>NW_021703782.1:1195214-1283007 GCF_005190385.1 Monodon monoceros
TACGCGGGCCTCTCACTGCTGTGGCCTCTCCTGTTGCGGAGCACAGGCTCCGGATGCGCAGGCTCAGCGGCTATGGCTCACGGGCCCAGCCGCTCCACGGCATGTGGGATCTTCCCGGACCGGGGCACGAACCCGCGTCCCCTGCATCGGCAGGCGGACGCTCAACCACTGCGCCACCAGGGACGCCCCAACTATATTTTAATTAAAAACTAATTTTAATTAATTTCAAAATTTTAAAATAACATTAAAAGGACACAATACATGGTGTAAGTACTAAATTTTTAATGAGTCACTATACATCTCATTTTAATGATGAGATGATCTTATTGCATCACCAACTCCTCAAGCTCTGAGAAAACTGGGACAGATTTGCTCACGTTACCCTAGCCTTAATGAATTTTCTAAAATCTGATTATAATACAAAAAGGAATTTATAATTCCTGGAGTAAAGGCCAATTAGAATTGTGTGGAAAAAAGGTAAAGAAAGAATCTGAATGACAGAAGGGCCAAGGTCACTAGGCTCAGCCACCAGTGAGGGGCCCGAGGCTGTGGACAGTGATGTGGGTAGAGCAGCCTGAGGACACAAAGAGACTTCGGTTAGATGGCCAGACACGGGTGCCCGACATGATGCCACACTGGAAACTGATGAAAAGTTTGCAGGCACTATAATTACATCAGGAAAGATGGTGAGCCAGTGCAAAGAATTTGATGCTGAAAACTCGGCCTCTGTGCACCAGTGCCAAATCAAATCTCAGAGACAGAGTTCTGGGTGAAGTAGAAAAGAAGAGCTTTATTGCTTTGCGAGGCAAAGGGGGCCACAGCGGTCTCCTGCTCTGAAACCCTGTGTGCCCCAACCTGGGGAGATTTGGGGAGGAGTCTTCTAGTAATGTCAAGGGCAGGGTTCCCAGTAAAGGATCAGGGTGTGGGCAGGGCCTGCGTTCTTGTAATCTGGCCTCAAGTGGTCTCCTGATGAGCTTCTCAAGGTTATCAAACTGTGACCCTCTCTGGAATGAAGAATTCTAACATCTTCCATTTGGTGGGGGCTTTAGTTCTGCAGAAGAGTCCAAAGATATGGTTCTGTGTATCCCTTGAAGGGGAACCAGGACCCTGCCCCAAGGCTACACTATTGCTTCTTGACTGCTTCTCCCTTGTCTCTGCATCCCCTCCCTTCCCTGATCAGCAACTGTTTGAACCTGCCCTTTGGAACTCGGGGAAGGTCATGGAAGCTGGGTTCTGTTCCCTACAAACAAGAAACAGGGGACAGAAAGGCTTCCATGCCCAGGAGCCCCACAGGGTCCTGCTTGGTTTCAGATACAGGTAACAGTGTGGCTTAAAATGTAGGGATTTATGAACAAAAGGTGTGTGTGTGTCTGTGTGCTGTCTCACCCCACCAGACTGTATTATTGGGATGGACTTGATGTTCTAATGGAAGGTCTTATCTCACCTCAATCATTGGGGAAGAGGCTGTCCCGCAAATCTGTTCTTTGTTCTCTTTTAATGGAGCATGGTAATGAGAACTTTGACGATTATCTAAGCCCACTCAAGTGGCTAATTTAAAACAATTAGGAGAGACCAGGGTTGGACACCTGAGGTGCAAAAAGAAATTTTGATTGAAGTTCTTTTAGAGGCAGGGACATCAATACCCACAAATTCCTTGTTTAATGGCCTGTGAGAAAAGCTGAAGGATCCTGGAGACTCGCTGTAGATGATAAAAATCTTAAAAAACAATGGCCCCCAGGCCACAAGCAGTGCATCAATACCCACAAATTCCTGTTTCATGGTCTGTGAGAAAAGCTGAAGAATCCTGGAGACTCGCTGGAGATGAGGAAAATCTTAAAAAACAATGGCCTCCAGGCCACAAGTAGTGCATGGTATGACATTAAATATTCAGACAGGGGGACAAGCTAAGGGAGACCGCAGGTCTGGGATCAATGTGTCTAATGCTTTCCCTCCATTTCTACTTAAGAAGAAATTCAAAGCCAATTTGCATTCATGTGGGATGGACGGAAAAATACACTTTTACTGTGTTTTCATGAAGATATTTAAATTTCCCTGCTTTTGCCAGAAATTATTCACCTTACAGCTGGAAGTCTGAAGCCTGTATCTTTGACCAACATCTCCCCATCTCCCCACCCGCAGCCCTGGTAATCCCCATCCTACTCTCTGTTTCAATAAGCTCAGCTTTTTTAGATTCCACACATGAGATCATGCAGCATTTGACTTTCTCTGTCATACTTCACTTAGCATAATGCCCTCAAGGTCCATCCACGTTGCCAAAAATGACAGGGTTTCCTTCTTTCTTGTGGCTGAATAATAATATTCCATATCACATCTTCTTTATCCGTTCGTCCACTGACAGACACTCAGGTTGTTTCCACACTCTGACTATTGTGAATAATGCTGCAGTGAACATGGGGGAGAAGATACCTCTTCAATATCCCATTTTTATTTCCTTTCTATACACACCCAGGAGGGGAACTGCTGGATCATATGGCAACTCTTGGTTTTTTAAGGAGCCTCCATTCTGTTCTCCATGGTGGCTGCACCAATTTACATTCCCACCAATAGTGTAGGAGGGTTCCCTTTTCTCCACACCCTCTCAGCATTTATTGTTTACAGACTTTTTGATGGCCATTCTGACAAGTGTGCGGTGACGTCTCACTGTGATTTTGATGTGCATTTCCCTGATGATTAGTGATGTTGAACACTTTTTCATGTACCTCTTGGCCGTCTGTATAATTAAGTCTTTGGTGAAATGTCTATTCAGTTCCTCTTTCCATTGTTTAATCATCTTGTTTGCTTTTTTGTTCTACTGAGTTGTATGAGTTCTTTACATATTTTTGCCACTAAAGATTCAGTTGGAAAGCACAGTTATTTATTACATTATTGATAAGTGTATTTCTCAATCTGGTCCCTAAGCTAAAACTGAATTAGAAGGATTGATACTTGTTAGCCATATGACACCAGAAGACACTGATTAAAGCAACTAAATTTCAGGGTTCAGCAAAAACCGTGAAATGCCCTGACATCTCTTGGACAGGGGTGACTAGGGCATCCTTCAGACAACCAAAACTGAGTTATTGGTCCTGCCATTTCCAAAATCAAAGCAAGGAGCACTAAAATTGATTAGGTAGGTTGGTTGGTTTGTAGAGAAACCACATGTAACATCTGAGAAATTTATTAGCCCCTACCCATAAAATTACCAAGGAAAAAATTTCTAAATTTGAGTACAGCTTTGAGAAACAGCAGTTTTGACTTTTTCAGGCCCTCAAAGAACCATAGCACAGGGACTTCCCTGGTGGCGCAGTGGTTGATAATCTGCCTGCCAATGCAGGGGACACGGGTTCGAGCCCTGGTCCGGGAAGATCCCACATGCCGCAGAGCAGCTAAGCCCGTGAGCCACAACTACTGAACCTGCGCTCTAGAGCCTGAGAGCCACAACTACTGAAGCCCGGGCACCTAGAGCCCGTGCTCCACAACAAGAGAAGCCACCGCAATGAGAAGCCCATGCACCACAACGAAGAGTAGCCCCCGCTCGCCGCAACTAGAGAAAGCCCGCGTGCAGCAACGAAGACCCAACGCAGACAAAAGTAAATAAATAAATAAGAAAGAACCATAGCACAATCAAGCCTTTGTACCCCCCTCTCCCACTGTCCCTTAGAAGCTGGCTGGAGCATTTGGCAAAAGCCTGTTGCTGCCACCCAGTGGCACCCGCTGGTATTCAGACTGGAAAGTAACCTGATGCAAGTTCCCGGACACCATGTGAAAACGACTGGGCTTGTTACTGTTGCTGGGGACTTAATTGAAACTGTTCCCATTATAAAGGACATAAATTTAAGACTTGAGATACCTATCATTGTTGGTTATGTCATATCATCAAACTACACGGAGGTAAATGAAGGGAAGAATTTAATGAAATTCGTTATCTTTAAAAGAAATAGTGCATTCAAGAACATCCAATGGGGGGACCACTGGGGTCCTCAGCACGTGTATGAACAGGAGGCTGGCATCCCTTTGGGTCCTACAACTCCCTGTGGACTTATGGAAGGATGTGACAGAGTGATCCCCCCCGTAACACATTATCAAAGGGTCCAAGCAGCATGGATTGTAGATGCTCATCAACGATCTAGATGACCAAGCTATATTCCATCTAGAGAACAGGGGCTCTGTTGACGCACTGATGATGTTACATTAACTCAAGAGGAAAAAGAAAAACCTTCCCAGTGGGCAGAATTAAGTGCTGTTCCTCACAACATCAGGGGACACAGACAACAGCAAAAGTGACTTTTGCCAGCTCTTGGGTACTAGCCAACGAGGTTGTGATACAGTCCAGAAAACAGGCTTGACGTGCCTGGAAGGAAAAGAACCCCAATGCAAAGCGCTGTATTCCTTTCAGAATCGTGGGTGGGTATCAAAATGCAGCATGTCCAAAATAACCCTCAAATAACTCCCACAATAACCCCAGAACTGCTGGTACTGGTTAGTCAGCCTGGCTTGGCTACATAACCAGAGAGACATACAGATCTCACCAGGAACTTTTAGCAAAATCTCCCAAAGCAAGATACATTGCACGAACGATGGTTCCACCTGGAGATGCCACATCCTCGCAAAGGAGGAGGCCCTTGATGAGCAGGCCTGTTGCTTCCCTGAACCCTCTCCCCTGCCACTCTAGGCCCTTCTCTTCACTAAAAGCCTTACACGAGGATGCTCTGTGCACTCTTGCGAGTCGATTATCTGAATCTAGTTTTCAGTCTATTCAACCCCAACTACATTATGGACTGATAATAATGCCTACTTCATAGCATTGTTTTTAGGAGTAAATTAAACTATTTGAAGAGTTTAGAAGAAAGCTGGCACATCAGGTGCTCAAAAGTATTCTTTTTATCACTGAGACAATGGCATCACTGCCATCGTATACATATAAACTCCCAAAAAATAAGCTCAGAATGGATTAAAGACCTAAATGTAAGGCCAGACAGTATCAAACTCTTAGAGGAAAACACAGGCAGAACATTCTATGACATAAATCACAGCAAGATCCTTTTTACCCACCTCCTAGACAAATGGAAATAAAAACAAAAATAAACAAATGGGACCTAATGAAACTTCAAAGCTTTTGCACAGCAAAGGAAACCATAAACAAGACCAAAAGACAACCCTCAGAATGGGAGAAAATATGTGCAAATGAAGCAACTGACAAAGGATTAATCTCCAAGATTTACAAGCAGCTCATGCAGCTCAATATCAAAAAAACAAACAACCCAATCCAAAAATGGGCAGAAAACCTAAATAGACATTTCTCCAAAGAAGATATACAGATTGCCAACAAACACATGAAAGAATGCTCAACATCATTAATCATTCAGGAAATGCAAGTCAAAACTACAATGAGATATCATCTCACACCAGTCAGAATGGCCATCATCAAAAAATCTAGAAACAATAAATGCTGGAGAGGGTGTGGAGAAAAGGGAACACTCTTGCACTGCCGGTGGGAATGTGAACTGGTACCGCCACTATGGAGAACAGTATGGAGGCTCCTTAAAAAATTAAAAATAGAACTACCATATGACCCAGCAATCCCACTACTGGGCATATACCCTGAGAAAACCATAATTCAAAGAGTCATGTACCAAAATGTTCATTGCAGCTCTATTTACAATAGGCCGGAGATGGAAACAACCTAAGTGTCCATCATTGGATGAACAGATAAAGAAGATGTGGCAGATATATACAATGGAATATTACTCAGCCATAAAAAGAAACGAAATTGAGCTATTTGTAATGAGGTGGATAGACCTAGAGTCTGTCATACAGAGTGAAGTAAGTCAGAAAGAGAGAGACAAATACCATATGCTAACACATATATATGGAATCTAAGGGAAAAAAATGTCATGAAGAATCTAGCAGTAAGACAGGAATAAAGACACAGACCTACTGGAGAACGGACTTGAGGATATGGGGAGGGGGAAGGGTGAGCTGTGACAAAGCGAGAGAGAGGCATGGACATATATACACTACCAAACGTAAGGTAGATAGCTAGTGGGAAGCAGCCGCATAGCACAGGGATATCAGCTCGGTGCTTTGTGACCGCCTGGAGGGGTGGGATAGGGAGGCTGGGAGGGAGGGAGACGCAAGAGGGAAGAGATATGGGAACATATGTATATGTATAACTGATTCCCTTTGTTATAAAGCAGAAACTAACACACCACTGCAAAGCAATTATAAAAAATAAAAATAAAAAAAATAAACCTACCCTCTAAAAAAAAAAAAAATCTCCCAAGGTCAAGGACCATACACACTTGGATATATACATTCTAGCATGTCTATTTTTTAAATACTTCATAGTCACACATCAAAATGAAATCTCTTATTTTACCAAAAATATATTTGTTATATTAGCATATGTATGTTAAAAACAGAGTACTTTCATCCGACGGTATGAGCTTTATTTACTGATTTCAAGAAAAGTTAAATCACATTTATGGCTCTACTTTGGCCACATTTGCTCCACGAGAGCTCATGCTCCTCCGTATGACCAGGTTAAACATGTCTTACAGGAATAAGGAGCATCATGTGTTTTCATTTCAAAACAAAAGAAGAGGTATTGATAAACTAAAAGGTAAATATGATCCAGAAACATGTGATACCACTTTTTAATATGCCTTGCTTTTAGTATTAATTTCAGATGAGGCCAATTTAGCATCATAAATATTTCTTCTTCTTTAATGATAATGATTCTCTGACTCCTAAGCTCTGTGAAATATATGAAAATTATTATACCAGAAATGTGAACTTTGTTTCAAATTAATATACATAACTAATGTGCTAGAAACTAATTTTCAAAGTGATGAAAATAATTTTATAGTATGTTACTTTTTTCTTTGACTTTTAATTAAGTTTCTTCCTATAAGGATTTGAAGATCTGATTTGAAAAATAATTTAAAATGGGTTATTGTTATTCGTGAATTCTATTGCTACGAAATGGAAAGGGTCAGTGCAAATTTCCAGTTAGAGTGAGCCTTAAATGGGCTTTCAAATATCAGCCCATGTCCAAAGTGCAGAGATAAAGAGAATTTTCACAATCACGTTTTTGTTCATTTATACATGACATGGATACCTACTGCGTGTTCTATGTGAATTTACAGGAAAAATTGCTTTAGATTTCAGCAGCAATTCTCTTCGTCAATGTATGAAATTGACAATGGCACTTTGAGCAGGACGAGTGTGGTATATGCAATAAAAATTTATTGTTGTAATTGATAAGCCACACAATTCAGGAAAGGTTACCTTTCCTATTTTGCTTTGGAAAGAATCTTGAGATTTACAAAGAGAGAGGTTACGGAGATTCCTAGCTAGGATGACCAATAATAACATTTCTAAGGTCGTGGAAAAGAGTATTTGTGAAAAGTAGATGAATTCAGATGATGTATAACTTTGGTCTTTAAATTAGCAGATAATCTGTATGTATGTTTCAGGGTGACAGCACTGCCACGGCCCCACCAACATGACTGACAGCCTTGCTCTCAGCTCCAAATTCTTAGAAAATCAAATGCATTCATTCAAAAATGATTTTGGATACTGTATATATTTTATACACTATGTTACGTTCTGTGAGTATGGTGTGAACAAGACCAAGAAATGTTCTAGCCTCACAGAGTTTATTTTAGTGGTAGAGACACATTTTAAAAAATAAAGGAAAAACTATCATTCCCGCTACAGAAGATGTGAAGAAGAAAACAGAATAAAGGTAGACATAGTGAAGCAAGAGGAAGGGTCTATTAAAAACAGGTTAGCCTAAAGGGGAGAGGGTGGGGGAGGGATGGAGTGGGAGTTTGGGGTTAGCAGATGCAAACTATTATATACAGAATGCATAAACAAGAAGGTCCTACTGTAGAGCACAGGGAACTATATCCAATATCCTGTGATAAGCCATAATGGAAAAGAATATTTTAAAAAAGAATGTGTATATATATATATGTACACCTGAATAACTTTGCTGTACAGCAGTATTTAACACAACACTGCAAATCAACTATACTTCAATAAAAAAAAAATTTTTTTTTAAAGACAGGTTGGCCAGGTAAGATATTTCTAAGGAAGCAATATTTAAGCAGAGTTCTAGATAAGAAGAAAGAGCCACCCTGGTCAAAACATGCATACAGGGAAGGGTCTACATAAATGAAGAGCAAGTTTAAATGTCCTGTGTGAAGGTTTTGAGTAAGTGGTGAGCTTGGTGTCTGCAAGACCTCAGGGAGATGGCCTTTAGTCTGGGAAGAATGAACTGTGGGAGAAGAGGTGGACAAAAGGGCAGAAAGGCAGTCAGGGCCAGGCCACGTACAGCCTTGCACGACTGGGGAAGAAGTCTGGGTTTTATTTGAAATGTCAGAATTCAGTGAAGGATTTGGAAGGGATGAGTGATGGATCTGACTCACTCTGGGTCCTGTGTGGAGAATGGACCCTGTACAGTAAAGCACATCATCAAAGCAGCTCTGGGAGGCGGTGTGTGCAGAAGTCTAGCTGGGATTAGGTGGCCATGGGGGATGAGGATACAGTGATGCATTCAGGATGCATCGTAAAGGCAGAGCCACCAGGACCTGCGGATGACTCGAGGTAGACAAAGGCTTTGAAGGGTGAGACGGAGATTCTCGGCTTGAGCAGCTCTGTGGGTTGTGGGTGGATCGTGGTGGCCCTGACTCACGTGGAAGGGCAGGTCTGCAGTGATGTGAAGAAAAGGTACGGTCCTATTTGGTACATTTTAGATGGTCAAATGAGGGTGCTGAATAAACATTTTGGAGCTCAGGGACAAGATGTAAAATCGGGATTCCTAAGTGGAGGGATGGCTTTCAAGCTCAGGGATTAAATGTGATCATTTAGAACAAGTGTTTACATAGAAACAGAAAAGGAACAAAGACTAACCCTGGGAACATTTCTAAATACAGAAGTTGGGAAGAGGAGGAATTTCCAGAACAGGAGACTGAGAAAGTGCAACCAGTGCAGAGTCAGAGTAAAACCAGGAGACGGTGGCCCTCCAAGTGAAAGAGAAGAACAGGCATCCAAAAGGGGGTAAGGCAACCATTCCCAATAGATGAGAACAGAGATCAGGCCACTAGGTTTGCAAAGAGGACCACTGTTCACGACAAGAGCAGCTTCAGTGTTGGGGGGAGGGGCTGACTGAAATGAGAGGAAAGAGGAAAGAGGGGGATGGAGGACCCTGTGAAGGAGCTTCCCAACTTTGGGGGAAGGAAAACGGAGATGTGGCTGGAGGGGAACGGGGAGTTAAGGGAAGCTGTTTTCTATTTGGTGGGTCACTTGCTTTCTAAAATGAGAGTTGCTATAACGTGTTTTGGAGTTGATGGAAATATTAAGAGAATAAAATGATGATGTTGAGCAGAAACGGGATAATTTCCAGATGAAAGACCTCGTGTAAGTGAGAAAGAAGGTACAAGTCCAGTGCTTGGATACAGATGTGGAAAGGTCCTAGGTTAGGAGCTGCGAGCATCGCTAAGGGGGTGAGGAAGACACAGGGCAGGGTAGCACATGGCGAATGGGTGAAAAAGTTCTTATCTATTTGCATTAATGGGTGTTTCCTCAATGAAACAACAAGAGCAGTTTCAGCTAAAACTGGAAGAAGGGTGGAGAGTGTAGGGCAGGGGCTGGATGGAATGAAGATATGAAATAGGCCTTAAAAAGAGTGGCTTTTCAGAGCTGGTCCCCACACCCCTGAGGTTCCCTGTCGCACGTTTTTGTTTTACCCCATCAATACAGTGCTTCTATTCTGTGTATGTCTCCTTATTCATTGTGACTCTTCACATACAAGTTTCAACCACATACTTATTAGGTTTAGATCAACATAACAGAAATGTGAATTTTATAGGAAACAAATTCACTTAGCAATAATTATTACCATGACTTGTAAGCCCTGAACCTTTTAATGACCCAATAGTTACTCACATCCTTATTATCAATGTCTGCAAAGTATAGAGACCTTCATTTTAAGAATATCAACTTATGTACAGATATAGGGCAAAATATTCCTCATTGCAGTCTGGGACTAATGCCTAGGAATTTGGAAAACCAGCTTCATCAGCTTAAGATAATTACTTTCTTGCAGATGTTCACTGCTGTTCTAATTCTGTGGAAGTCTAAATTATAAACTTAATTATTTTCAAACATGATATTTAGCGACTAATACATCTAATACTTCTACAGTGTCTGACTTCTGTCAATTTGTCCAGTCTTCTCAAGGGACTTAAAGATAACCAAGAAAATTGAACATTGGTATAAAAATATAGGTCTTTGATACCAGGTGACAGAAACAATTTGACTAAAAATTTTCCTGTTTATAGAGTTGCCTTTCCCCAGTTATGTTTAATTCTAACTCTGACAACAAGATATACCTAAGAAAGTACTAACAGCAAAATTAATAGTCATTAGAGAGGTCTTGCTTTTTGGTGTATTTACTAGAAATTGAGATGAATGATTATAATGATTGAAGAGCAAATCCTTCTGAACCAAATCTGTCAACTAATAAACTGATAAATATTTTGGTGATACATCACAATGTTCATACTAATCAGAGCTTCACAGAATTGAATTATATTCTTGTAAAAAAAACTTCTCCCGTTCCTACCAAAATACTTAACTGAATATGCTCTGCAAAGCTTACACCTATTTTTAAAAAACCAGAATGTATGCTATCACTCTCTCATTCCAGCCACCAGTAACATTTACCCATGGAGACTTGAGAAGATCATTTATCTCATTACATTACAATATACCTGAAAATATTTATGTTTTTGACAAATTGTGCGCTATTACTCTAAGGAAATCTCCTTAAAGGAGAAACAATTTTAATACTTAGAGGATTACATTCATAGGATTTTTAATAATTAAATTTCAATGCATAAAGAGAGAACTTCCAGGGATGGTGTCCCTGTAAAAGGGTTGTGTAGACTCAAGCACGTTAGATAAAAATTATAATAGATAACAATTACAGAACCAGATGAAATAAAAATTCAACTATGTAAAGGCAGTAGAAAGTATCCAAAATCAGACAGAGGCTGCAGGAAATTTTGCTGTGAAAAAACAGCTCTTCAAATAGTAAGAAATGTGTGAGTTTGATGCTTTCAGTCCTGAATTTGTGGCTTTTGGATTACAGATCTTCTCAAACGCCCTTCAATGATGTAAATCAGCAGAAGAAAATTATGATATCACTTATATGTGGAATCTAAAATATGATACAAATGAACTTATTTACAAAATAGAAACAGACTCACAGACATAGGAAACAAATTTATGGTTACCAAAGGGGAAAGGGGGTGGGGAAGGGGTAAATTAAGAGTTTGAGATTAACAGATACACCCAACTACATATAAAATAGATTAACAACAAGGACCTACTGTATAGCACAGGGAACTATTTCAGTAGCCTGTAATAAACCATAATGGAAAAGAATATGAAAAAGACTACACACACACACACACACACACACACACACACAACCGAATCACTGTACTGCATACATGGAACTAACACAACGCTGTAAATCAACTATAGCTCAAAAAAAACAAAAACAAACAAAATATAGTTTTACGTGGGCAAAGTACCAGAAATGAGAGTTTAGGATTGTAATAGCAGCTGGAAATTTTTTAAAAATTTTTAGCCATTCCAAGAAACAGCAAAGTATGACACAAATCCAGGAAGAGAGTCGATAGAAACTGATTCTAGGTGGGCCAACACATGAATTTAGGGAAAAAGACTCTAAATCCCCTATTATAAACATTTGAACATAAGAAGAAATAGAAATTTGAATGGCTATTAACATTATATCTATAAAAATACAAACTTTACCAAGAATTCCAGACAAGTTGGGCTTCACAGATGAAATCAATCAAATATTAAAGAAATATTGTTAATATTACACAAATGGTATTAAAATTCTGTTGAAAATAGATGAAAAAGAAATCCTTCCCATCACATTTTATGAGGCCACTATTACCCTGATAACAAAGCTAGACAAGGCATTATAAAAAAAAAGATACAAATATCATACCCTTTATGAATATTAGATGTAATTTTTTAAAGAAAATATTAGCAAATTAAATTCAACAGTATATTAAAAATATAATGTATAATGGCCAAGCAGAGGTTTTTCCAGGAATACATGTTAATTTAGCATTCAAAATAAATTAATATAACTCACCAAACTAATAAGATAAAAGAAACAATCCACAAAACTCCCAAAAGAGAGGATAGGCAACACATTCTCTGACATAAATCGTACCAATGTTTTCTTAGGTCAGTCTGCCAAGGCAAAAAAATAAAAACAAAAATAAACAAATGGGATCTAATCAAATTTACAAGCTTTTGTACAGCAAAGAAAACCATAAAACAAACAAATAAACAAAAAACCTAAAAGACAACCTACGGAATGGGAGAAAGTACTTGGAAATGATGTGACCGAAAAGGGCTTATCTCCAAAATATACAAACAGCTCATATAACTCAACAACAATAAAACAAACAACCCAATTGAAAACTGGGCAGAAGACCTAAATAGACATTTCTCCAAAGAAGACATACACATGGCCAGTAGGCACATGAAAAGATGCTCAACATCACTAACTATTAGAGAAATGCAAATCAAAACTACAATAAGGTACCACCCACCAGTCAGAATGGGCATCATTAAAAAGTCTACAAATAACAAATGTTATGTTCTCAATGGTGAAAAACTGAAACCATTTCCTCTAAGATCAGGAACAAGACAAGGTTGTCCACTCTCATCACTATTATTCAACATAGTATTGGAAGTTTTAGCCACAGCAATCAGAGAAGAAAAAGAAATAAAAGGAATACAAATTGGAAAAGAAGAAGTAAAGCTGTCACTCTTTGCAGATGACATGATACTATACATAAAGAATCCTAAAGACGCTACCAGAAAACTACTAGAGCTAATCAATGAATTCAGTAAAGTAGCAGGATACAAAATTAATGCACAGAAATCTCTGGCATTCCTATACACTAATGATGAAAAATCTGAAAGAGAAGTTAAGGAAACACTCCCATTTACCATTGCAACAAAAAATAAAATACCTAGGAATAAACCTAGCTAAGGAGACAAAAGACCTGTATGCAGAAAACTATAAGACACTGAGGAAAGAAATTAAAGATGATACAAACAGTTGGAGAGATATACCATGTTCTTGGATTGGAAGAATCAACATTGTGAAAATGACTATACTACCCAAAGCAATCTACAGATTCAATGCAATCCCTATCAAACTACCAATGGAAGTTTTCACAGAACTCGAACAAAAAATTTCACAATTTGTATGGAAACACAAAAGACCCTGAACACCCAAAGCAATCTTGAGAAAGAAAAATGGAGCTGGAGGAATCAGGCTCCCTGACTTCAGACTCTATTACAAAGCTACAGTAATCAAGACAGTATGGTACTGGCACAAAAACAGAAATATAGATCAATGGAACAGGATAGAAAGCCCAGAGATAAACCAATGCATATATGGTCACCTTATTTTTGATAAAGGAGGAAAGAATATACAATGGAGAAAAGACAGCCTCTTCAATAAGTGGTGCTGGGAAAACTGAACAGCTACATGGAAAAGAATCAAATTAGAACACTCCTTAACACCATACACAAAAATAAACTCAAAATTGATTCAAGACCTAAATGTAAACCCAGACACTATCAAACTCTTAGAGGATAACATAGGCAGAAAACTCTATGACAAAAGTCACAGCAAGATCCTTTCTGACCCACCTCCTAGAGAAATGGAAATAAAACAAAAATAAACAAATGGGATCTAATGAAACTTAAAAGCTTTTGCACCACAAAGGAAAACATAAAGAAGATGAAAAGACAACCCTCAGAATGGGAAAAAATATTTACAAATGAAGCAACTGACTGACAAAGGATTAATCTTCAAAATTTACAAGCAGCTCATGCAGCTCAATATCAAAAAAACAAACAACCCAATCAAAAAATGGGCAGAAAACCTGAACAGACATTTCTCCAAAGAAGACATACAGATTGCCAATAAACACATGAAAGGATGCTCAACATCACTCATCATTAGAGAAATGCAAATCAAAACTACAATGAGGTACCACCTCACACCAGTCAGAATGGCCATCATCAAAACATCTACAAACAATAAATGCTGGAGAGGGCGTGGAGAAAAGGGAACACTCCTGCACTGTTGGTGGGAATGTAAATTGATACAGCCACTATGGAGAACAGTATGGAGGTTCCTTAAAAAACTAAAAATAGAACTACCATACGACCCAGCAGTCCCACTACTGGGCATATACCGTGAGAAAACCATAATTCAAAAAGAGTCATGTACCACAATGTTCACTGCAGCTCTATTTACAATAGCCAGGACATGGAAGCAACCTACGTGTCCATTGACAGATGAATGGATAAAGAAGGTGTGGCACATATATACAATGGAATATTAGCCATAAAAAGAAACGAAACTGAGTTATTTGTAGTGAGGTGGATGGACCCAGAGTGTGTCATACAGAGTGAAGTAAGTCAGAGAAAAACAAATACCGTATGTTAACACATATATATGGAATCTAAAAAAATAGGTTCTGAAGAACATAGGGGCAGGACAGGAAAAAAGACACAGATGTAGAGAATGGACTTGAGGACACGGGGAGAGGGAGGGGTAAGCTGGGACGAAGTGAGAGAGTGGCATGGACTTATATATACTACCAAATGTAAAATAGATAGCTACTGGGAAGCAGCCGCATAGCACAGGGAGATCAGCTCAGTGCTTTTGTGATCACCTAGAGGGGTGGGATAGGGAGGGTGGCAGGGAGACGCAAGAGGGAGGAGATATGGGGATATAGGTATACGTATAGCTGATTCACTTTGTTATAAAGCAGAAACTAACACAACGTTGTAAGGCAATTATACTCCAATAAAGATGTTTAAAAAAAAAGAAAGGGAACCCGCCTACACTGTTGGTGGGTATGTAAGTTGGTGCAGCCACCATGGAGAATAGTATGGAGGTTCCTCAGAAAACTAAAAATAGAGCTACCATATGATCCAGCTATCCCACTCCTGGGCATATATCTGGACAAAACTGTAATTCAAAAATATACATGCACCCCAATGTTCATAGCAGCACTATTCACAATAGCCAAAACATGGAAACAACATAAATGTCCATCAACAGATGAATGGGTAAAGAAGATGTGGAATGTATATACAATGGAATACTACTCAACCGTAAATAAAAGAATGAAATAATGCCATTTTCAGCAACATGAGTACAACTAGAGATTATCATGCTAAGTGAAGTAGGTCAGACAGAGAAAGACAAATACCGTATGATATCACTTATATGTGGAATCTAAAATATGACAAAAATGAACCTATCTATGAAACAGAAACAGACTCACAGACATAGAGATCAGACTTGTGGTTGCCAAGGGGGAGGGGAGAAATGGACTGGGAGTTTGGGATTAGCAGATGCAAACTATTACATATAGAATGGATAAACAACAAAGTCCTATTGTACAGTACAGGGAACTGTATCCAATCTCCTGCAATAAACCATAATGGAAAAGAATACTTAAAAAAGAATGTATATATGTGTATAACTTAGTCACTTTGCTGTACAGCAGATAGGCACAACATTGTAAATCAACTATACTGCAATTTAAAAAAAAAGAAACAATCCATTTCATTATCTTAATAGTTTCAGAAAAAGAAATTTTAAAAATCCACTAATCATTCATGCTGAAAAAAAGAATCTGCTACTAAACTATGACTAGAAAGAGACGTCCTTAAATTAAAAAGAAATCTATTGAAGACAAATAAGCTAATAATGTATTTAATGAAGAAAAACAGAGTGCTTCCCTCTAAGATTCATGAACAGTTAGGATGTCAGCTCTCTCATTTATTCCACATTATACTAAATTCCTAGCCAATAAAATAACAAAAACAAATTTTTAAAAAGACACACACAGATTGGAGAGGAAGGGGTGAAACTATTTTTTCTTTCAAATTGGCCTGATTGTATTTGTAGAATACCATAAAAAATGTACAAAAGAGCTGCAAAAACTAACAAGTCAGCTTAGCAAAGTCACAGAGTTAAACGTAAACATCACAAATAAGTAGTATACCCAATTATTATTACTAAATAACTGTAAATTTAAATAAATACAATATGATTTTCATGAAATTAGAAAATGCGTTATTTCAGATAAATTTAAAATAATTGCACAGAAAAAAAAACATTCACGAAAGAAAGTAGAGTTTAATAAATTGAGAAATACACTACGTTCATGAATCAGAAGATTACATATTTTTAGAAAAATTATTTTTCCTCCAAATGAATCTACTGTGTTGGCCAAAAAGTGCCTTCGGTTTTTAAGTAAAAATAAAAGACACATTTTTCATTTTCATCAAGAACTTTACTGAACATCATATTCACGCTTCTGTTCCACTACTTTCTGCCATTTTTCAGGAAACTTCATAATTCCATATTCCCCAAACGTTTTATTCTTTTGAGCAAAGAACTGTTCCAGATGCCTTTTACAGTCTTCCAGGGAATTGAAATTTTTTCCATTAAGAAAAGTTTGTACAGAGGGCAGACAGCAGAAGCAGGAAGAGCTACAATTCTGCAGCCTGTGGAACAAAAACCACTCACAGAAAGATAGACAAGATGAAAAGGCAGAGGCCTATGTACCAGATGAAGGAACAAGATAAAACCCCAGAAAAACAACTAAATGAAGTGGAGATACGCAACTTTCCAGAAAAAGAATTCAGCATAATGATAGTGAAGATGATGCAGGACCTCGGAAAAAGAATGGGAGAAAAGATCGAGAAGATGCAAGAAATGTCTAGCAAAGACCTAGAAGAAATAAAGAACAAACAAATAGAGATGAACAATACAATAACTGAAATGAAAACTACACTAGAAGGAACCAATAGCAGAATAACTGAGGCAGAAGAACGGATAAGTGACCTGGAAGACAGGATGGTGGAATTCACTGCTGCAGAACAGAAGAAAGAAAAAAGAATGAAAAGCAATGAAGGCAGCCTAAGAGACCTCTGGGACAACATTAAATGCAACAGCATTTGCATTACAGGGGTCCCAGAAGGAGAAGAGAGAGAGAAAGGACCCAAGAAAATATTTGAAGAGATTATAGTTGAAAACTTCCCTAACATGGGAAAGGAAATAGCCACCCAAGTCCAGGAAGCGCAGCAAGTCCCATAAAGGATAAACCCAAGCAGAAACATGCCAAGACACATAGTAATCAAATTGGCAAAAATTAAAGACAAAGAAAAATTACTGAAAGCAGCTAGGGAAAAATGACAAATAACATACAAGGGAACTCCCATAAGGTTAACAGCTGATTTCTCAGCAGAAACTCTACAAGCCAGAAGGGAGTGGCATGATATACTTAAAATGATGAAAGGGAAGAACCTACAACCAGGGTTACTCTACCTGGCAAGGATCTCATTCAGATTCAATGGAGAAATCAAAAGCTTTACAGATAAGCAAAAGCTAAGAGAATTCAGCACCACCAAAGCGTCTCTACAACAAATGCTAAAGGAACTTCTCTAAGTGGGAAACACAAGAGAAGAAAAGGACCTACAAAAAAAACCCCAAAACAATTAGAAAATGGTCATAGGAACATACATATCGATAATTACCTTAAACGTGAATGGATTAAATGCTCCAATCAAAAGACACAGGCTCGCTGACTGGATACAAAAACAAGACCCATCTATATGCTGTCTACAAGAGACCAACTTCAGACCTAGGGACACATACAGACTGAAAGTGAGGGGATGGAAAAAGATATTCCATGCAAATAGAAATCAAAAGAAAGCTGGAGTAGCAATACTCACATCAGATAAAACAGGCACAGCAGAAATACAGAGCATCCTAAGAGACTACTACAAGCAACTCTATGCCAATAAAATGGACAATCTGGAAGAAATGGACAAATGCTTAGAAAGGTATAACCTTCCAAGACTGAACCAAGAAGAAACAGAAAATATGAACAGACCAATCACAAGCACTGAAATTGAAACTGTGATTAAAAATCTTCCAACAAACAAAAGTCCAGGACCAGATGGCTTCACAGGTGAATTCTATCAAACATTTAGAGAAGAGCTAACACCCATCCTGCTCAAACTATTACAAAATATTGCAGAGGAAGGAACACTCCCAAACTCACTCTACAAGGCTACCATCACCCTGATACCAAAACCAGACAAAGATACTACAAAAAAAGAAAACTACAGACCAGTATCACTGACGAATATAGATGCAAAAATCCTCAACAAAATACTAGCACACAGAATCCAACAACACATTAAAAGGTTCATACACCATGATCAAGTGGGATTTATCCCAGGGATGCAAGGATTCTTCAATATATGCAAATCAATCAATGTGATACACTATATTAACAAACTGAAGAATAAAAACCATATGATCATGTCAATAGATGCAGAAAAAGCTTTTGACAAAATTCAACACCCATTTATGATAAAAACTCTCCAGAAAGTGGGCACTGAGGGAACCTGCCTCAACATAATGAAGGCCATATATGACAACCCACAGCAAACATCATTCTCAATGGTGAAAAACTGAAAGCATTTCCTCTATGGTCAGGAACACAACAAGGATGTCCACTCTCACCACTATTATTCAACATAGTTTTGGAAGTCCTAGCCACAACAATCAGAGAAGAAAAAGAAATAAAAGGAATACAAATTGGAAAAGAAGAAGTAAAGCTGTCACTCTTTGCAGATGACATGATACCATACACAGAGAATCCTAAAGATGCCACCAGAATACTACTAGAGCTAATCAATGAATTTGGTAAAGTTGCAGGATACAAAATTAATGCACAGAAATCTCTGGCATTCCTATACACTAATGATGAAAATTCTGAAAGAGAAATTAAGGAAACACTCCCATTTACCATTGCAACAAAAAGAATAAAATACCTAGGAATAAACCTCCCTAGGGAGACAAAAGACCTGTATGCAGAAAAATATAAGACACTGATGAAAGAAATTAAAGAAGATACCAACAGATGGAGAGATATACCATGTGCTTGGATTGGAAGAATCTATATTGTGAAAATGACTATACTACCCAAAGCATTCTACAGATTCAAAGCAATTCCTATCAAATTACCAATGGCATTTTACTAAACTAGAACAAAAAATCTTAAAATTTCTATGGAGACACAAAAGACCCTGAATAGCCAAAGCAGTCTTGAGGGAAAAAAATGGAGCTGGAGGAATCAGACTCCCTGACTTCAGACTATATTACAAAGCTACAGTGATCAAGACAATATGGTACTGGCGCAAAAACAGAAATATAGATCAATGGAACGAGATAGAAAGCCCAGAGATAAACCCACGCACCGATGGTCACCTAATCTATGACAAATGAGGCAAGGACATACAATGGAGAAAAGACAGCCTCTTCAATAAGTGGTGCTGGGAAAACTGGACAGCTACATGGAAAAGACTGAAATTAGAACACTCCCTAACACCATACACAAAAATAAACTGAAAATGGATTCAAGACCTAAATGTAAGCCCGGACACTATAAAACTCTTAGAGGAAAACATAGGAAGAACACTCTTTGACATAAATCACAGCAAGATCTTTTTTGATCCACCTCCTAGAGTAATGGAGATAAAAATAAACAAATGGGACCTAATGAAACTTCAAAGCTTTTGCACAGCAAAGGAAACCATAAACAAGACAAAAAGAAAACCCTCAGAATGGGAGAAACTATTTGCAAACGAATCAATGGACAAAGGATTCATCTCCAAAATATATAAACAGCTCATGCAGCTCAATATTAAAGAAACAAACAACCCAATCAAAAAATGGGCAGAAGACCTAAATAGACATTTCTCCAAAGAAGACATACAGATGGCCGAGAAGGACATGAAAAGCTGTTCAACATCACTAATTATTAGAGAAATATAAATCAAAGCTACAATGAGGTATCACCTCACACCAGTCAGAATGGCCATCATCAGAAAATCTACAAACAACAAATGCTGGAGAGGGTGTGGAGAAAAGGGAACCCTCTTGCACTGTTGGTGGGAATGTAAATTGATACAGCCACTGTGGAGAACAGTATGGAGGTTCCTTAAAAAACTAAAAGTAGAATTACCATATGACCCAGCAATCCCACTACTGGGCATATACCCAGAGAAAACCATAATTCAAAAAGACACATGCACCCCAATGTTCACTGCAGCACTATTTACAATAGCCAGGTCATGGAAGCAACCCAAATGCCCATCAACAGACGAATGGATAAAGAAGATGTGGTACATATATACAATGGAATATTACTCAGCCATAAAAAGGAATGAAATTGAGTCATCTGTTGAGACGTGGATGGATCTAGAGACTGTCATACAGAGTGAAGGAAGTCAGAAAGCGAAAAACAAATATCGTATATTAACGCATGTATGTGGAACCTAGAAAAATAGTACAGATGAACCAGTTTGCAGGGCAGAAGTTGATACACAGATGTAGAGAACAAACGTATGGACACCAAGGGGGAAAGCCGCAGGGGGGTGGGGATGGTGGTGTGCTGAATTGGGAGATTGGGATTGACATATATACACTGATGTGTATAAAACTGATGACTAATAAGAACCTGCTGTATAAAAAAGTAAATAAAATAAAATTCAAAAAATAAATAAATAAAAATAAACTAAAAACAAAAAGAGAATTTTGTAAAGACCAAAATAAATGAAAATCTGAAGGCGCAATGTCTGGTGAATACTGCAGATGAATCAGAACTTCTCAGCCAAGCTGTAACAGCTTTTGCCTGGTCACCAAAGAACCAAGGGGTCTTGCGTTAACCTGATGGAAGATTATGCATTTTCTCTTGACTGATTCTGGACGCTTTTCATCTAGTGCTGCTTTCAGTTGGTCTAACTGGGAGCAGTACTTTTTGGAATTAATCGTTTGGTTTTCCAGAAGGAGCTCATAATAGATGAGTCCCTTCCAATCCCACCATATACACAACATCACCTTCTTTGGATGAAGACCAGCCTTTGGTGTGGTTGGTGGTGATTCATTTCGCTTGCCCCACGATCTCTTCCATTCCACAGCGTTGTACAGTATCCACTTTTCATTGCCCGTCACAATTTTTTTTTACATCAGAATGTTTTCATTACATTTAAGTAGAGAATATCATGCGGAAATACTGTCAAGATTTTTTTCACTGAACTTATGTGGAACCCAGACATCAAAGCGATTCACATAACCAAGCTGGTGCACATGATTTTCAACGGTTGATTTGGATATTTTGAGTATGTCGGCTCTCTCCCACATGGTATAACATTGACTGTTCTCAGTTAATGTCTTGATTTGATCTCTATCAACTTCAGCTGGTCTACCCAACCGTGGAGCACTGTCCAGAGAGAAATCTCCAGCACAAAACTTCACAAACCACTTCTGACATGTTCGATCCATCACAGCACCTTCTCCATACACTGCATAAATCTTTTTTGTGTGTGTTTCAGTTGCGTTTTCACCTTTCTTGAAATAATCAAGCACAATATGCCGAAAATGTTGCTTTTTTTCTTCCATCTTCAATATTAAAATGGCTACACAAAAATTCACCAATTTTGATAAGTCTTTTTTTTAAATGCACGCTGATATGACAGCTGTCACATACAATCTAATGAAATTGTTTCAAATGAAGTTAAAGACAACTAACTGCTACTAGAGCCATTCTACTGGAAAAAACCTTTTGGCCCACCCAATATAAGTTCAATGAAATCTCAATCAAGCTTCCAGCAGGCTTTTTTGAAGAAACTGACAAGCTGTTTTAAAACTCATAAAACAATGGAAATAACTTACAGAAGCCAAAGCAATTAAAGGAGGACGAAGAGGATGAGGGAGGGGTGCCGGAGGGGGACACCAGTAAAGTTGGAGAACTCGCATTACTTGATTTCCACACTTATTATAGAGTACAGTTATTCATTAAGACGGTGTGGTACAGGTGAAAGATCACTGATTTAGAGCAATGGAGCATAATATAGAGTCCGTACTAGACCCACACATATGTGGTAAAATAATGTTTGACCAAAGTGCCAGGATAAATCAATGGAGAAAAGAAAATCTTTTAAACAAATGGTGCTGTAACAACTGAGTTTCCCTATGGGGAGAAAGATGAGACATGACTTCTACTTTATACCACACAAATTTGAGTACTGATCATGTATATCGTACGAGATATAACTATAAACTTGTAAAAGAAACACTGTGACATTGGAGTAGGCAAAAATCTTTTAGAGTAAAAAAAATATGAGTTAAAAATTAATAATTGGACTTTTTACAATTATTAAAAATAAAGAAGTCTTTTCTATCGTTAAGACACCATTTCACAAATGAAAAGACAAGGCATACACTGAGAGCAAGAATTTGTAAATCACAGCTGATAAGGAACGTGTATTTAGAATGTACAAAGATCTCTTGAAACTCAACACTAAAACCATCAACTCAGTTGGAAAATGGATACAAGGTCTGAGCAATTTATATAAGAAGATGTAAAAATGGCCATTTAGCATATGAAAAGATATTCTATATTCTTAGTCAAAAAGAATTTGCACAGTAGAATCACAACATGATACGACTACACAATTAGATGACTAAAATTTTAAAAGATGATAATGTCAAGTGTTGGCATTAAGGCATTTTTATTTATAGCAGCAGACAATTATCAGGTAAGTGGGTAGATAATATGTAGTATATCCATACAATGGAATATTACTCAGCAATAAATAAATAGAAAGGAGCTCTTGATATATACACAGTATAAATGAATCTCAAAAATATTATGCTGGAAAAATGAGTACATATCATATGATTCGATTTATATGAAATTCTAGGTAAAGCAAACTAATCTATAGCGGCAGAAGACAGACCAGTGGTTTCCTGGGGCAAGAGGTTTCCTGGATGGGGGGAGAAACTACAGGAGGGAGGTGGGAAAACATCATGGCTGGTGGAAATGACCTGAACCTTGATTGTGGATTTAGCTTCACAGATGCGTACACCTTCAAAACCCACCAAATTATACACTTTAAACGGATACAGTTACTTGCAGATAATTTATATTAAAGTTACTTATGAAAATTAGCAAAGATTCGTGGAAAAGAGCCAGTGGCTGCCAGATGTAAATAAAAATAGAAATCATTACAGGCAAGAGCAGAGAAAAAAATGTATATACATAATTTGTAAATAAATGATAAGGTGACCTCAAAAGATATTCAAACATAAATCACCTCATGATAAACATAAGGGAAACAAAATGGAAATAGGGGTTCAGAGAGAGAGGGGAGAGGCTAAACATTCGACTGTTAAACACGGCCTTGTCGCACATTTTTATGTGAATGATTGTGGGTGTTGAATCGCTCTGGGTTTTGGATCTCACTGAATGCTTCTGGAAGACTAAAAACCAAACTGCAACTATCTCATCTTGAATTAAAGTGTTTCTATGCCACATTTTTAAAAGGATAAAGAGGTACATAGTTTTTCCAAATCCACCGACGCCAAATGGTTTGAAGACCACTGCCTAACAGGAAGGAAATCTGTGCTATTCAGAGCTGCCTTCTTATGACGTGGCAGGCAGTGAGGACTGCTCAAGGAGGAGTCTCATTACACATGAGTATGCATAAGCCTGCATCGAACAACACACATTAATTACACTTTTTTGAATCACATATAAAATAAAAATTCCAAATTATTCATTAACAAATAAAAGCGCCACAAGGCAGGGATCTTTGTCTTGTTCAGTGAAGTACCCCAAGCACCCAGTGCATCTCCAGGCACATGTTAGCTGCCTAATGAATATTTGCTAATAAACTGAATGAATAATATGAAATTACACACTCAGGGGGATTAAATCCTTGTTTGGTATGGCGCACTACACAGGCATTCACATTTTAGCTAGAAGATCGTTGCTGTATAGTTAACAGAAGATAAAAATCGTAAAGTTAATGTTGAGACTAGGACGACTATTGCCAAAACTGAGACTGCGTTAGTTAGCTAAGGCAGATCTAAGAGGCTGCTCCCCTGGCCTCTCACTTAAGCTTCTTCTATTCTGGCACACACTGTTTTTGCAAAGAGGGACAGAAAGTTACAATGTGTCTAGAAGTTTGTGCTCAGATGTCTATAAAATTGCCTACTCTATTCCACTGGCTGAAGCAGGGCACATGACCAAACCCCAAATCGAAGGGGTGTAAAAGTAATACACACCATATAACAGAAGTGAAGCGAGTGAATCGTTGTGAACAATAATACAATCTACCACAAGCATAAGTGCATCTGCACTTAGCAAAAGACCCCACATGCCTGGTACTTGGGCCGATGTGCCATCTAAGTACGTAATTCTTATGTGGGTGCCACCAATCCTTGCCCCACTTGTCTATGCTTTACTAACTGACCCACCTGCCTTTGAATTCATCCACATTTCTTTTTTTTTTTTTCAGTATGCGGGCCTCTCACCGCTGTGGCCTCTCCCGTTGCGGAGCACAGGCTCCGGATGTGCAGGCTCAGTGGCCATGGCTCACGGGCCCAGCCACTCCACGGCATGTGGGATCTTCCCGGACCGGGGCACGAACCCGTGTCCCCTGCATTGGCAGGCGGACTCTCAACCACTGCGCCAACAGGGAAGCCCCATCCACATTATTTTTTTAAACAAATTATTAACTTTGATAGGTTAGGATCATGTCTTCTTGGCCTACAAGTCATTTTGTATTTTTAAACTGATTTGGCTAAGAAGATGTGATCCTCTCTAATCCAGGATGTATTGATTTATGACCAGGGGACATATTCACTCAAAGATATTGGATGCTGCTAATACTTCTCCTTTGAGTCTATCACATTGAATTTTAACTCCAAAAAATGAAGCAGAAAAAAATGCATTTTATTGTTGGCCATATATAACTAACTATTCAGGGTCAGATTTAGAACTGATAACAATTACAGTACACATTTCATGACCTCCACCTCCCTACCCTATCCGTGTGAGCGCTAGTTTCTGGGTTTCCCTACCTGGAAGGCTCTTCTTCCATCTCTAAGCTACATTTCAAATGCTACTTCACCTGGGAAGGCTTCTGGATTTACTTGCAGCCTAAAAGAACTTGCCTCTCATGGAATTGTCCATAACGTCTTATGTAACTTGCTCACGGCACCTACTGCTTCTCATCTTGTATTCTATTAATTTTATCCACCTATCAAAATATAAATCCTTTGAATCAAGAAATGTGCTTTTTAAATTTTTTTCTTTTTAACAGTTGTCTTGCTTTATTCACAGAGTACCTACACAGCACAGAGACTGAGGTTCACAGAGTACCCGAACAGCATAGAGACTGAGGTTATAAGTCCTGACACCAGACTGTCAAGGCTGAAATTTCTACTCTTTTTTTAGAGTGTGATCTTTGGCACATTTTCTGACTACACAGTGCCTCAGTGTTCTCCCCACTAAAATATGGGTGATAATAGTACCTAGCCCGTAGAGTTGTTGTGAGAATTAAATTTATTTATACAGGTAAATTCAAGTGAAACAGTGTCTCATAGAGAGTGAAAGCTCAAGTATTGTTAGCATTTATTACTTTTCATACAGCAGATACTCAAAGCATAGTTAAATATGAGTAAATAAGTTAAATGCAAAATGTTTAAAATTTTACTATGAAAATGTTCAAATGCATAAAAATTAGAATTATCTAATGGACTTCTATCTTCTGAACAGTTTTCAAGATTTTTCCATACTGGATTAATATCTCCCAAACCTTTATTTGCAGGAACTATTATAAAACAAATCCCAGACATTATAAACTGCATATATTTTTTTTTAAAAAAAAGCTAAATCATAAAATAATGATGAATAAAAATAAACAGTAAGTAATAATTGTTTGGCAGGAAATTAGGGAATATTACCAAATCTCTTTTCTCTCAATTACCTGATATTTGAAGAACATATGTTTGCTTCAAATTTTTTGACAATTTTTATTTCACATTGTCACACTGAGTCTATATAATTAAAGCCATAAATCACACAACCTTTGAAAATAATCATAAAAAGAAAATAATCATAAATTTGTTTTAAAATTCTGAATCCTATACATATAACTATTATTTAGTAATTACCATATGCTCTCTAAATCTACACAGAAAAAACACAAGAACCAAATCCAGACACAAATACAGATGTGCATACACACACATACATGTACGTAGTATGACTTACTAGATTTTAACTTCCTTGAAAACAGGCATGCTTCTTTACATATTTCATAGTACTAAGTATATTATTAAGTTAATCATATTCTATTATAAACTGAACTCTGCAGAAATCAGACATTTTTCTGTTCATAATATATATATTAAATTAAAACATCCTGCTTAATGATTTTTTCATATTTTAACATCAGATTTATTTGGGGGAAAGTGGTCCTAGAGTTATGCATGATCAGTTAATACTTAAAATTCTCTGTTCTTTCAACCAAGAATTATTTATCCCTAATTTGTCTTCAAAATCTTTAAAAAATTTTATAGACTAAATGAACACTGTATTGTTCCCTAAATGGCAAGTAGCAGTAAAATGATATAATACACATTTATTGTGTGATTTTTGGAATAATGTATGAAACTTATGATTATAGATATTTCCTAACAATATATTGGGTGTTGAAGGTATTTTTAAATTTTGTTTCCTTAAAAAGTAATAAAGTTAGGGCTTCCCTGGTGGCACAGTGGATGAGAGTCCGCCTGCCGATGCAGGGGACACGGGGTCGTGCCCCAGTCCCGGAAGATCCCACATGCCGCGGAGCGGCTGGGCCTGTGAGCCATGGCCACTGGGCCTGCGCGTCAGGAGCCTGTGCTCCGCAACGGGAGGGGCCGCAACAGTGAGAGGCCCGCATACAGCACAAAAAAAAAAAAAAAAAAAAAAAGTAATAAAGTTAAATATTAAAATAATATATATATGAAAGTGTGAAAATCATGGTGCATATATGACTTCTCCAAAGACTTTTCCTGTTGGGTAATCAATTCTGTCCTAAATCAATTATTTTTTACCATATGACGGGATACATAATAGTTCAAAACATTTAGAGAATTTAGAGAATGGTATAGATGCACATAAAATCTACCAACTTCAAGCATGAAGCTAGGGGCTTGAGTACCTGAAAGAGTCTGGGTGTTAAAAAACGACAAAGCAGAAAATAAATCATTAACTTCGTGGTTAATCAACCTACTTTCCATAAGTCACCAGCCTTCTCAAAAGATTACACTTCTTTCATTGGTTCGCTAATTTATGTTTCTTATATCAACATGGGGCCAGGGACTAGGCTACTGGTTCTATTTGTTTTGTACACAGATTCTGCCTACTCACCTGTGACTGGTAGCTAAGTATAAATGCTGTGTCTTGAGACCTGCTGTGTCCAGAACTGACCCTTCACTTTCTTGCCTGAGAAACTGAGGTGGACAGTGGACATATTTAAATTGGATTGAACAGTGAACTTCACTTTGTTCTAGTGACACAGTGAAACAAGTCTATTCATCTGACCACACACCAAAGACCTTCTGAACTGCTCTGAACTTAACCACTAACAGCAAAATGTTCTGTGGAGACTATGTAAGTATAATGGCTATTTCTGTAAAACTTTCCAGTCCTTTGAGATTTGAACCTTGTCTATAAAATTTCATTTGCAGGACTTGACATTTTCAACAGGAAATATTGGTGTTCTAATTTATCTTCATTAAAGTTTTAATTAGTAGATGCTCAGTGTAACCATTAAACAAAGTTAATACTATTAAATGTCAAATTCGTGCTAATTTTGAAGTAATGTATTGTTCTCTAGAGGCAATTTAGTGACGCCTACTTTCTTAAGTAACCTGACTCAGAATTCTAACTGAAGTTATAACAAGATGTTTTTGTCTCCATATTTATTTTCTATAAGGAACTAAAAATAAACGTGATTGTTCATTTTTATTTTAAATCCATGATATCTTCAGAAAGTACAGTTCATTTTTGACTAATTATCTGCTGAATTTAAGCAAATGCAAAACTCAGTTTAGTCATTTTATTTTTCTTCCTTGTCCGAATCATTTTGACCCAATTGCTCTAATGGTCCACGAACTTTGGAAGAGCCTACATAGACACTGAGTTATCTAAATATACACTGTTTGAAAAGATATCCATTTCACGTGCTCTTGGAAATTACACATAAATGTGTTGTGTGTTGATGACGATGTTTTAGAAATCTGTATTATGAAATATGCTTTCAGGAAGCCTTGCATTTTTAATGCAAAAATTTTATGCAAAAAATACAGCATAACTATTTGGTTAAACTTTGGCACAAAAATAATGTTACTTACGAAGTATTAATTCCTAGAAAATTTTATTTACTTATATTGTTTCTCAAATATTGAAGGAGTACCTAAATGCGGCCACTTTCCATCACTGTTGGCTCAAGAATCTTAATTTTATCTTGAGATTTCAGGATCTCATTTGCAGTTGAAACTTACTTTTTTGTCTTATTAATTGTGAGGCAGTTACATTTCACCACAGAAATAAAAGCCATTAGGTAATTTAGGCCAGTACAGTAAATGATTTAGTTTGTAAAAATCAGGTTGCTTTCTCCCAACTATTACTTCCAAATAATTGTACTTGAATGAATAGAAATTTTCTCCCTTTCTATTCATTCTAGTACAATTATTTGGAAGTAATTAATACTATATTCTGTGTGCCATGTATGGTTTTTATATTAACATTTATATGCCAATGTATCAAAATAAACATTTATAGAATATTTAAATTATATTTCAGGGATTATTAAAAGTTACCAATGATAACAAGCTTTTAAAGAAATGCAATAATTTGGGGCTTCCCTGGTGGCGCAGTGGTTGAGAGTCCGCCTGCCGATGCAGGGAACACGGGTTCGTGCCCCGGTCCGGGAAGATCCCACATGCCGCGGAGCGGCTAGGCCCGTGAGCCATGGCCGGTAGCCTGCGCGTCCGGAGCCTGTGCTCCGCAATGGGAGAGGCCACAACAGTGAGAGGCCCGCATAACGCAAAACAAAACAAAACAAACCAAAAAAACAAAGAAATGTAATAATTTGCCATGCTTCTGGAACAGATAAAGAATACCGGAGATTAAAAAAGAAAAAAAATCAGAGATTAAAAAGCTGGATTGGAGCAAACCTGAAAATTCACTTTAAGTTTTTTTTTTTTTTTTTTGCGGTACGTGGGCTTCTCACTGTTGTGGCCTCTCCCGTCGCGGAGCACAGGCTCCAGACGCGCACGCTCAGCGGCCATGGCTCACGGGCCTAGCCACTCCGCGGCATGTGGGATCCTCCGGGACCGGGGCACGAACCCGTGTCCCCTGCATCGGCAGGCAGACTTTCAACCACTGCGCCACCAGGGAAGCCCTCACTTTAAGTATTTTGATCAGCTATTTCAGGGCCAGATGTTAGGTTTTATGTATTATCTCAGCAAGTTTTGATGATAAAATGGTTTTACATCATCAATATTATTATATTTTAGAGCAATCATTTATATTCTTAAGATATGTGGTCCAATTCGTAAAAATTTGGTATTAAAGAGACCAATATTTGAGGTTAAGTTCGTCTGTTTAATCTCCATTCTGGGTCTGGTGTCCTTAAGCAAAAGATAAGCTCTTCCATGGGCAGGAAAGCGGAAGTCCTCATATCACAGTGCAGATAATTATTGACTGGGTGGCTTCTTAAAAACAGACTCCCAGCCCCTCTGCTCTGCAGTTCTAATTCAATATACATGACGTCTGAATTTACCCCCTTCGTATAAATGCATGACTATTTTTGAGAACAACAAAGTAATGTGTTATGTCAGTTACAAAATACAGAAAATTTAAATATAAATCAAGCAAGAGGCAAGAATTATAGAAAGGTAGTTATATTTCTATAAGAAATAAGCATATGCACTCCTTTAAAATTACTTTCTAGAATTATGGAGTTAGATGATCCTCAATGATTAAGGTAATTTGAGTTAGTTACACTGGGATGGTAAATTTACCCTTGACGCACGCAAGTATTTTACTATGTGCTTAGCTGTAAAACTGTCTATTGAAAGCAAGACTTAATTAAAGGATTTTGGCAAGCCTGGAATTTTTTTTTTTTTTTAAGAAGATGTTGGGGGTAGGAGTTTATTAATTAATTCATTTATTTTTGCTGTGTTGGGTCTTCGTTTCCGTGCGAGGGCTTTCTCTAGTTGTGGCAAGCGGCGGCCACTCTTCATCGCGGTGCGCGGGCCTCTCACTATCGTGGCCTCTCTCGTTGAGGAGCACAGGCTCCAGACGCGCAGGCTCAGTAGTTGTGGCTCACGGGCCCAGTTGCTCCGCGGCATGTGGGATCCTCCCAGACCAGGGCTCGAACCCGTGTCCCCTCCATTAGCAGGCAGATTCTCAACCACTGCGCCACCAGGGAAGCCCTGGAATTGTTTTGATCTCTTTATTAGCCAGATATGAATCCCCCTTCAGGAAGATGTTATTATAATTTACTTCTTGGAGCGGAGGAAATTTCACTGCAGTGTTAAAAAAAACTTGCCCAAGCCAGGATCTAAACCAGGTATCTCTCTGTCATTGTAACTCAAGCTCTTCTTGTCCACTAAAATATACTGCCTCTTCCAAATATATTGCCCTGATTCTTCTAGAGAAATTGCTGGCTGCCGTTGTCCTGTTTTGTCATCAACTGATCCCCCCCTTTTTTTGTACAGAAGCATTATATTTACTATAGATTTCTTTATTGGGTTACACCCTTCCTTTATGCCTCTAAGGAGACTTTAGTCCTATTCCTTTTCCTTTTCTTTTGACAGCTTTCCTATTTCTACCGTATTTATTGACTAACAGAAAAAAGTTACGCAGAGGCGTATCACAAGCAATATAACATATGGAATGCATATTCAGAACGTGAATTAACATTCTCTATTACATAGAGAGAAACTATTAAAATTTCCTGAGTCTCTACTAAACTTCAGGAGCTTTGTGTGCCTTGTCTAATTTAATAGTCACAGAAAATCTTTTTACAAAAATACCATTGAACATGCAAGGGTTTTGCCATTCTTCTTGGAGGCTCCAGATACTCTGCTCAGTGGTTTTACGTGTATTATTTTTAGGCTTCACAATCTTCAAGGAAAGTATTATCATCCCCATTTTCCATATGAATATACTGAGGCTTAGAGAAGTTAGATAATTTTCCCAGCAGAAGGAGGTCAAACACGCCTAAGCGTGATTATCCTACATAATATAGACTTTATGCTATGAAGGAAAGAGCAGATCCTTTGTGAGCCCAATTAAGAGAGAAAATGCGCACCAGTATCTTCACAAAGATGCTCTTACTCATAAATGTGCTCCCAGAATGACTCAACAACAGTCGAACATCAGCAACTGAGGCAACGTCCAGCATGGGCAGCGAGACATCCTGCATGTTAGCCCAACTAACATGAAGTAACTGCGCTGCGGCTCAGGTGTGAATGGCAGGTGGTGAAGGCAGACACTCAGTAAATCAGAAGCAAATTCCGGGCTTTCAATCCAGGAGGGGCCGCAGGCCGAGCAGGCCTCCCGTGGGGGCAGAAGCTGCTGAGGGGCAAGATCTTTACTTTTTAAATTTTTATTGGAGTATAGCTGATTTAAAAGCAAGATCATTTTAAAAGCAGGTTTCTCCTATTGAAAGGGATTCCTGGGAGAAACATTCCAACCAAGAAATCTGATTTTGATGGCTTATCTGCAGTACGACTCACTGAACAAATATTAATAAAAGGTTATTCATACTGTAGATTGCTTTTTACTATCACAAGACTGCACTGTCTGAACTTTACACACTAGGATTCAACAAAAGTTATGAATCATACTGGTTAGGGCCTCCACTTTAACTGAAGCTTCTGTTGAATTAACACGTATTAGATTGGAAAATTGAATGCAGTCACTTTTTCCTAGTTGTGATATGTAAGCATGTCGGTTAAAATTTTAAAACTCCCTTTTAACAGCTATAGATTGCTTTTGTGGTAAGGGCTGGGCAAACATGACTGTAGAATAATAATTGAACAAGCACTCAGGCCAGCTTTACCCTGAGGATCCATGACTGAGGACAAGGTACTTAATCTTTCTGCATCTCAACTTTCCTACCTGTAAAATGGGTGTTATCATAGCACGTGTATTAGAAGAGTCTCTTGAGAATTAAGTGGCAGGCAAAACACCAAGAAGACCAGGAGCATAAATAGCACCTGGAAAGGTGAACTTTATTAACAGCTTTAATTAAGTAGTTGTGCCAAAGCCTGAACCCAACTAATGCAAAAGCCCTGGCTTTCAACAGCCCGGTACACGGCTTCTGGAAGGGAGGTTGAGTTTGCACCCATTACACATATTCATAGCTACATATATATGTATATTCATATATGTGTGTGTGATTGTTCCTACACATAGTCATAGGGACATATATATATGTATATTCATATATGTGTGTGATTATTCATAACATTTATGCATAAATTTTAATAACATCAAAAGTTTCATGGGTGGAAATATATTCTCTTAAACTCAGTATAACATTTACTTCTAAATAGTTTCTACCATGCTAAAAAATTTCACAATCCTACTTCCCGCATCAATTATTGCCAAATTCTATTTTTTATGGCAAAAGGCCTCATTGTAGGAATTGCATCCAATTCCTTTGTATCCAATTCCTTTCCTCCAAATCTCTGACTCCATCCTAACTGGGCTTTCACCCAAAGCCCCTCCGCCTGAAGGGTCCGACAGAGGTAAGCAGCGACCTCCATGTTCCTGACCCCATACCCGACTCTCATGCCTTTTCTTGCTAGATATGAGTGTGGTCTGACACAGTCTCCTTTTGCCAGCAAAGCCCCAGGGCTAAATTCTGGAGACTTTTCTCTTTCCAACTTATAGCCACTCTTTTGGTCATTGTGCCCGATCTGACGGTTTTAATTACAACGTACACACAGAGTCTTCTTTGAATATGTACCTCAACCCAGCATCTATGCCCAAACCCCAGATTCGTAAAACCAGGTATCTACACAGGAAGTGAAAACTCTATCCTCCTTTTAGGTCAAAGGGGGAAAAGAAAAGTAAAAACCTAAAAATCGGAGTTATCCCTGATTCCTCTGTCTCTCTCATACCTTACAAACAATCCATCAGCAAAACCTTCTGGCTCTACACATTCACAGTATTCATTATAGGACCACCTCTCATCACTCCCTCTCCAACTGCCCTGGTCCATGCCAGCAACGTCATCATTTGCCGACTCCATGCAGTAGCCTCCTACCTGGTCCCCTGCTTCTATCTTTGCTCTAGCTTCTATGTCTTGGGGACACGACAGTGAGAATGATTGTCAAAAACACGCATTCTATTGACACATTGATGATGGTGTAGGAGCCATCATCATCCTGGAGTGAGTTACAGAGTAGGAGGTAAAAACATTAAAGAGGAGCTTGTGAACAAGCTTTTGGTCCTGGTTTACCAGTTCTTAGAGTATTTACCATGATAGGAAGAAGAAGAATGAGGCTTCAATGTGTAGGGTCATTTCCATTTTCCCAAGTGCTTACAGTATACGGACCACAGGTTCTAGGGAAGATAAGACACCTTTCTAACATACCTCTCTGGATATGCTGACTTCTTTTAAATGCTAGAGGCTTCCAGATTTTGACGTTATACAATGTATTAACGTCACATTAATACATTGTGCTCATTTCAATAAGCATTATGGCAAAGCCAGAACCCGCTGCAAATGTCAACAGCACTGGGGGCTGTAAAACCCAAGGAACAGGAGAAATACGGTTGATGACATTTTAACTTTTTCGGATGAATCAACCCACTTCAACAGTACAAGGAGAATGTCATTGGAGTATCACAAACCACTTTCAAAAACCGTACTTCTTTTGTTAAGTCACGAGGTTAAAGACTGAAGAAATGATGTTGGAGCAATGAGGCTCAGAGCGATTTTAATGAGTCACGTCCTCCTGGGACGAAGGGAACTGGGGAAAGCCGATAGAGAGACACCATTTAGAGGGCGTTACTTGCTGATTTTTCATTGCTGGAGCACCACCTCTAGACCAACACCCAGCCCTCTATCTACCACAGATTTCTGCTATCAGCACAAATTCCTTGTAATCATTCACCAAAAGAAGAAAGGATTATGGGAGTATTTTTAAGTCTTTCAGAGTTCACGCTGGCAATCTCCCTGCCTCAGCCTCTTTCAAATTGCCTCCAGGAATTCCTAAAACTCTGCTTACAGTTTGCGGACATGCCTTTCTCAATCCAGGGAGTAGAAAAGACTGCTTCTTAAGACCCATCTTCTTCTCCAGCATCCCATCTTATCACAACACGTAGTTGTGACTATATTCCTTCTCAATTATACTTTGATGTATATCCTTCAGACATTCTGGTAATTATGCTCAAAGGAACCAGGAAAATAAAATGTTAACAGACCGTGACATGTATCATGTACGAAACACAAATGTAATTCTAGGTTATCTGTGCACAAGATACCGTGTTTTACATTGTCCTGTTATGGAGAAAGTGGGAATCAATTTCACGCACAGGCTACTTTGGACTGTCTTTTCATCTTTATTTTGTGGCAGTCTGTAATAAAGCAACTGAATATCAATGTATTTTACCATCCTATCTCTCAATTGCAATGTTTGTACTATTTTATTTTTAAATGAGTGAGAATTGATACCAGGGCAGAAATATTTTTTCAAGTTACTAACAAAAAGCACTTTAACCCCAGCAGACACATTGTTCTTAGAAATGTGTATTAGTAATGGTTTAAAAAATATATGAATCCTACTGTATTTTATAGGTAGATGACTCTTGTGTTCTTGTCATCACTACCGTATTAATGTGCTTGAATTATTGCTCTGTTCTTTAGAGATACTGAATATATGTACACATTCTGCTAAGTTTTCATTTAGTTGCCAGTCTCAAAATATTGTTTTAAAGGGTAAATTAAAAAAAAAGAAAAGGGTGCTGAAAGATAGAGACACAGGTACCTGGGGCCACACACCTTCTGTGTACCTTTCATCACCTGTTTACCGACTACTGTGTGTTTAATCAAGCATGTAACTCATAAAAAAAGCAAATATTCATCGTGAGTACAGTAGTCCTTTCAAAGCAAAAAAGGGTCAGATTTGTGAACCCTCAATGACATGTCAATTACTGGTTTTGAAATGGGAATTTTTGGTGCAACCGTGGTCACAACTGAACATACAGCAACTTAGTTGCCAGTAGAAGCTCCTGGAGATCTCAGGCTCCTGCAGCCCTTATTCTGTGTTATTCCAGACACTGCCTGATAGGGTGACCATGTACAGATATGCCAAGTCTTCCTGCAAGGAGCTGATTTCTTGATTTAGTGGACTTGGTCTTTTTTTTTTTGCGGTACGCGGGCCTCTCACTGTTGTGGCCTCTCCCCTTGCGGAGCACAGGCTCCGGACGCGCAGGTTCAGCGGCCATGGCTCACGCGCCCAGCCGCTCCGCGGCATGTGGGATCTTCCTGGTCCGCGGCATGAACCCGTGTCCCCTGCATCGGGAGGCGGACTCTCAACCACTGCGCCACCAGGGAAGCCCGGTCTTTTTCTTATGTATAATAATACTGATTTGGAGTAATTTGAATGCTTCAAAGATGGAAATGGTTTTGGAAAATGTTACTTTAGTTATTTAGCAGAGGGAAATAAGTACAAATAGTAAGCCTGTCAGGGAGGAAGAAATTTTCCTCTATCCATCTAGGTTCTTCTGGCTGGTCTAAGAATTAAACGGACATGAGACAGATGAACAGTAGAAAATCACACAGAAGTTGAAAAGCATGTATACATGGGAGAGACCCAGGAAAACTGAGTCACTTGCCAAAATGGCTGAAACCCTCAGCTTATACAACATCTTCAAAGATAAAAGAGAATGTTGCGGAGTAGGGGTTGGGACCTCAAAGGGGAGGAAGGCAATTCACATGGAGACGGAAAAGCACACGTTTGATAAACACGTGTCTGCTGGGCCAGCAGAGACAAGGGGCACAGAAGGGATTTTAACAGACTTTGCAGGTCCCTCCCTGTCGACACACCTGGTTCATATTAAAGTTACCTACGGTGTTGGTTCTCTGTCTCTCCCTCTCTCTCTAGCTACCTATCATCTACCTTCATAGTGATACATCCAATCTAATTCAGCCCCACATTTTAACCGTCACCATTAGTTACAAATTCTTTCTCACACAATAAAAACGGTAACTATCAATATCTAAAATACATGTGCTCATTTGTTTAACTCCATCATACATGTACATGTAGTTTAGAGTGTGCTAAGCCATAGCCCTGTCAGAAAGGAGAGGACGTTGTTTGGGTTCTTTCCATCCTTAGCTTTACAGTCTCCCGGCAAACACTATTTTGTGAAGTTACTTAGGGCACGTCCCTTCTCCCAGCCCACTTAACTGTGGCTACAAGGTTCGTGTGTAATTTAGACAGATTTGTTTGCTACAATCTGCATTCCCTGTCGGGTTCCCTTACTTCATAGCTGATTTTGTTACATTTAAATTTATGTGTGGTAAAATGTGTTCTTTGTGGTATATACACTCGTAAAAGTTTTGAGTCATGTATCCGATCCATTTCCTTATAGAGACTTCCATCACCCCAAACATCCTCCACACTCCCGGTTTGTAGTCAACCAACACCCCAGCCCTCAAACCTGGCAAACACTGATCTGTTTACCTTTTCTCTAGTTCTACCTTTTCCAGATTGTCATATAAATGGAATCACAGACTATAAACCCATCTGGAAATGGCTTCTTTCACTTGGTGGGGTGCATTTAACAGTTATCCAAGTTGCTGCATGAATCACTAACTGTCTTTTTATGGCTGAAAAGCAGTCTTGAATGAGTATACCGCCGTCTGTATATCCATTCAGCTTGAAGGACAAATGGCTTGTTTCCAACTTTTGATAATTACAAGCAAATCTTCTAAGAACACTCAGGTTAAGGTTTTTGAGTAAAGTTCCCATTGCTTTAGATAAATATCTAGGGGTCGGATTGCCAGGTTATATGCTAAGACTGTGTTTAAACTTTATAAGAAATTGTCCAATTGTTATTCCAAAGTGACCCACAATTTTGCATTCCGACCAGCAGTGTATGTAGCAGTATCTCACTGTAGTTTTACTTTGCATTTTTAATGTAAATGATATCCGTAGTTTTTCATATGCTTATTTATTATACCTTCATTGGAAATGTGTCTGTTTATAATGCTTACCTATTTTCTAAGTTGGTTTTTTGTTTGTTTATTTTTTATTGGCCTTTATATATTTTAGATAAAAGGGCTTCATAAAAAATGCAATTTACAAATATTTTCTCCCATTCTGTGACTTATCTTTCCATTTTTTAACAACATATTTCATAGAGCCAAAGTTTTCAATTGTGGTGAAGTTCAATTTATCTTTTTTTCTTTATAGATTGTATTTTTGTTGTCATGTCTAAAAATTTTTGACTAACCCAAAGTCATGCAGATTTTCTCCTACATTTTCTTCCAGATATTTCACACAGTTAACATTTCTATTTAGGTCTATGATCAATTTGGGGTTAATTTTTGTATAAGGTGTGAGGTATAGGTCAAGCTTAATTTTTTTTTTCATATGGATGTTCAGTTTTTATAGCACCATTTCTTGGAAAAACTTTCTTTCTCCATTGAATTGCTTTTACAACTTTGTCAAAAATTATGTATTGGGCTTCCCTGGTGGCGCAGTGGTTGAGAGTCTGCCTGCCGATGCAGGGGACACGGGTTCGTGCCCCGGTCCGGGAAGATCCCACATGCCGCAGAGCGGCTGAGCCCGTGAGCCATGGCCGCTGAGCCTGCGCATCCGGAGCCTGTGCTCTGCAACGGGAGAGGCCACAACAGTGAGAGGCCCGCGTACCGCAAAAAAAAAAAAAAAAAAAAATTATGTTTTTATATGGATCTATTGCTAGATTCTCTATTCTGTTCCACTGATCTTATTTTCTATAACATTAGCCAATACCACAATCTCATTATTACTGTGACTTCATAATAATTCTTAAAATCAATTAGCATTATTCCTTTAATTTTGTTTTTCTTTTTCAAATCTGTTTCAGCTGTTCTAATTCCTTTGACTTTCAGTATGATGAAATAAACTGATTGATTTTTGAATGTCAAATCAGCCTTGCATTCTTGGAATAAACCTCACTTGGTCATGCTACTTATTCTTTTTATATGTTGCTGCATTGGAATTTCTTAGATTGGGCTTTTTTTTTAATAAAAAAAATATAAAGACAAACCCTTATAATTTGTAGTCAAAATGGCTCATAGTTCGTTGCAGTTTCCATGGTTAGATAGTTCTTTGAGAATGAAATAAGTACGGATTGAGAAAATCGACAAAGCGGATAACAGAGCAAAGCAGAATGAAGACTTTCAGTGAAAGGTGGGGAGCAAGTCCTAAGAGGTTTTTTTAAGTGAATCTGACACATTGTTAATTTAACTTTTCTGATTAGATAAATGAATGCACTATTATTTATACTTTATTTAACAGGTACTTTGGGGGAAAAAACACAATTTTTTTCAGGTAGTTAAATTAAACTTGGACTACTTATCAGAGAGAAAACAATATATGCGTTTACTTGATTCCTACTTTGTCCGTTAAAACTCTACAGGGCTAGTTTCCCCTGGGTCCTGTCTCAGTCAGCTCCGGCTGCTGTAAGAAAATTTCATAGGCTGGGGTAGCTAAACCGACATTTGTTTCTCAGAGTTCGAAGGCCTACAATTCCAAGATCAAGGTGCCAGCAGATTCTGGGTCTGCTGAGGACCATCTTCCCAGCTCACAGACCTCTTTCCCACTGTGTCCTCATGCGACAGAGACACTCAGCTCTGGCCTCCTCTTCTGATCAGGATATGAATCCCATCATGGGGCCCCCCACCCTCATAACCTCATCCAGATCTAGTCACCTCCCAAAGGCTCCTTCAAACACCTTCACACTGGGGACTAGGGCTTCATCGTATGAATTTGGGGGACACAAACATTCTGCACATAAGAGATCTCATGACTTGGCTTTTGCTCTTTGGTACTTAAATATTCATAAATCACTTTCACTATATCTTTAATGTATAGAAATTAAAAATATCTAGATCTGTGCAAGGTGAAAATTTTGAACATTTCTTTTTAAAATTTATTTATTTTATTGAAGTATAGTTGATTCACAATGTTGTGTTAATTATTGCTGTACAGCAAAGTGATTCAGTTATACATATATATACAAATTCTTTGTTTTATATTCTTTTCCATCATGGTTTATCATAGGATATTGAATATAGTTCCCTGTGCTCTACAGTAGGACCTTGTTTATCCATTCTATATATAAAAGCAACATTTCTTCTTAATTAAAGCATCTCTCCCTCACCTACTCCTGCCAGCTTCAGGTCAAAACCCTGCATTAGTAAAGAGGGTGAGACTGAGTTTTTTATCCTTCTGTGGGTGGCCCCCTCCACCTGTGAGTCCCCTGCCTGAGGTACCTAACACCCCGAGGACTGGGGAAGACTGTGTACGTGGGGGAAAAGTTCAGGAACGTCTTGGGTCTTACTTAACAGGTGTTTTAGTCACTGATGCTCTGTGGCCGTAGAAGATGTCTCTTTGGGACCACTGTGGGTTTACAGGACACCTCTCACTGGCAGGAATCTTCTCCTGAAGTTTATTTATCCGTCTGTTCTCAGAGTTCCTATTAGTCCCCCTGAAGAAAGATTTGGAGCCAGATCCCTTCAACATGACTTGTGACGAACGTGTCCTACTTTGGGGCTCTCACTGGGTCCCCAGTAAACACGCACACGCCCTACATCCCCACTAGCTCTGGGATGGAATAAACACTTGGAGTTGAGGCATCCCCAGTAAAGCCGTCCTCCTCACACTGGGCACCTGCTTAGCCAGAGTCTCGGCCTTGGCCTCATTTGCAGTGTGTGTCACTGGGTCCCCAGAACTCTGTGGACATATTCAAGTTCTCCAGGCAGCCCCCTTGTTGAAGACACCCCCGCCCTGTACCCTTCACCCCGGTTCCCATGGCAGCACAGGAAGGTCTCAGAACACCATCACCTCGACCCAAATACTCCCACCTATAATTTCAGAGCCACTTCACCTCCTCCAGGTTGCTGAGTGGCTAAGATTTACAAAACTGGTTTCTAGAACCTTCTTTGCAACCTCCACCCAGGTGGTCCACCCTTCACTTTGGAGTGTGGATGCCGTTGGCAGCCACTGTTTTGCCAGAAAATTAGAGCCTCAGGGAAATGGAACTATGAAGGGACCAAAGTTAAAATCCTACTACAGTGTTATATAAACATCTTGACTGTTTGCCACTTTTTCCCTGTTGTTTGTCTATCAAATGAATCTCTCTACCAATCTTCACTTTCCAGAAAGAAGATTAATATATGTCTCATGTGGTGCAACCCATAACTGATTCGCATCCAACACACCCATATTTTATTTGGTAGAAATTTTCCCTTTAATATAAGGCACCATATGAATGTTGACGGATTTTGGTCTCCTCGGCACGTGTTCTCAGGTTTTGTAAAGTATCTGAATACTAGTACTGCTTTACCTCTTACGCTTACATTTCTGTAGCTATTACATTTCTTAAATGAAGAAAAGTAACGTAAAAGCATGTCAAATGCAATTTAGAGCAGACTATGGCACTGTACTTAAGTGCATAGTAGGAAAATTACAGGTGCATTACCAATGCTTCAAAGTGTAAAAGTAACCAATTGAGAATTACTTTAAAAAATAAAAGGACTGGATTCCCCCCTTGAGTAGGTGATGATCATTTCCTGAATGTATCCTGATATCACTGTGGGGTTTGACAAATAGCTGACAGATTACTTTGAAGATTAAAAAAAGGGGGACACCTTTACCATATAATCAGATGGCCCTCAATATTTTCTGAATTTTTCCCTTCCTAAACATTAGATGACTTCTGAGATCTAGTCTTCACAATGAGGTCACTTCTTAATTGCTATTTATCAGAACCTTCACCAACTTTTACAAGTAAAAGCATAACAAAATGTAAATCCAAGAACCCAGGTACTCTTGAGAAATTAAAAATTACCTTTAAATACTTTAAACAATTTAAAAGCATTTTATCTATCAGTAAAGTTAATTAATGTCTCCCTGATCTTGGATTCCTTACTATGATGCCACCAATGTATTTCATTAAGGAAGTAGAAAGCTGTGAACCAACTGATGTAAAACCAGTCAAGGTACAAGGTGGTCCTCTGCCTCCTTCATCCCCAGAGCAAATGATGGCCTGAGGCACAGCTAATGTCTATAAAGAAATCTTCTAGTAACCAATGTGATTCCATATTTTCACCTTTATTATGATTCCATATTTTTTCCATGTTTATTGTGACACCATATTTTTTCTTCAGTATAATTCTTTGTTTTTGTTTTTTGTGTGTGTTTTTGGGTTTTGGTGTTTGGTTTTGCTTAGTTTTAGATTTATACATCTTCGCTCACTGAATGAAATGGAAATGCTTCGCAGCATACTTATTTAAAACAGTTCAAAGCAAAAATTGCCCTAAACAACCTGGCCATTAGTCTAACTCTGTAAAATATATTAGTCATATGTCTATCAAAATTAATTGCAAAATTCTAAAACTTTTGTTTGGGTTAAATTTCCCTCAATAGAAAAATATAAAATTTCTTCGTTTTATAGCTAAACAACATAATTTACGGATTATCCAGCCAAAACTTTATTTAGCTGAGAATTGTTTTTTTAAAAAAACCATATTCTCTGTGCTATGCGGCTGCTTCCCACTAGCTAGCTATTTTACATTTGGTAGTATTTATAAGTCCATGCCTAGCACAGGGAGATCAGCTCGGTGCCTTGTGACCACCAAGAGGTGTGGGATAGGGAGGGTGAGAGGGAGACGCAAGAGGGAGGGGATATGGGGATATATGTATATGTATAGCTGATTCACTTTGTTATAAGGCAGAAACTAACACACCACTGTAAAGCAATTATACTCCAATAAAGATGTTAAAAAAAAATAAAAATAAAAACATAGGCCCTTCCTGAGACTATACAGATAATTCCAGAACAAAATTTACGATATCTAGAAAACAGGCCACACTGCTTAACACGGATGCTTAATTCGTACTTTCAACATATATTTACAGGTAAAGCTTTACTGTGAACAGTATGTTCATCAGATCAAATGCATGGATGTAATTAAATTTCTGCTTGTTGATACTTGTTTTATAGCTCTTATTAAAAGTAAATGTAAATAAAGCTTGTTTGGAGATTAAAAAAAAGAAAAACATATTCTCTTGCTTTAGTTTATATTAACTCAGAGAAAAGAAAAATTGTCATACCAGCTAGAACCAAGCATTATTATAAAGGTAAAATCTGTTGGGAAAAGAACATCATGATTTTTTTCACAGTAGCCTTTCAGCGTTTTAAAAGGAAGTAAATGGTAGGCCAAAGAAGCCATTCTTTTTCTCATTAACATCTCAAGGACATGCAGTTCACTAGATAACATTATCACTGATTTCTGTTAAGGAAAGCTAAAGAATTCTTATCACCAGGAGGCTGTTTCTATCTGTGAAACAGATTATTGGGCTTTGAGAGTGCTGGTTACTAACCTCTAAAAATATCAAATTAGAGGAGAGTGGCTGAAATCACCATTCATCTAAGAGCTGCAACCTCATTTTGTAGAAATTGTTCTAATAAACCCATGAGATGCAATTCTTCACACATTAAATGTCAACATAATCTCTATCTTAAAAGTGAAATTCAGGACTACATGTGTCCCTTGAGTTTGAGCTATAGATCCTATATTGAATGTGCTTCCTAGTTAACCTTTAAAAAGTTGAAGTTATGATATGCTCTATTCCTCTAGACTATGTTACGGGCATTAAGATATTTTAATCTTTTTATAAGGGACATAAACAAATATGAAAGTAGCATTAGGTTTTCGAAATATAAGAATAATAATCAACAAAGAGTAAAAAAGAAGAAGAATGAGAGGTAGGATATACAGCGAAAGCACTGGGTCTAAAGTCAGGACACTATTATTCTGGTCTGCCAATCATTAAGCCAATGGTGTTATATAAATATTGAGTCATCAGTTTTTATATGTAATGTAGAAATAAGAACACTTGCCTTGCCTGATACAGCCTTGTTGATAACTTCAAATTAAACAAAGAACGCAAAGGTGCTGTTTAAACTGCAAAGTAGCTATACGGCAAGCAAGAAGTATAGAGCCTCCCTCACCTCAGAAAACCAGGTTTGCAAAATACCCTTACACATTGTCTTATTGGGCACGTGGATATGTTTACTAGATTTAAATGTGATTTCAGGTCTCTTAAATAGTATATTATGGATGAAAATTAAGAGTGTTAGGACACAGTATTAATTAGACTATTCATACGTAAGGTTGAGCAGTATTTTTAGATCTGCTGCATGATCTTTTTATCTTCAAAGATAAGAAAAGAGCAGAAGAGACTTTAAGGTATCTCCTATACAGTGGTACACCAGGAAAAGACAGACTACCAAATACGTAACACATGATTCCATTTGGAAAAATACAATTATATGTAAAGATAGGAAAAGCACAAGAAAAGGATGTGGGAGATATTTCATTTTGTTATAGACATTAAATATTTAACAATAATTTGTAGGCAATGAGATCATAAATGATGTTTTAACTTTTTGTCAGAGATGTTCTTATTGGCTAACTCGATTATATTGAGTGTAGGTTTATTATTTAATGATAAAAAATTCCCACTTGAATTCCTTCAATGTTCAAGAAGGGAGTCTAGCAGTTAGGAACACAGGGGTTGGTTTTTGAAGACTGTGAGTCTGTTTCTGTTTTATAAATAAGTTCATTTGTAACTTTTTTTTTTTTTTTTTAGATTCAGCATGTAAGTGATGTCACGTGATATTTGTCTCTCTCTCTGTCTGGCTTACTTCACTTCGTATGATAATCTCTAGGACTGTCCATGTTGCTGCAAATGGCATTATTTCGTTCTTTTTTTGGCTGAGTAATATTCCACTGTATATATGTACCACATCTTCAAAAACAAACTTATGGCTACCAAAAGGGAAACATTGGGGGGAGGGATAAATTAGGAGTTTGGGATTAACAGATACACACTAATATATATAAAATGGATAATCAGGGCTTCCCTGGTGGCGCAGTGGTTGAGGGTCTGCCTGCCGATGCAGGGGACATGGGTTCGTGCCCCGGTCCGGGAAGATCCCACATGCCGTGGAGCGGCTAGGCCCGTGAGCCATGGCCGCTGAGCCTGTGCGTCTGGAGCCTGTGCTCCGCAATGGGAGAGGACACAACAGGGAGAGGCCCGCATACCGCAAAAAAAAAAAAAAAAAAGATAATCAACAAGCATGTACTGTATAGCACAGGGAACTATACTCAATATTCTGTAATAATCTATATGGGGAAAGAATCTAAAAAAGAATGGATACATGTATAACTGAATCACTTTGCTGTACACCTGAAAGTAACACAACATTGTATATCAGCTATACTCCAATATAAACTAAAAAATTAAATAAAAAAAAAGAACACGGGGACTGGAATCAGACCGGGCTGGGTCTGAATCTGGGCACCATCGCTCACTAAGTATGTGATCTACGAACAGAAATTGACCTCTGTAAACCTCGTAGCAATAGTACCAACCTGGCTTGTGTGTATTTTTGATTGTTTAATTCCTTGGAGTTCAGTAGTGTAAATTAACACGATTTGGGGGACATACTGGAAACTCAATGGGTGCTGACTAGTGGATTGAGGTACTAATAGTATTGAACTACTTCTGTTCTTTACTTGACTTCCTTGCACTGATTCAGCTTCACTGGGCTGAATCATTCTTATCATGATCTGAAAAGGGTATGTAGGTGGTATCTTTTTCTTTTGCCCTTTCTTTTAAATTACAGTTTGCTGGGTTTAAAACTTTTGAATCCTAAATTGTTTCCTCTGAATTCTGGAAAGACTGATCAAATGCCTTCTAACATTGAATTTTGTGGAAGAGGATTCTGATCCCAGTTTGATTATTTCCCTTGTAAGCAAACTTGAATACGTTGTCCCTTAAGTGTTGATTTTTTCATTAATATTCCCCAATACGGATGGTCCCTTTTCATCACATCACAAGAATGTGATTCTTTCACTGCCTGAATTTTTTCTACTTTTTCTTTTGTTATTGTTTTTTCCATTGTTCTCCTCTCTCCCAGCTGTATACACATTAAATATAATGTCCTAAATTATGTCTCCATATTTTATTGTTTCTTCCATAATTTATCGCCAAGTCTTTTTTCCATTTATTCTGAAAGACCCTGGACAGAATTATCAAGTAGCAATACTTTCCTTACAATCCTCCTTAGGTGGCATCAGTCACATGAAATTCTTCTATGATCTTTTACACTATGAAACATATTCTTTCTGGTAACTTCGGTGACTTTCTTGGTTTACTTATAGAACAGTAATAACCCATTGCCTTTTATTTATCCAGACAGAATGTTACTTCAAATTTCCTCATTATATCTTATCAAATGCTAACTTCCCCAAAACAGCACCAAAAACCCTCCGAGGATGAAGCACATCTAAGGGGAAGGTCTACCTTGATGATCTTAACAGCATCTCAGAGTAGAGGGGGAACAGCAGGATATTTATGAGGGTTGGGGGGTTTGGTTTAAGTGTATCTTTTGATGAGGGGGTGTGGGCCTGACTGGGAATGACCAAGTTTGTGATGTAAACGTTTAGGATGGGAGGACACGTGGAAACAAGGATTCCATGGTGACTGTTAATTTTCTGTTGCTGCTATAACAAATTACCACAAGGTAGTGGCTTAAAACAAATGTACTCTCTTACAGTTCTGGAGGTCAGGAATCTGAAAACAGTTTTACCAGGCAAAAGTGGGGCTGTCAGCAGGGCTGGCTCCCCCTGGAGGCTCTCTGGGAGGGATGGCCTCTTCAGCTTTCCGAGCTGCCAGCAGTCGCCCACGTCCCTGGACCATGTGTCCTTCCTTCATCTTCACAGCCAGTACTGTGGCATCTTGCTTTCGGCTTCCTGTCACCTTCTTGTCCTGTAGTCAAATCTCCCTCTGCCCACCTCTCATAAGGGCAGGTGGGATTATATTTACAGCCTCCCAGGTTAATCCAGGATAATCTCTCCATCTCAAAATCCTTCACTTAATCACAGCTGCAAAGTCCCCTTTGGCAGGTGAGGTAACATTCGCAGATACCAGGGTTTAGGATTCGAATGTCTTGAGCCTTCAAGAGTAAGCAGTCATTTGATGCCATCGATTTTACTCTAATGAGGTTAAGTTTTGTGGTCTTCTACTACATATTACTAAGATAAAGTTTACAGTACCTGTTATTAAGATAAAGTTATCATCAATTTCATCTTCCTACACAACTGTTTCCTCAAAACATACAGTCACGTGAGTGAAGACGCTCTTGGATGGTAATCATAAGAGGCTGTGTGGGTGAATCCAGGCTCCTCCATGCTTTTCTTAAACTCCTTGACATCCATCTACTAAGCTGTAAAGATTTTACAGCAACTAATTTAGTAATTGGTCCGTAGTCATAAACACTTCTGCATCAATCTGAAAATATGACTCAGCCTATCTTAATATCAGTAGCTGTGGCAGACATCAGATCATTAAGCTTTATTTTGATTATATGATAGATACATATTTCCTTTGCAAGTGTAACCCAGATGTAAGCTGCAGTCATCCTGTCCTTTACGACTCAAATTAAGTTCACAAAACTTCTTCTCCCGGTTACTCTTCCTCCCTAAAGATTCTTATCTGAGGCCAGAGGAACCCAGGGAATAAAGATCAATGGTTCTGTGGCTCACCGTAAGCGATGCTTCCGTTTCTTTTTGTTCATGTATGCTGTCCCTTCTCAGTGGCTGGTGACCCATCACGGGACAACCCTAATTCCTTCCCTCCCGCAAAATACCATCAAGAGAAAGCCATCCCCACCAACACCGTGCCTGGCCCCCTGACACGTCCCATGCCAGCCCCACTCCCCGTGGCCGGCAGCAGGCTGGCAGAACCCCAGGGGCTGCCACTCTGTGTGCCCAAAAGCCCCACCACAAGGGAGGGGTGGGGATGTGCAGGCAGCAGCTCAGACACTCAGAGGGACTGGCCAGGGACATACGAGCTGGACAGCCGGCCTCCTGCCCGCTCGAGGACACGGTCTGGGTGTCCTGGATCTGGGGCTGGAGCTGGACGTGCCAACTGCCCTGCCAGGTGCCGGGCCAGGGTGTCTACTCTGCCTGGTGCCGTTCTCGTCCATAGCATTCACCAAAAGAGACAGAAAACAACGGGGGTTCATGATAACAGGGGGGATCTATACTGGGGTTCTACTGAAGTTAAATATTAGACATTCTGTTCTTAAACGCACTTTGGTGACCCAGCTAATGGGAATCTATTTTTGGCTGTCTTTCTCTAATTTCCTCAATCCCTCCTTCACACACACACACACACACACACACACACACACACACACACACACACCCCTTTCTTTTTCTCTTAGAATTGGTATAAGAAGAAGAACTTATGCTTTTAGAGTTTTGGTTTTACCCACAAGATCCTTTGCAAATAGAGGTATTTTTCAGTTGCAAAGATGAATAAAGGGCCTCAATGATACATGTTATTTTACATCAGTTTCAGCTCTAAGGGAAAAGGCTCCAGCCAGGGAGTTAGATCTGGATTTGAGTGTCAGCTTCACGACACACGACCCGCATGGCTTCAGACAACTTAGCCTCAGAATCTCCTCATCTGTGAAATGAGCTCAGTATCACCAGCTTCACAAGACCGCTGAGGCGATTACCCAGGAAATGCAGGTGAAAATGCCCAGAGCACAGCCTGCTTGTATGAATAATGAATTTTTAAGCTGCTGGATGAGAGCAGATGTCTCTGAGTCCATGTATTTTTCTATTTAGTATTTTATAAACATTCTTAGAGCCCACTTTCTACCTAAGGTGCTGCCCTAAATGCTTTGGAAAGCAAGAGAAGAAGTGTCCCTGCCCTTCAGAAATTGAAAATTTAGAGGAAAAGGCAAATGCAAAAAATGCAAGGCTGTGGTCAACAGAGGTGCAAAGTAAACCATAGGTAATACTCGATAAAACCTGGGAAGACCCCACATAACAGGTGGAATTTGAGTTGACTCCAGAGTTTGGCTGGAATGAGAGTAATTCTGCATCACTATCCATTCGTGTTACTTGTCATACCATACCTCTTCCCAAACTGTTTCCTGGAAATCCAAATATTCTTCCTTTATTCACGAAAACAGTCCAATCTCTAAATTTGCACAACCACTCACATTCAGGTCCATTTTCCACAAAACAAAGGACGCCCAGTTAATGAGAGTTACTACTCTTGGAAACCTGGTAGAACTAGGAATGGATATTTTCTGCTGTGCTCCTGGCACTCGAGTAGGATGTCCTGCAGCTCTGGCACCAGGAAGAGGGTAGACAATTCCTGGGGCGGCAGGTGGTGGGGGTGGTGTCAGGAAGGACTCCCTGCACAGAGGGCCCTGGAGCCATCAGTTAAATCCTGAACAGATGTTCACGGTGGAGTCGGAGGATGCGAGTGTGTGTGGAGATGGGCACGGGTGGAGAAGACGCCAAACAGAAGGGACAAGGCCAGAGTGACTGAGGGCTGGGGTGTGGGTTGTGTGTCGTGTATAGGAGCCAAGAGGTTCAGGGCGAGAAAGTAAGACACGAACCCATGCAGACGGTCAGGGACCAGTCCTGAAGAGCACTGTTCACACTGTTAAAATATCCGATTGAGCCCCACAGTCATCTATTCTCAGTCATGGGAACGAGTTGCCGCAAACACTGAAAATACTCCCATCAAGGCCAACAAGCCAAAGCTCGAACATCTTTTTCTATTCTATACACTCACGTTTTGCCCAATATATGATATTCTTACCCCGACCTATGACCATATACTCTGTTGAGTGGACGACACTGCAGTGTCCTCAAGGCTAGCACACTGGGATGTGTTTGTAAACCTAGGTGCTCCCGGGGATGTTTCTTTCATGTGGAAATCAAACACCCCGTGGGCCAGAGCAGAAAACAGAGAAGCACTGCTCTGGGCAGGAAGGACTTAGGCAGAGAAGGACACAGGACGTGTCTGATCTTGGGAAGGACCATTCTGGCTGAGGGAACAGCTCATTGGGTGCGCCGGGGGAAGGGGTAAAGGGGGCAGTAGCAGAGGTTAAGACAAGGGGGCCCTGTGGAAGGTATTGTGGGGAGAGGACGGACGGGACTGGACTGAAGGACACACTCGTGGAAGATGAGAGAGGGTGGGTTAACACACTGGTTACTCAACCCCTAGGGCTGGTCATGCTGAAGCCACTGAAACCATTCAGGAAGCTCTTGTCAGACAGAAGTCAAAGGAGAGTGGGGTTCAGGGCGTTTGGAGATCCAGGGGCCAGTGCCCAAAAGGTGAGTATGTGCCCTATGGAAACGGAGGCCCAGGACTTCTGTAGGATTTCCTCACAGGGCTCCAAAAACCCTCAGTTCACTAGAAATCTAAGAATCTCCGTTACACCGAAACAAAGCTGAATTATTCGCTGAAACCCACATGCTGGCAGGTGCCCAGTCAGTCCAGCTGATATTTCAAAGTCCAAACTCTTTAGGTTCTCAGGTGGTCGGGATGAGGGTGACTTAAAAGCCAGATGAGAGAAAGGACTACAATGTGGGTGTTGAATAAGAAGCAACATGGGTTTATGGACCCCAGGCCCCTGGGTCACTATGAATGAGTGAAATACGCATTATCCATGTACCTACTGATATGAGATGATGAACATGTTTTTATCAACTTCATGAGCCGTCTATATGTGACTTTTCCAGTCTGTATTCAGTTCCAGACAATAACTGTGAAATTCTTCTGTCAGTTAAAGAACTCCGTTCATTATTTGCTCAGGGGGTAGATTCTGGAACCAAGTTTAAATCTTCAAATCACTCATGATCTCCTGCACAGTGAGTTCATGACGCAGTTTATTCTGTCATTTAAAAAGGGAGTGTTTTTTATGCCTCTGTCAAAACCTTAATTCGCAAATGACTAGAAGCAAAGATTATATTTTGATCACCTTGTGGTGAGAGTTCAAATGGAAATGACAGACACTGGAACTTACTTTACCTGCGACAAGTGATACTATTTCTAAATCTCACCATTTTCAAGGTAAGAAAATAATTTTACCATATACACATTATTTTCATGTCACATTGGAAAGTGTCCACTTTTTCAAAATTTCCATTCTGCTCTAAGATGTGAACAAATTAGGAACACGTACATTAAAAAGGACTTTGCTTTAAAAGGTATACACGCTGAGAAATACCTGACACGACAGTCTCTTACTCTTTCAGAAGGTTAAACTAACGTGACTGGGTTAACTTAAAATACACCTCAAAAATTAGTAAGTTAAATTACACTCGGTCAACAAGCAAAACTGCATTCATCAAGAACACACAGTCTGCTTCAGTTCAGGTGTGCATTATACCTGCCAGAGGTTCTGAATTAGCCATGCCTACAACCTCTATCACTTCTTTTGGTTTCTTTCTTTATGTGGCTGTAGAGTGGAACTCCAGTCAGATTATTTCACTCTCTTGCTTAAAAAGCACTCGACGTCCCTTGGTAATCACGTGACAGCTCACCTCTATCTTTGCTTCCCACCCGAGTCACTGTCAAGCCAGACGTGCCCCATTAACTAGGCCCGTCTCCCACCCCACACCCTCTTCTCCAGGACAATTCTCATTTGTCTGATCTGTTTGTCTCTCTTCAGTTTTCCTGATACAAACAATAAATATGATCAGTATAATGACTTCAAGAATCTGCTTAATTCATGTACATTCTGTATTTGTAAAAAAAAAAAAACAAACAAAAAGAAAGTTTATCATAGTAATTATATATAAAGCCAGGTCATTTGGCCAAAAATCTCATTAATGAATTTTTTTAAAGCAATCAGTTAACTTCAGTGACATCACCAGTGAATGAGAACATTTTAAAAAGATGTCTCACTGCATAGAAAATCACGCATAGTTTTGAGGTACCCTCTGCAGACAAGGGACATAAAATATAACTAGAAGGATAAGGAATGAAGCCACAGAACAACTACTTGTACGGCAGCAAATTATAAAACAATACTGTACTTGACATAGGCAAAGCCCCAACTTTAAGAACTGTATCAACAAATGAACTTATCTGCGAAATAAAACCCGACTCACAGACACAGAGAACAGACACAATGTGGTTGCCAAGGGGGAGGCAAGGTGGGGGAGGGATGGACTCGGGGTTTGGGATTAGCAGACGCAAACTAGTACATACAGGATGGATAAACAAGGTCCTACTGTAGAGCACAGGGAACTCTATTCAATATCCTGAGATGAATCATAATGGAAAAGGATATAAAAAAGAATGTATATATATGTATAACTGAGTCACTTTGCTGTACAGCAGAAATCAACACAACATTGTAAATCAATGGTATTTCAATAATTAAAAAAGAAAAGAGGGGCTTCCCTGGTGGCGCAGTGGTTGGGGGTCCGCCTGCCGATGCGGGGGACACGGGTTCGTGTCCCGGTCCGGGAGGATCCCACATGCCGCGGAGCGGCTGGGCCCGTGAGCCATGGCCGCTGGGCCTGCTTGTCTGGAACCTGTGCTCCGCAGCGGGAGAGTCCACAACAGTGAGAGGCCCACGTACCGCGAAAAACAAAAAAAAAGAACTGTATCAAATAGAAAAATGTAAGATACTAATGAAAAATAAAAGGTCAGTGAGTGGTAGGGAAGTTTAAGAAGCTCTCAGTGTAGACTGACGTCATCAGGGAGCCTGGTGTTGGGTGTAAGGATGCATAGAATGCGGCCGAGCACAAATATTGGAAAACAGTCCAAAGAAAATAGAGGAATACATACCTACAGGTATATTGTAATCACTTGAAAAAAGTTTTATGGCCCAAAGCAATTAATCAATTAATTTTTTTCAAATAATTGTTTAATTCAGGGGACAAAGTTAAAACTGGTAACTGAACTGTTTCCATAGCTTAACTGGTCAGTTCAGTCAAAATGGCCCCTGACGGATGGTGATTGTCAGGGACGATGTTGGTCAGAGGTACAAACTCCCAGTTTTGAGGTGAACAAGTCCTGGGATGTCACGTACAGCACGGTGACTCCAGTTTTCTTTTCTTTTTTTTAAAATTTAATTTTATTTATGTTTTGATACAGCACGTTCTCATTAGGTATCCATTTTATACATATTAGTGTATATATGTCAATCCCAATCTCCCAATTCATCACATCCAGTTTTCAACACTGTCTTGTATACAGGAAAGCTGCTAGGAGCGTAGGTCTCAAATGTCCTCATCAGAAAAAAGGGATGTGCAAGGTGAGGCGTGTGTTAACTCACCTTACCGTGGGGATCACTTCACAGTGTACACGTGGATCAGGTCACATTGTGCACCTTCAACTTGCACAATGTTCCATGTCAATTATACCCCAATGAAACTGGAAAAATATGACCACTAAAAGACAAAGTGAGCATCCCAATGAGAAAATAAAAGGAACACTAAGTACGTGTCTTACACGGAATAATGCTGCTCACTTGAGCTTAACTGAAGTATAATTGACATAAAATGAATACAATGATTTAATACGCTATATAAATGGGCATGAATGACAAGTACTATAAAACTATTTCCTGAATTACTAAACATTCACGATGTTTTCTTAAAAAAATTTTTTTAGTGTATTCGTTTAAGGCCAATTGATAAGGAGATAATTTTAAGTGACAAAGGATATTGGAACTGTAATAAATAAATAAATAAATGAATAATAATTTTTGCACTACACTGTAAAAATACATTGTACTAGTAGTCTATATAAGGATTAAAAAAACTGTGAAGAAAAAAACTGTGGACTCTTATTTCACATACAAATTGTGTCTGATAAATCACTATAGACAGTTCTAACTTTATGTATAACTTTCAGAGCTTTTTTTTTCTTTTTTCTATCTTTTATTTGTGCAAAAGATAAACAGTTTCATTTTGTAGCACATACTCCAGTAGAAAACTGGGGGATCCTAGCCCGGCCAGGAATGAAATGTTCTGTTTTGTGATGGACATTTCCACACTCAGTGCTGAAATTGCCTAGGTAACTTACACTTATTTAACAATATGTCCCATTGTTTTCAAATACATTTTCTCTTTTATACTTTACAACAGTCCTTTGGTTGAGAGCACACAGCAAGACTAAGGTCACCAGGCATTGAATGGTACTGCCCCTCCAGACTTGTCCAAACAAGCCTTCTAACTCCTGAGACAGGGAACTAAAGTATCTCTTTCCCATGCCTCAAAAAACCTTTAATATTTCCAATGAAAAAAGAAAAACAAAACAGAAAAAGCTACACAGACAAAAAGGATTTAGTAAAAGGCAGTGACAAAGAGCAGAAAAGAAATTTTACATTTAAAGACATGGCTCTTCTTTCAAAAGTTTAAATCTTAAATTTCTCTAGGGTTATAAGATTCAAAACAAAATGACTGAGGTGAGGAGAACTCAACCAGGAAATTTATTTTAGAATCTGATCTCTGAACCTAATTTAGTAAATATAAGAAGAATCATAGTCTGTTTTCCTAATAGAATCTCAGCCGATGGGACTGGCTAGTGAATAAGGGAGATAAAATTCATGATGTCTCCTAATAAATAGCTTCTAGAATCACGGGTTGACTCAAGAGAACTTAGTTTCTGGATCATTGCCAAGAAGCTTGAAATATTAGAAGCAAATTGGACATTGGTTCGTAAACTCAGGCACGGGCATCAGAAGATGGAAACTGTGTTCATATTTTAATTACATATGTCTGTCCGTCTAGGATTTAAGAAGAATGTTTCACTAACTTGGTTGTACTTCTACGTACGAAAATATGTCCATATTACAACTACTCTATGGTTTCCAGTCTACTTCAAACAGGCAGCTTCCTGTTTATTAACATCAGTCAAGTGGAATACAAATGGAATTGAATTCTTAGTTTTAACTCAAGTGAACAGTTTTCTTAATCCCCCAAAAATCTTTTCATAAATATTTTGGCATCGGTATATGCATATTTCTTGGACTAGAAGTTCGGTCCAGTCTTTTGCTCATCAATTAATTAATTTTCTGCTGTTAGACGATGGGCCCTGGAAAACTTCACCTTCTGCAAAAGAGCTCGGTGAACCTGCCCGCTGAAGGCCTGGAGACCTGTTTTCTACAGGAAGACATTTTTCCCAATGTTTCTGGGCAAACTCACGACAAACAGGGGAGAGCTCCCCTTCTTAATACACTTTGGTGGTCTGAGTGTCATCCTACAGAGCCCAGTCCTGCTGGCTCTGTCTCAAATAAGCGACTCAAAGCCTCACCTGTGACTTCTGCCATTTTATTATTAGCACGAGGGAGAACTTAAACAGAGAATTATCAGGAGTTCACGTCTTCCTCTGTAGCTGCAGAGGCTTTGCCAAAAATCTCTGCCCCGTCTTCATCATGAATCCCTAATCCAAATTCAAATGTTTCAATTTCCTCTAATATGATTTCAGGGCCCCTGAATTGTTAAAAAAAAAAAAAAAGCTGTGGTGGTTAACTGCCACTTATAACTCATTTAAATGGGATGAATCCCCACAATTCATCTCTTTTCAGTTTCTATAAAATAGTCTCCAATTCCTAAGAAAATGCTTACTGTTTACTAAGACATGTATTTATTTGATTCTTACACTCTTCTACTATTAGTTCTAGTTTCTCCGTTTCCTAGATGAACAATGCCAGTGCAGGAGAAGCCAATAGACTATAAAGAACACAATTAAGTCTCTGCAATTGACATACAATTAACACATTTGTTTAATAGACCCGTGTGTATGTCTTAGAGTAATTCAAACACATAGAATGTACTTTTGTTTTTATTTATCTAAAAAAATGTTGAAACCTTTGGTGTGCATTACTGCAATCCCTTTCTCTCTGACTCTCCCCACCAGGTGCAAGGAACCATCTTCCCAGCTCCCAGTTTCAACCCCATGATGGACGCCCAAATGCTGGGGGAAGCACTCCAGGGATTTGGTAAGCCTGGTGATTTCTAGCACCTTTCTTGGTCATTTTTTTCCTGTGCTTTACCTTGTCTTAAGACTGTAACATGGGTGTAAACAAACAGCTGCTGTCTAACAGAAAGCAAACACAGATTCAAACAAAAAGCTGGGCAAAAAAGTAGAACAAGAAAAATAATAGAAAAGATCAACAGAATTGCCTCTCGCAATGGCAGATCTGACCTGGACGTGTTTTTGCCTTAGATGCTTAAATGCCTAACAACTAAATGAAATTCCAAACCAAAAAACTTAATCTGGGATAAACATCCTTTTTTCACCCTTGTTTGTTTTCTAGCCTGTTTCCTTTGAGACTTCCACATCCAGCCAAATCAGACTTCCTGCTGCTCCCCCAGGGGATCTGCTTTTCCACATCCCTGCAAATTGGCCCAGTAATCCCCCTGCCTGGAAGGCTATATTCTTCTCCCATCTACTTGGAATTCAAATTCTCTTCCTTCAGGAATCCCTTCCATTGAGCCTTCCTCTTTGAACCCTTCTTTGCCCTCCAAACTCATCAGTCGTCCCAAGCCCAGCACCTGCTTCTGCAAGGTCCTGCCTCTGACCCCACCTCCACCAGGCCTGTCCCCTCCCCCCACCCCCGTCACCTGCTGACTGGCCTCTGAGCTCCCAGGGCGGGAGGCTGGGTCAGGTGCTTGTAAGTGCATGTCCAGTGAATGAACTAGAGTTTAGGAAAGAAACGTAGAGAGAAGTGGGAAATTGTTGAGTTCTTTTAAAAAAGATTTAATCTTGAAGATATGATATGGAGCTGTTAAACATCCAACCTGTCCTAAGGAGACTTCTGGTGAGCACGAAGATGAACACTGACAACAGAAAGGAAACGTTTGCATGAAACATAAAAAGCCTTTCATGAGAAAGCAAGCTCTCAGCTTTGAAGACAAGGTCATCTTTACACGAGCTATACTGTGTGCGTGTGTGTGTGTGTGTGTGTGTGTGTGTGTGTGTGTCCACTAGCAGGACCCTGGAGGAAAACAATAAAGGACTTTGAATGTGCTCTAAAGTCAACATTAAGAGTCTGCAATGCTTATGCCTTTAAAAATATTAATCATCGCTAGAAAAATCTGGAGACAGGGCAACGAACAGTTATGGATTAACTTTTTCTTCAGGAGAATAATTTTTGCTTTAAAACTATAAATCAGAGCAATCTATTCACTGAAAATTGTTCTTTGTGCCAGTTTCAATTTTCCTGTCATCGCAATTTTAGGGTCAGAATTCGGATTCATTTTGACCCTTGTAGGTTTTTGCTTGTCAGTGTTTTAGCTGAAGAATTTCAGGAGGTTTGGGGTTTGACGGCACACCTCTGCTCTAGTACGACAAAGCAAGAACACAGCTCAAGATGCTGTGAAAGTCTATCCATCCTGATGCCCCTGGCAAAGGGCAATCGAAAATGACAATTGCAAATGTTTTCCTCGGCTACTGTGGGTTTTTTCCAGCTTTGCTGAGACACAAATGACCTATAACATTGTGTAAGTTTAAAGTGTACCATGTGATGATTTCAAAGACGTATATTTTGCTAAATGGTCAACACAATAAGGTTAGTTTACACATCCTTCTTCTCACAGAATTACCATTTTTGTCATTACTGTTATGGTGAGAACATTTACCCTCTACTCTCTTAGCCACTTTCAAGTATGCAATACAGTATTGTTAACTGTAGTCACCATGACGGATGTTAGATCCCCAGAACTTATTCCTCTTATAACTGGAAGTCTGTACACTTTGACTGTCACCTCCCCCTTTCCTCCATCCCCCAGCCCCTGGTTGTTTCTATGAATTCAGCTATTGTGGATCCCATGTATGTGAGATCATACAGTATCTGCATTTCTCTGTCTTATTTCACTTAGCGTAACGCCTTCAAGATTCATCCATGTTGTCACAAATGGCAGGATTTCCTTCTTTTTGTGGCTGAGTAATATTCCATCGTGTGTGTATCATATTTTCTTTATTCATTCCTTTGGCGATGGGACACCTAAGTGGTTTCCATGTCTCAGCGATTGTGAATAATGCTGTAATGAGCATGGGGGTGGAGATAACTCTGCAAGATAGCAATTTCATTTCCTGTGGATAAATACCCAGGAGTAGAACTACTGGATCATATGGTAGCTCTAGTTTTAATTTTTTGAGGAACCGCCGTAATGTTTTCCATAGTGGCTGCACGAATCTCCATGCCCACCAACAGTGCAGGAGGGTTCCCTTTTCTCCACATCCTTGCCAACACTTTTTATCTCTTGTTTTTCAGATGACGGCCGTTCTGACAGGTGTGAGGTGTTATCTCACTGTGGTTTTGATTTGCATTTCCCTGATGATTAGTGATGCTGAGCAGCTTTTCGTGTACTTCTTGGCCATTTGTACACCTTCTTGGGAAAAAATTCTATTCAGGTCCTTTGCCCATGTTTTTCAATCAGGTTATTATTACTTTTTTTTTACTATTGAGTTGTATGAGCTCCTGATACATTGCAGCTATCAACTCCTTATCAGGTATATGATTTGCAAATATTTTCTCCCATTCTATAGGTTGCCTTTTCACTTTGTTGATTGTTTCTCTTGCTCTGCAGAAACTTTTGAGTTTAATGTAGTCTCACTTGTTGGTTTTTGACTTGGCTACTGTGTTTTACATAGAAAAATCAGAAAGCAAAAATATTCTCTGACGCAAATGGAAATGAGTAGTTTTAACAAAAATTGTCTTAAGTTGTATAACAATTCACCAAGGAGAAGCAGTACCTCTCAGGTAACAATGTCTAACAGTGCAGTCCACTTGCCAAGTCCTAACTGCGACAAGCTACTTCCCTACCCACACACTCTTAGAACAACTGTGTTTATTTTGTCTCAGTTAACATATATAATTTCCAGATCATGCCTATGAGATCCTGGGCAAGGGGAACTATTTTTAACCTATATGCCTAACTCATGGTAAAGCTGCATACAGGACAAAATGAATCTTTGTGAAACACTGGGTGCTATTCAGACTAGGCGTCCTCACCTGCCCCAGGCCTTACTGACCACCAATACGATGTGAGCTGTAGGGTGTGCGTAGACCTTCTTTACAGAAGTGGAGGGAGTTTCGCTCTATTCCTAGCGGCTGAGTTTTCCTATATTTCCCCTAGAAGCAGTCGTTCAGCATTTACTAATTCACGCTCACGGTGACTTTGTAGAAAGCTTTCACTAATAACAAGAATCAACTGTACATCATAAAAACCTATAAGACTGCTATGGTTCATCATGTCAGATTTTTCTGTTAAACCATCGGATAGGAATTATCTAGAAATTCCTGCCCCTAATATAATAGGACAAGAAAGAGAAATAGATACGATGATTCTAAAAAACAAATCAAAATTCTCTGAATTTGCAGAGGACATTATTAATATATCTCAAAATCCAAGGTAATCAAGCAAAAGCATTATTAAAAATTATGAGAGTTCAATAATTTTTCTGGATACAAAGTCAACATAAAATTTGACATCATTTACTTCATTAAGCAATTATGTGTTAAGAAACAAAGCAAAAATAATATAGCTTGAAATATCAATAGAAATGCAAATATGAATAATTTCAACAAAATCAAGTTTCTTGTTATTTGTAAAAGCTCTACAAATCTTTACTAAGTCTTTTAGAAAACAAGAACACATAATTAATTCAACAGATTCATCATGTTAGTGACAGAAATATAATTTCTCTAAATTGATTCCTAAGTTTACAGTTATCTTAATTGAAATTTTAATAATATTTTTGAGATCCATATGATATTACTCTGAAATATCTCTAGAAGGATAAATGAGCCAGAGTTGCTATGAACTTTGAAAAATGGAGAGTAATTCAGAGAGGTAGGTTGTGGATAATCCCAACAGAACAACAACGAAAACCAGAAGGCTACAAGAATTACAAAAGTGTGACGATAGCAAAATCAACAACGGATCCAATTGAAAAACCTTCTATTTATTATTAAAAATATGTTCATCTGGACCACCCATCACGCAGTCAGCAGATCCCTTCAGAACCACCTAATGTCCCTTGGCTCCAGCGCTGAACCTGGGGCCCCGGGCACCTGATGCTCTGTGCCTTTCTCTACAGGCTGCCTTTGCTCCCAAACCCGAAATCCCAGGCTCTGGAGCTGATCCTCTGCCTCCCTCCCTCCATTCTGCAGCTGCCGGACCATTTCTCTCACCTGCATAAATACCTCGCTCCCCCTTTGGGTTCTTCCAGGCACGGTCATCTGTGTATATCCAGTCCCGTGCCCTCATTCACTGGACGTTTTCACATGGAGCTCATCACTCTCCCATGATCTGAACACATCCAGGATGGCTTTAACTTCCAAAAAGATGATCTGCTTAACATCCTAGCACTTTAACTCATTCTTCTCCTCATCTCCATCATTTGTCAAAGGGAAAGTATACCACACAGAATTCAACAGGCAGGGAAGCCTTTATGAAAGAGGAGAGAGACTGAACTCAGCTCCTCTGAAACAAAAGGCAGGCGAGGTCTGAGCCCTGGGATGTTCTAGAGGTCACAGGGGCGGGGGCCTTGGTCAACACAATGAGGACTTCTGAGGCTGCTCATTGGTACTCAGGGTCCTGCCTGCCACAGAGGCTGGGAGACAGTGGCTCCATCTTTCCTGGCGATTGTATTTCAAAGGGATGCATCCCAAGTCCTTGAGAAAGGCATTTCTGGGCATTAAAACTGGCAGGTGGTTGGGACAAGATTTATGTCTTGAGGGGAAAAGAAAGAATTTACAACTGCAAGTTTTCTGAAGTAAATGCTCTCAGAAAAAAAGAAAGAAGGAAGGAAGGAAGTAAGGAAAGAAGAAAGAAAGAAAAGCAAGAAGGAAGGAAGGAAAGAAAAAAAGAAAGAAAGGAAGGAAGGAAGAAAGAAAGGAGGAAGGAAAGAGGTCAAAGGCTTCTAATCAGGAGAAGTTTGTCTGAATTTTGGTCAAGCTGAGGGGATGCTAACACCTTCTTGGTTACTCTACCACCACTAACGTTGCAGCTAAATTTCCCTGAAGCAGCTGTGCATTCAGGCGTTTATTCAGGTTCATGGGTTGGTGCAGGAGGAAGTGGGGCCTCAGAGCCCAGGAGCAGAGCCTCTGTTAAGGGGAGGGGCCGCCCACCCCTGGGCAGGGGCATGGTCCCCCCCTCACAGCCCCTTCCCCAGGACTCTTCCTTCTGTTGGGGTCTGAACTGAGGTATGAGGCAGATGCACCCCTGGGCTGAGCAGCTAGGGTTTGTCAAGTGGACTCAACTGGAGCTCGGTTTTCCCCTGACACTCCAAGGACAAAGTTAATGGCAGGAGCTGAGCTCTGCTGAAGAGGTGAGATGACCATGACTATCACATCTCCTGAGGTCAGGGAAACCTCTCCAAGCGCACATGCACAGAGAGGCTCCTCAGGGGGTCAAAAAGGGAGGGGGTACTACCCCATAATATGTGTTGTCAGACCTCCCGTCAGCCTCGGCGCTGGAATCCATCTCGGCAAAAAGATGTGCACACATACCGGGAGGGCCCTGAGGCAGGTCAGATGTGGAAGAAGAAGGGAGATAATTGGCCAGAGGAGAACAGAGACCTGGAAGAACTGTCCCATATAAGTGATTTAAATCCACTCTCCTCGTTCAGGACTCCTGCACTCTTCTCTGGGTGTGTATCTGTGCTTTGCTTCTGCTCTAAATAAATCGCTTCTTTTTTCTCTTTGCACATACTGTGCTTCCAATAAACTCTGTGCCTGCTTTACAGTGTCTCTTTGTGGGATTCTTTCTCCAAAGGAGACAATGACCGGGATCCTCTCACCTGCTGACATCAGCACCACAGCAGTTACTTTTCTCTTAATGTACATTTGTTGTAAGTCACATCAAACCGTACAGTAAGAAAGACACGTGGCCAATTCAAACAGGAATCAGCTTGGTGTCCAGGAAAGCCTTTTGTTGGTGGGGTAGGAGGGGTGGTGGAAGAAAGACCACATTCTTCACTCCTCTGTATTTTTATTGAATCCTTTTGAAGAAAAATCTGTAGTTGTAGCATCAAGAGGAGAGACAGGAGGTACCTCGCCATGTCAGGGGCTGCCCTGTGACTTCCATTTGAGTTGGAATTGTTCCCTGCCTGCTGGAAGCATCATGCGGACAAGCTTGCATGCTGGCTTTGATCCCTGGACACTGAGTTCTTCCTACCTACGGGGTAGCAGTCTCATGACTCTCCAAATACGCCCCTTTTCCAGGCTGTGACAAGGACCTGCTGATCGACATCCTGACCCAGCGCTGCAACGCGCAGAGGCTGGTGATCGCGGAGGCCTACCTGAGCACCTTTGGCCGGGTGAGTCACTCCCTCCCCACCCCTTTCCAAGGAAATTCCCGAGAAGCCTCAGAACTGGTACCATTACCCTTTTCAGCCTCTGATTACAAAGGCTTCCGACTTCACCAAACATCAGAAACAGTTCTTCTGCCCCAAATGTGTTGCACAGAATGTCGGAAAGAGACACATCAAATGTGCCTGTGATCCCACCAGCCCTTTCTCAGAAATTGTTCAGCTTCATAAAGTAAAAGTTCTGATAGCCTGACACCACCACTTGGTTCAGTTAGGCTAAAAACACCCCTGCGTCAAGCTCTAGGGAAGATGCACAAGGGGCTGATAATCCAAGGCCCCCAAATAAGATCTTTTCCTGCATTTCTCCAGAGGTCCTCACCCACCTCTCAACCCAAGCAAATTCCCCACTAGCTTTTCTTCCCACAGCTGCAGTTGCGCTTAAAACTAGTTTCAGGCAATAAAACTACCCACAGGGCTTTAAAGTCATCACACCCAATTTCAAAGCAAGTGCCATTAAAGCTTTCTTTTGTTATGCATTTAAACCACAGATTCAGAACAAAAACTCTCCAGGCCAAAAGGACCTGGAATAGCAATTTCTTTGTCAACTGAGCATGATCGATGAAACACCATCATAAATCTTTTTCTGTAACGTTAGTCCTTAAAAACTTACTCAATCTCCAAACCTCAGTCTCAACAACTACAGTACGCACAACAAAGGTATACCTCTGCTTTCGAATGAATGACGAGTCCAAAAAGCCACCACTACTCATGAAAATGGCTGAATTAAGCCGCAGTTGGAAACCAGTTTTGCTTTTTTCCAAGTAAAATTGTTACTTTTCTTATGTTCCTATGACCCCAGTGCTAGTTCTCTTTTGAAAGAGAATGTAAAAGCTATACAAGTTGCAGCATTAGTAATCCAATATTGTTTTAATATGCATACTGCCATAAGAGAGGTCATTTTGCAGTAAATATTTAACCCAAAACTTTGCATACATCTGTGCTTTTCATAGATCAGGTTAACTTAGGTAACAGCATTGCTTTATCACTCTCTACAAAATTACCCTAAAACAGATTAAAATAATTCAGAAATGAGGTGCTTACAACTCATCAAACAACGGATCCTCCAGGGTAAAGCACTCACCACACGCCCAAGGCCTCAGAGTGGTCAGATCCCCTGTGCTGAGGTCCCTGGGCATCAGGGAACTTAGGGACCCTTAGACGAGCTGATAGGGGCCTCTCTGCTCTGAAATGCCCCGTCAGACATCAGTTACCGGGTCTCAGAGTCACTTTTCCTGTCCCGTGTCCCTGGCTCACACTGTCCTGATTTGGGCCCTCACCATGTGGTACCCAGATGGATGTGGAAATGCCCCTCACCCCAGAGCTGCTGCCCCCCAGCCCTTCCCCTGGGTACCCCCCAAATTGAAGCCAGAAAGAGTCCAAATCTAAAACTCCACTTTCTTGCTTTAATCCCTGAGCGTTAATCTCAATTCCCCTCACAAATACCCATCTGGGCACCGAATTCAACCCACCTGCCCACAGGCTCACCGAGTCCCCCAGCCCCTCTCTGCTCCGCACCTCAAGCCGGCCCACCACCTCCTGCTTCATCCACCGCATCAAAGGCAGGCCCTGCGGTCTGCGAACTGACAGCGGGCTGCCCGGCCCGCCTGGTCCTCCGTGTACTCCAGGGCCCGGACCTGCACAGCCAGGCCACCCTAGACACGCATACCTGACACCTGACACCGTTGCACCACATCTCTCCAGCTGCTGCCCCATCCTCTCCTGCAGGCGCCCAGGTCAGGTGGTCATGCTGTCCTCCTCCCCGCCAGGGGTTCGGGTTTACTTACCTCCTGACCCCTCGACCATCACCTCCTGGAAATCAGGGACCGGGTTACTGGCCGCCATCCTTCCCTCCAGAGTCCTGCCTGGGTCTGACACAGAACAGGCACTGCATTTATAGAATTCCACTCTGCCTCTAAAAACAAAGGAGAAAAAGAAAAACATCACTTTAGAATTCAATAGCTAAAAAGAACATTCACAAATTGCCTACATTTTCCCTTCTCCCTCATTCCCCGCTCTGGCTGCCCCGGGTCACCCTGCCTGACCTTGGTGAGGGCTCCTTGACCTCCCCCAGTGCTCACGTTCAGATTGATTTCTTCCACCTGGACAAGGTGTGTCTTCTGCTAGCATTCCCTTTCTGCAGGAGAGTTTATAGATTTCTTGTATGTTAATCATTGATATCCTTATATTTTTATTAATGTGAATAATCAAGATTAGAGGGAATTATTTTCTTAGCTACTGAGTAAGGTACAATTCTAGGCATGTTCCATAAATACCTATTATTATATACTTGACTCCTGTCTAACAGCTCCCAAGTTCAAAAAGGAGGTAATACAAATGCTAAAGGAATTAAGAAAAATTTCAATAGAAATGCAGATCACTGTAACAGGCAACTAGAAACTATACAGAGGAGCCAGTCAAAATCAGACAGCTCAATTGCTGAGACAAAAACTGAGCAAAAAGCAATGAATAGCGGACTAAATAATGCAGAAGAACAAATAAGTGATCTGGAAGATAGAATAATGGAAATCACCCAATCAGAACAGCAGACAAAAAGACAAATTAAATAAAAGCAACATACGAGACCTATGGGATAATATAAAGTGTGCCAACCTATGCTAAATAGGGATCCCAGAAAGAGAAAAAAGAAGAAAGGGGATTGAAAATGTATTTGAAGAAATTATGGCTAAAAACTTCCCAAACCTAAAGAAGGAAATAGCTATCCAGGAACAGGAAGCACAGAGGGTCCCAAACAAGATGAATGCAAAAAGACTCACACCAAGGAATATCATAATTGAAATGGCAAAAGTGAAAGACAAAGAGAGGATTCTAAAGGCAGCAAAAGAAAAACAAAGGGAACTCCCATAAGGCTATCAGCTGATTTCTCTGCAGAAACTTTGCAGGCCAGAGGGAGTGGCAATATATATTCAAAGTCCTGAAAGGGAAAAATCTGCAAACTTGGATACTCTACCCAGCATGATTATCATTTAGAACAGAAAGAAAGATAAAGAATTTCTCAGACAAGAAAAAGCTACAAGAATACAGCAATGTTAAATCTATCCTAAAAGAAATATTGCAAGGTTTTCTCAAAAGAGAAAAGAAACAACAATCTATAAGAAAAGGAAAAACATAACAGGAAAGGCAAATATATAAAAGGACTGAAAATCACTTAAATTGGCCAATACATAGATTAAAAACAATCAAAAATTTTTGTAAAAGTGATTGTAACTACAATTAACAGCAAAAGAATAAACATGAAGATAAAAATAGGATGTCAAAATTACAAAATGTGGGAAGGCGAGTAAGAAAATGTAGACCTTTTAGAATGTGTTTGAGCTTATATGACTATCGGTCTAAAGCAATTAGATGGTTAAGGGCTAACATACTTGAAAATCAGGGTAATTACAAATAAAAAACATACAAGAGATTCACAAAAACCAAAAAGAAAGGAGCTCAAGCATAATACAAAAGAAAATCATCAAATCGCAAAAGAAAAAACAAAAAGAAGAAAGGAACAAAAGAGAAATACAAAATCAACTGGAAAACAAGGTTTGAAATGGCAATAAATACATACTTATCAGAAATTACTTTAAATGTCTATAGACTAAATGCTCTGTTAAAAAGACACAGAGTAGCAGATTGGATAAAAACAAGAACCTACAATATGCTGCCTACAAGGACTCACTTTAGGGCACAAGTCACACAGATTACAAGTGAGGGGACGGAAAAGATATTTCATGCAAATGGAAATGACAAGAAAGCAGCGATAGCTATACTCATGTCAGACAAAATACACTTCAAAACAAAGGCCATAAAGAAAGACAACGAAGGACACTATATAACGATAAGAGGATCAATACAAAAGGATATTCCACTCATTAACATATATGCACCCAATATAGGAGCACCTAAATACATAAAACAAATGCTAACAGATATGAAGGGAGAAACTGACAAAAATACAATATAGTAGGAGACTTTAACACCCCACTGACATCAATGGACAGATCTTCCAGACAGAAAATCAGTAAAGCAACAGAGACCCTAAATGACACAATGGAACAGTTTAACTTAATTGACATCTACAGGACACTACATCCAAAAAAACGCCAGAATACACATTCTCTAGTATACATCACATACTAGGAACAAAACAAGCCTCAAGAAATTTAAGAGGACAGAAATTATTTCAAGCCTCTTTTCTGACCACAACGGCATAAAACTAGAAATCAACCACAGAAAGAATGGGGAAATTATCACATGGAGACTAAACAACATGCTACTGAAAAACCAATGGGTCAATGATGAAATCAAAGAGGAAATCAGAAAATACCTCGAGACAAATGGCAATGAAAACACAGCCTTACAAAACCTATGGGATGCAGCAAAGGCAGTTACAAGAGAGAAGTTCACAGTGATATAGGCCTTCCTCAAGAAACAAGAAAAATCTTAAATTAACAACTTAACCTACCACCTAAAAGAACTGGAAAAAGAAGAAAAAACAAAACCCAAAGTTAGCAAAAGGAATGAAATATTAAAGATCAGAGAGGAAATAAATAGAGATAATCAATAGAAAAAAATCAGTAAAACCAAGAACTGGTTTTTTGAAAGGATAAAAAAAAATCAACAAACCTCTAGTCAGGCTCACCAAGAAGAAAAGAGAGAGAACCCAAATAAACAAAATAAGAAATGAAAGAGGAGAGGGCTTCCCTGGTGGCGCAGTTGTTGAGAGTCCGCCTGCTGACGCAGGGGACATGGGTTCGTGCCCTGGTCTGGGAAGATCCCACATGCCGTGGAGCGGCTAGGCCCATGAGCCATGGCCACCGAGCCTGTGCGTCCGGAGCCTGTGCTCTGCAACGGGAGAGACCACAACAGTGAGAGGCCTGCGTACCGCCAAAAAAAAAAAAGAAAGAAATGAAAGAGGAAAAATACCAACTGATACCACAGAAATACCAAAAAAAATTGTAAGAAAATACTTTGACAGTTATATACCAGCACATTGGACAATCTAGAAGAAATAGGCAAGTTTCTAAAAATATACAACCTGCCAAAATTGAGCCAATAAAAAACAGATAATTTGAACAGACTGATACTAGAAGTGAAATAGAATCTGCAATTAAAAAAAAACAAACAAAACAAAACTCCCTGCAAACAAAAGTCCAGGACTGGATGGCTTCTCTGAGGAATTCTACCAAACATACAAAGAACTTATACCTATCCTTCTCAAACTCTTCCAAAAGACTGAAGAGGAGGGAACACTCCCAAAGTCTTTCTATGAAGCCACCATCACCCTGATACCAAAACCAGACAAAGTCACTACAAAAAAATAGAATTACAGGCCAATATCTTTGATGAATATAGATGAAAAATTCCTCAAAAATATTAGCAACTGGATCCAACAGCATATTACAAGTAGGACTTATTCCAAGGTCACAACAATGGTTCAACATATACAAATCTATCAACGTGATGCACTATATTAAGAAAAGAAAGGACAAAGTCTCAATAGACACAGAAAAAGCATTTGATAAAATTAAACATCCATTTGTGATAAAAACTCTCACCAAAATGGGTACAGAGGGAACATGTCTCAAGATGATAAAAGCCATTTATGACAAACCCACAACCAACATAATAATCAGTGGTGAAAGCTGAAAACCTTCCCACTAAATTCTGAAGCAAGACAAAGATGCCCACTCTCACCACTTCTATTCAACATAATATTGGAAGTCCTAGCCACAGCAATCAGACAAGAAAAGGAAATAAAAAGTATCCAAATTCAAAGGGAAGAGGTAAAATTGTCATTATATGCACATGACATGATACTATATACAGAAAACTGTAAAGACCCCGCACAAAAACTATTCAGCAAAGTAGCAGGATACAAAATTAATGTACAGAAATCTGCTGCATTTCTTTACACTAACAATGAAATATCAGAAAGAGAAAATTAAAAAATCAATCCCATTTAAAATTGCTTCAAAATAAAGAAGATACCTAGGCATAAACCTAACCAAGGAGGTGAAAGACCTATATGTTGAGAACTATAAAATGTTGATAAAGAAAACTGAAAATGATTCAAAGAAATGGAAAGATAACCCATGATCTTGGAAAAATTTATATTGTTAAAATGGCCATACTCGGGCTTCCCTGGTGGCGCAGTGGTTGGGGGTCTGCCTGCCAATGCAGGGGACGCAGGTTCGTGCCCCGGTCCGGGAGGATCCCACATGCTGCGGAGCAGCTGGGCCCGTGAGCCATGGCCGCTGAGCCTGCGCGTCCGGAGCCTGTGCTCCACAACGGGAGAGGCTGCAGCAGTGACAGACCCGACTACCGCAAAAAAAAAAAAAAAAAAAAAAAAAAAATGGCCATACTCCCATATCATTTAATGTGATCCCTATCGAATTACCCATGACATTTTTCACAGAATTAGAACAAATAATCTTAAAATTTATATGGAACCACAGAAGACCCAGAATTGCCAAAGCAATCCTGAGAAAAAAGAAAAAAACTGGAGGCATAAGCCTCCCAGACTTTGGACAATACTACAAAGTTACAGTAATCAAGACAGTGTGATATTGGCACATAAACAGATATATGAATCAATGGAACAGAAGAGAGAGCCCCAAAATAAATCCACACACATACAGTCAATTAATTTTCAACATAGGAGGCAAGAATACACAGTGGAGAAAAGACAGTCTCTTTAACAAGTGGTGTTGGGAAAGCTGGACAGCCACATGTAAATCAATGAAGTTAGAACACTCCCTCACACCATACATAAAAATAAACTCCAAATGGCGTAAAGCTTATATATAAGACATGGTACCATAAAACTCCTAGAAGAGAACATAGGCAAAATATTCTCTGACATAAATCCTAGCAATATTTTCTTAGATCAATCTCCCAAGGCAAAGAAATAAAAGCAAAAATAAACAAATGGGACCTAATCAAACTTAAAAGCTTTTGTGCAGCAAAGGAAATCACAAACAAAACAAAAAGACAACCTATGGACTGGGAGAAAATATTTGCAAATGATGCAACAGACAAGGGTTTAATTTCCAAAATATACAAACAGCTCATAGAGCTCAATATCAAAAAAAACAAAAACAAAAAAACCAACCCAATCAAAAAATAGGCAGAATACCTAAATAAACATTTCTCAAAAGAAGACATACAAATGGCCGATATGTATATGAAAAGATGTTCAACATCACTAATTATTAGAGAAATGCAAATAAAAACCACAATGAGGTATCACCACACACCAGTCAGAATAGCCATCAATAAAAATTTACAAATAACAAATGCTGGAGAGAGTGTGGAGAAAAGGGAATGTAAATTGTTGCAGCCACTATGGAAGTTCCTCAAAAAACTAAAAATAGAGTTACCATATAATCCTGCAATCCCATTCCTGGGCATATATCTGGAAAACATGAAAACTTTAATTTGAAAAGATACATGCACCCCCGTGTTCACGGCAGCACTGTTTACAATAGCCAGGACATGGAAGCAACCTAAATGTCCAATAACAGGGGAATGGATAAAGAAGATGTGGTCCATATATACAATGGAATATTACTCAGCCATAAAAAAGAATGAAATAATGTCATTTGCAGCAACATGGATGGACCTAGAGGTGACCATACTAAGTGAAGTTAAGTCAGACAGAGAAAGACAAATGTCACATGATATCACTTACATGTGGAATCTAAAAAATAATACAAATGAATCTATATAAAAAACAGAAACAGACTCACAGAATAGAAAACAAACTTATGGTTACCAAAGGGGAAAGGGAGTGGGGGAAAGGGATAAATTAGGAGTTTGGGATTAACAGATACACGCTGAATATATAAAATAAACAATAAGGGTTTACTGTATAGCACAGGGAACTATATTCAACATCCTGTAGTAACCTATAACTGAATCACTTTGCTGTATACTTGAAACTAACACAATATAATAAATCAACTATACTTCAATATAAATAAATAAATTTTTTAAAAATTTACTTATCACTGCACAGTGACAAAGCAGCTTGCACAAGTGTTTTTATAATATAAAATTGCCCAAGTATTTACACAATGAATACCAGTGGGGGTAGAATGAAGACAACTTCTAAGTTACACTTTGTACAGGCCTACATCACAGAGTGTTTCAACAGCAAGTATTTTTTTTATGATAACAGAAAAGGCATACAAGTTAAAAGCATATAAAACTATTCCCCTGAGCATATTCAGACAAACAGAGTGCTAGTCATCCTTCTATGTCTTGCCCCTGAGTGCACACAATTAGATAAAGGTAAAAAGAAGAAAGGAAAAGGAACCGCCATGTTACTTTGTTTAAATGGAGCTGTCGGAATTGCCGTGGGTGGCCCACCTGCAGCCCCCCGGAGCTCAGAGCAGCCCAGCTTGAACAGCATGTACTCATTAGCCTAATGCAGGGCCAAGCTGTGAGGTCCATAGCGTCCCTTTAGGGCAAACAAGAAAGCAGAGGCAGTCGGCCTGGGGAAAGGCACACTCCAAAGGTTGCATTGGCAAAGCTATTTCTATCCCTCCCGGACAGAATTTAAGACTCTAACTAGAGAATGTGTTTGAAGGCTCCTCTTTGAACTTGCAAAGTTTAGCTACTTAAACATATTATTCAATATGTATCTTCGCAAATGAAAGTGATATGTTCTTGTGATGCCCTGAAAAACCACTGTAGCACTCTTTGCCCATTTGCAGCAAGGGCACTGTAATTCCTGAGTTCCAGGCCCCTCCAAGAAATCAAAGTGCGTACAGATGGGGACCATTGCTTGTTTTTCCTTGAGCAGCCAATGCCTCCAAACAAACAACTGAGGAAATACGAGTGGACCCATTCGTTCATTATTTTATACCAATGCAGTGTAGCTGGCACCGTGCTATGGCTTGGGGAAACTGCCATGAATAAAACAGACCAGAAGCCCTGCCAGGGTCTTCACCTGGTGAGAGAGAGAAAAATTAGTGAAACGTGTCCTGTTAGAAGGGACTAGTGCTCTGGAGAAAAGATGAAGCCTGGTGAGAAGGACAGGGAGTGCTGGCTGACCAAGTGGCCAGTAAGTCCCCCACATGCGAACGAGTTCCGTTCCCAGAGCGCGTTCGCAAGTCCGATTTGTTCGTAAGTCCAGCAAAGTTAGCCTAGGAACCCCACTGACACAGTCGGCTGTATAGTATGTACTGTCATAGGTTTATAATACTCTTCACACAAAGAATACATAAAAAACAAAGAGACACAAAAAATAGAGAAAAGTTTTTTAATCTTACAGTACAGTCCCTTGTAAAGTACAGTAGTCCAGTACAAGAGCTGGCATCCAGGGGCTGGCATCGAGGGAACAGGCAAGAAGAGTTACTGACTGGAGGAGGGAGAGGCGGTGGGAGATGGCAGAGCTGATGGATCGTCAGAAATAGGGGACGGAGGGCAAGCTGCAGTTTCACTCACGCCTGACGCTGATGGCACAGGTTCTGGTTCCTTGCTGGATTCACTTCTATCTACTCTCTTGAAAGAACGATCCAGTGATGTCTGGGTAGTAGCTCTTTTTTTCTCGTCATAGATGACACGGTAGCACTGGATTGCATTCTGAACGGCTGCTGCAACCTTCGTGTACCGTTCTACGTTCGGGTTCTGTGCCTCAGAAGCTAACAGTGCCTCCTCAGATAGAGAAAATCCCCTTGCCGTTTCCTGCGTCGTGAACCTCTTCGGTTCTTCAGTTACTTCTTCTTCTCTCTCTTTGTCCTTTCTCTGGGCACATTCGCATCTCTGAAAGTTCACACCGTGAACGTTCGTATGTAGAGGACTTACTGTAATTGTAAATAGCCTGACGATGGCAGGCTCTGTGAAGAAGTCCAAGGGGCGAGCCACGTGCTGGGCTAGAGAAGGAACATTCAAGCTACAGGGAGGAGAAAGCAATGGCCCTGAGGCGGCAGGTCTGCTGTGCCAGGAGCCACCGGAAGCCCAGGGGGTGGAGGGGGGTCGGGAGCAGGGAGAGGAGGGGCAGGAGGTGAGGGCACAGATTGGCCAAGGGGACATCGTGTGCCTTGGTGACCATCGCATAAAACACCTGCATGTTTGCTTATCCCGAGCTCAGCCGCACAAAAGTAGCTGTAACTCATCCTGGAGTTGGGAGTGGCAAAGGGTGTTTCTGCAGAGGAGTGACTAACTGATCGGCATTTTTCCAGGAGCACCTGTCAGGTGTGTGTGGGGAGGACAGGTGTAAGGGCAGAAGGGGACTCACTCGGAGGCTGCTGCATTGACGTAAGGAGCCACGACGGTGCCGAAGCCAGGGTTATGGCGGTAAAAGTGGGACAAAGTCGTCAGTTTCTGGATGAAAGTTAGAGACCATAGAATTTACTGACAATGGATATTGGTAACGTGTGAGAAATGCAGTGTAACACGCAAACTTCTGGGGTGCAGAGAGACAGAAAGAGGGGAGAGAGGAAACAGCTAGTATCAGCCATTTTAAATCTGCAGCAAATTACCTAATATTTGGGGGGGGGAAGACATTTTGAGTGCCTCATACCTCCCAGAAAATAATTTAAGAATTCCACCTGAGTTAAATATATTCTGTTAAGGCCAATGCTATGAGGTGGGTGCTGTTAGAATTCTCACTGTACAGACGGGAAGCAAACACAGAAGTAAGGGCACCTACCTGTCACCTCACAGCTGATGCTCGGCCAGGACCGGAACCACACGCCACCCCCAGGCCTGGGCGCGACGGGTTGGGAAGACGCCTGGCACTGCCTGTACCACCCAAATTCTCTGACTTCCTCGAGCTACCTTATGAAATCAGTTTGCTAGAGCCATGTACACACGCACGCACGCACACGCATACGCGCACGCACAGACGCACGCACGCACACCTGCGCTCCAAAGCAAAGCTCCCCCGCGCCATCTAGCGGCCGCGCTGATCCCTATCAGCAGTGGAAACCGCACAGGTGTTCAGGGTCAGCGCCCAAGGCGATCACAGGTGAAGTAAGGGAAGATGCTGTTATGAATGTTTGGGAGGGATACGGACCCAAAAAGTGACTGAAGATCAAATGGAAGATTTTGCAGTGCCCAGGCCATTGCCTTTATCTTTTACATTTAATCAGTAAATTCAGGGCTTTCTCCTCCCACATTTATTCCTTTATTCTCGCACTCGTTCACATGTTCATTTATGCATTATATACCACGTACTCTGCACATTTGAGTACTCAGCACTGTGCCAGAGCGAGATGATGGATTTGGGGACATTTGTGAGAAAGTCCGTGTCTGACAGACGTTGGGGGGACATAAATGCATATAATATGGTCATTAAATCTAGTGTAATAAGTGCGAGGGTGGAGCAGCGGTGGCAAAGAAATAATCAGCTTCCCCGAGGGTCAGAGGAAGGCTCGCAAAAGTGATGATAATTCTAACGTTTCTATCTTTCCATCCGCTGCCAGGACCCTTTACTCTCTACATAAAAGTCTATTCCATTGGTCTGTTTGCATTTAAATCTTTAAGGCACTGCGCTGGATTTAATTTTTTGTTTTTTTGTTTGTTTTGGGTGTTTTTTTTTGGTATTAGGACAGCACTAGTCACATAAAATAAATTGAGAAGTATTCTTTCATCTGCTGCTTTCTACAAGATTTTGTGTAGAGTTGATTTTACTTCCACCTTAAATGTTTCATAGATTGTATCAAGTGATTTCACCTGGGTCTAGAGATTAAGAGTGTGGGTTAATTGTGAATCCAGTTTTTCAAAATAAATATAAGGAAATTTCAACTGAGTTTCAAACTCTCCTTGAGTTTATTCTGGTAATTTGTGTCTGTCAAGGAATCGAACCATTTCAACTAAATTTTAAAATATAGTGGTGTATCTTTGAATTATGGTTTTCTGCAGATATATGCTGAGGAATTGGTTTGCTGGGTCATACGGTAACTCTATTTTTGTTTTTTAAGGAACCTCCATACTGTTCTCCATAGTGGCTGCACCAGTTTACATTCCCACCGACAGTGTAGGAGGGTTCCCTTTTCTCCACACCCTCTCCAGCAAATCAAGCCTTGGCTTCTGCTTGGCTGTTTCTGTGATGCAGCCACAGGCAACTTCTAGGGATGCACCAGCAAGGCAATAGACATAACCTATAGGTGGTGAGCAGCCTCTCCAGCAGTTATTATTTGTAGACTTTTTGATGATGGCATAATTCAAAAAGATACATGCACCCCAATGTTCACTGCAGCACTATTTACAATAGCCAAGACATGGAAGTAACCTAAATGTCCATCGACAGATGAATGGATAAAGAAGATGTGGTACATATATACAATGGAATATTACTCAGCCATGAAAACGAATGAAATAATGCCATTTGCAGCAACATAGATGGACCTAGAAATAATTATATGAAGTGAAGTAAAACAGAAAGACAAATATCATATGATATCACTTATATGTGGAATCTAAAATATGACACAAACGAACTTATTTACAAAACAGAAACAGACTGACAGCACAGAGAAGAGACTTGTGATTGCCAAGGTTGGAGAGGAAGGGATAAATTAGGAGTATGGGATTAACAGACACACACTACTATATATAGAATAGATAAACAACAAGGACCTACTGTATAGCAGAGGGAACCCTACTCAATATTTTGTAATAACCTATACGGGAAAAGAATCTGGAAAAAATTAAAATATATATGTATGTATAACTGGATCACTTTGCTATACACTTGAAATTAACACAACATTGTAAATCAGCTATATTTCACTTACATACATAGTGTTATAAATATGTTCATAATTTGCTTTTTTCCTTTAATGTCTGTAGTATTTGTATATCTCACTCTTTGCCAATATTTTTGTTCTTTTTTCTTGTCTATTTAGAATTTTATTAACATTACTCATCTTTTCATAAAATTACATTTTGATTTCATTCACAGTTTCTAGTATTTATTAATTTTCAGTTTCATTGATTTCTGATCTTATTCTTATTTCCTTCCTTCTTATCCTGGACTTAATTTACTCTTCCTTTTTCTAGATTTTTTGAGGTGGAAGATTAGGTCATTGACTGTATGTTTCTCTTCTAACATAAATATTTAAAGCTAAAAGTGTATCTTCAATTACTATCTTCACCACATCTCACAAATTTTGACATGTTGCATTTTCACCTTCATTAAATTAAAAGTATTTTCTAACTCCCTTGTGATATATTCTTTGAGATTTGGATCATACAAAAGTGCATTTAAAATTTTCCAAACATTTGGGATTCTCCAGCTATATTTTTATTGCTAGTTTGAAGTTAATTTTGTTGTAGTGGGAGAATAAACACCTGTGAGAGGCAAATTATGAGCCATATTGAAGGAAACATCTCAACCACATGCTGTTCCAACTATGCAAGGTCCTCACTGTTGGGAACGATGTCAACAGATGTGTAGAGAGAGAGAGATTTTGAGGAATTAGCTCACGTGATTACAGAGGCCCGCAAGCCCAAATACACACAGCAGGCCAGCAGAGACTATGGTAGGCTAGAGCCTCAGAGAGGGTAGCCGCTCAGTTCCAAAGGCCGTCTGCTGGTAGAATTCTTGAAGGAAAATCAATCTTTTCTTATAAAGTCTTCAACTGACTGAATGAGACCCACCCACATTGTGGAGAGTAATCTGCTTTACTCAAAGTCCACTGATGTAAATGTTAATCATCTAAAAAATACCTTCACAGGATGTGGTCCATATATACAACGGAATACTGCTCAGCCGTAAAAAAAGAATGAAATAATGCCATGTGCAGCAACATGGATGCAACTAGAGATAATCATACTAAGTGAAGTAAGTCAGAAAGAGAAAGACAAACACCCTAGGATATCATTTATATGTGGAATCTAAAATACAACACAAATGACATTATCTATTAAACAGAAACAGACTCACAGACATAGAGAACACACTTGTGGTTGCCAAGTGGGAGGGGGTGGGGGAGGCATGGGTTGGCAGTTTGGGGTTAGCAGATGCAAACTATTATATATATGATGGATAAACAACAAGGTCCTACTGTAGAGCACAGGGAACTATATTCAATATCCTGGGATAAACCGTAATGGAAAAAAATAGGAAAAAAGAATGCGTATACATGTATAACTGAGTCACTTTGATGTACTGCAGTAACAAACACAACATTGTAAATCAGCTATACTTCAATTTTAAAAAACAGTTTTTTACATACCTTCACAGAAACATCTAGAAGAACGTTTGACCAAATATCCGGGTGCTGTGGCCCATCCAAGCTGACATAAAATTAACCATCACAAATGGCATCTGAACTCCTATCTCCATGCCACTTGTCCTTCCTTGTGTAACTGTGTCTTGTGTCCTCTGATCCTGTAAGGCCATTCTGATATCTTATCTGAATTCTTAGAACTCTCTTGAACTACTGCTTTAGGATCTTATAAAGTGAAAAATGAAGATCAGAGTCTTCAAAAGCATTAGCTCACATTTTTACTTACGCTACGTCTGGGTTTATGGGATGTTGGTCCTCTTGAAAACAGAGAGCCTGTGTTATTTTTCTCCAGCTCCTACCACCATGTCTGGGAAAGAGTAGAAATAAACACTCATTGAATACACTGCCATCTTTCCTTCAAAAAAGATGTATTGAGCTCATGGAAGCATGAGAACAAAGCCTTCACGAGCTCAGATGTTCACGTCAGCTTTATCCATTGCTATCACCTGTCTCCTAATAGCACCGTAAGGACTATTTGGTAAAGGGATTAGAAACAGTCGATGGTGAACAACGAGGGAATTAACTAGACTACCATCTCCATGAGGAAGCGATCTTATAAGTCTTGTATCTATCTACTCCAAGCACCTGCCACAACTCCAGACCCCTATTAACTGCTCATTAAACAAATTGCACTGACCTGGGTGCAAATTCAATAGATTCTCTCTGCTACCAATTACCACCTTGTGGCTGATGCTTTTATTTGTTAAAAAAGAAAACCCACAGTATAGGAAACGTGCTTCCAGATTATACTAAATAAAATGAAAATTATGACTATTTCGTTTTTATTGTAACAAAGCTTATTTATTATGCCTTATTGAATCATTACTGAACCAAGTCAGAACTAAAATATTGTGTATTTCAACATAAAACTTAATATACACTATACATTTTAGCAAGAAATGGTAAATTTTAAATATCTTTCAGATATCTTTGTAACCCTACAAAAAATAAATTGAACATATATGTTTTTAAACAATCCATTCTACATGAGTAAAAGGAAAGTCACATTAAAACGATCAATTTCATGCTCTTGTACCTGTATATCAAGGCCAAAAATCCAGCACACTTATTTTTCCTTTTAAGCGTTTAATTTTCAATATTTTCAGTAAGTATATTCATGTGACTATTTGAAGAAAGTTCTAAGACTACTTAATTCATTTATACAAGCTTTTTGGCAATAGTATAACCAGAAACTCTTTGCTAAAAGACATTGCTATAATGATAAAATAAAATGCATATATTCTTTAAGGACTTTCTTTCATTAATTCCACACAAGAAAACTAAGCACTCCCAAGTAACATGCTTTCAGGTTTCAAATTTTATTTATTTTCATAATGAGATGAGAAGAGGGGTCGGGTTGGGATTAGGGAAGGAGTATCCCTCTGTGTTTACGTGGCTAGAATATCCATACAGATGATGTTTCATGCAGAGATGTCATCACATCAGTCATTTTCAAACCCTCAAGTCCACGATCTCACGTAATCCACGTACACACGTGTGAACTAAAACCAGACTAGTTATTATGTGAAGTGACGTGGAAAAGGGAATCGTACTAGAAGACTTTCTGCAATTATCCCATTTCTCTCATAAAATTGGTAAGCGATATAATGAAGGTATTTGTTTTTCCCTCCACAGGACCTGGTTAGTGACCTGAAGGAGAAGCTTTCCAATCACTTCAAGGAAGTCATGGTGGGCCTCATGTACCCACCGCCCTCCTACGATGCCCACGAGCTCTGGCATGCCATGAAGGTAGAGGTCGGATGAGAAAATATTTCCATAGTGCAGGACCTGCCCTATGATGCTGCTATGTGTGATCAGGGAGGGGAGGGAACTTCTGCACAAAGAAGAAACAAAAGAAATGCTGGGGGGGGGGGTTGTCAGGAAAGGGGGTACCTCCAGAGCCCAGCGGCGGGATCAGTCGATTCTCCTGTTGTGCAAACTCAGACCTACCAACCCCGCTCTGTGCCAATCTGCCAAAAGGAAAGCTTCCGGGGCTGCTTGGATTTGTCTCTCCCAAGTATATCTTCATACATTAAGAGGAAATATTATAATTCATGTGAATCTCTTTACACTGTGGTATAAATTGGGCTCATAAAGTAATGAGTCAGCAGTAATACTGAGTCAGAGACAAAATATAGATGACATCTTTATTTTTGTGACCCTAAAATAATCCTTTACAAAAACTATTGCTCAAATGTAGCAAAATGTTACTTCTGAAGGATTAGAACAATTCTTTCTTACAGGAAAGAAATTAACTACAGATTTGTTAGAGGTTTGTTGGCTAGGGATGGAGGCCAAAGGGCTTTTCACATCTTTCCAAATGCTGATATGAAACACCTGCAGAGCTGCTGAAATCATTCCAATACAATGCCTGCCAATGGCCTGATTACCCTGGTCTGGGAACAATGTGTGACTCGAAAAGGGAAACGGAAAAAATATTAAGGAATCTGGATCTTGGCCATCATATTTGTAGATCAGAGTAAGCCTTATGTAAAATATGAATTTCAACTAATTTTTTTTACAATTCCATATGTGGAATTTACTCAGTTAAAATTCAGTGAGTAGATATGAATCTCAAAAGTATTGATTTTTGTTTTTACTATTAAAAAAAGTTTTATTGGAGTATAGTTGATTTAAGCTGTTGTGTTAGCAACACAGCAAAGTGAATCAGTTATACGTGTGCATACATCCACTCCACTTTTATTCGTTTTTTTAGATTCGTTTCCCATATAGCCTATTACAGAGTATTGAGTGTTGCATAATGTCAATCCCTACCTCTTGCAAAATGATGTGAAGTAAGTCCTATGTTACTGTTTAGATGACACTGTTACATTGTATCAATGTCTCATAGGATGGAAAGGATTTCTGAAGCTTTCTGAAAAAGATGTGTTGTCTTTAAAATCACCATCAGAGAAGAGTTTATGCCTATGGCTGAAAGAGATCACAGAAAGTAGCCAGTCCAAATGTTTAGGCAAACGGTGCAGAAGTCCACATCCTGGGAGAGGCAGGGAGACGTCTCTAAAACATCTGTGCAAAATTAGAGACCAAGGATCAAATTCGAGCTTGCCCAAGAATTGATATTCTAGCAGGAAAAAAATCAGTGTCATGAGCACTGTTTAAACATCTTTTCCCACATTATTTAGAAATGCCCATGCTGTTTTACTCTATGAAGGAACAGAGTTTCAGATAATATTATCTTCTTGGGACCAAACAGCTAGTAAGTAGCAGAGGCAGACTGAACTGGGCCTGTCTTTAACCCAAACATACTTCCTTGCCCTCTGCCACCTCTCAGAACACCAGGGAGGCTGTATCCCTTTACTGCAGAGTGCACTGTTATTTCCAGCACAGATGCCTTTATATTTCTCTCGCTCTGTCCTTCTAGGGAGCAGGCACTGATGAGAATTGCCTCATTGATATATTAGCTTCAAGAACAAACGGAGAAATTTTCCAGATGCGAGAAGCCTACTATTTGCGTAAGGAAATATACATTTGTACATATGTTTTATACTCATATAAACTTTATATTTTGCAAATAACATGTAAAATATTCCAGTTTATGTATTTTAAAGAATTTTCTAAGACACTCATGTGTGAAATACCACTCACTCAAGACTAATTAATTCACTAGGTAGAATCGATGATTAGGGTACTAAAAATGAAACAATTCCCTAGACAATCAAGTTAAGCGGACTTTCCAGGAAAATAATTACTAGTTTCTATGAGGTGGGTGTTTACGTTAGGACAGCAAGTACTTGGCACAGTGGCTCAGGGAGCATCGTATCTCTTACCTAGGAGGGACCAGGTATAAAGACAGAACAAAGCAAAGCGCGATGATCGCTCAGCGAATTCTACAAATATGGGCAACTACTTCAATTTACATAAACCTCATAATCACTGCGATCCACCTCAGAATCAGGTTTTTACGCATGTTAAAAGTGGAAAGGTTAACTCTTTTCATTTTTAAAAAGGCTTAATGCCTTAAGTTCCACTGCATCGTGTATTATGTGACATTGAACTGTCAAGAAAATGTTCCAGACAATCAGCTCTATTGCATTCAAACAAAAACAAGACTTTCCCAAGGGGAGTGAAGTAAGACCCTTCACTGAAAATATTAAGACAGGACAAAGACTTGGGGAGAGCTGGGCTGGGCAGTGTGCTAAGGAAAGAGAAGGCAGGATTCTGAATTTTAAAGATTGTAGAATGCGGGCTTCCCTGGTGGCTCAGTGGTTGAGAGTCCGCCTGCCAACGCAGGGGACACGGGTTCGTGCCCCGGTCCGGGAAGATCCCACATGCCGTGGAGCAGCTGGGCCCGTGAGCCATGGCCGCTGAGCCTGCGCGTCCAGAGCCTGTGCTCCGCAACGGGAGGGGCCCAGGCAATGAGAGGCCCGCGTACCACAAAAAAAAAAAAAAAAAAAAAAAAAAGATTGCAGAATGCAAAACGATTCTCAATATTGTTTCTCAGTTTTGGAATAGACATAGTACTTTTTTTTTTTTAAGAAAACCGACCTGGACCTATGTTACCATTGCTGTCAAATTACTTGGGTGGACTGTTTATTGGCTTCATGTGAGTAGAATGTGGTAAAAGACAAAGAAATGTCAGCAGATTAGATGTCTCCTCACTTTCCACTCATACGGGGGAAGTAGCACTGACCTAGGCAAGCACAGCGATACGTGGTTCTATCATAAACCAACCCTCCAACATGGGCGTTCTCGTACCCAGAATACAGCCGCGACCTGCAGGAGGACATTTACTCAGAGACCTCGGGACACTTCAGAGATACGCTGGTGAACTTGGTCCAGGTATGAAACTCCAAAATTCACACCATTTTGCACTATTTAAAAAAACAGGTATGTTTCGTTTTCAAAAAATAGGACAGAAAACTCCAGTTTACCCCAGTTTAACAGTGAATTCTGTACAATAACAAGTACTGAATGCCAGCTAAATTCAAGGCACTGTGATAGAAACTTGGGTTGGATATAGAAACAAACAAATATGAATAAGACACCATCTCTGTTCTCAAAACAATCTGCTATAAGTAAAATGATTATAATTATCAATAAATGCATAAATAATTATATATTACAAGGGTGTTAACAGATTTAAAATACTACGGTTACAATTAGCAGAATGAGAACATCGCCTAAGGCCCCAGGGACCCAGGACCGCACCAATAGGTGAATAGTTAGAATCACCAGATGAGAGTACAATATACATAGGGATCCAGGAGCCTCACGCATGACTTTAAATGAGGAGAATCTGGATTACTGAAAATAAAAACTACTTTTCCCTTCTTACCATCTCTTTATTTCTGTAATTCCATCTTCTCCTTCAGCTTGTGTTGACCAAATCAATCAGACACACCCTCAGTACCTGATGAAGTGATGCAGGAAACGGGAGAGGATTCAGCAGGAAACAAAGGGCTTGGATTTAGGCAAGAAAAGCTATTTCGGTTCCTCTGTTATCACTCAGATTGTTGACTAGCCATCTTCTAGCAGGGAGAGCAGTGGATGGAACTCAATGTTCCAGGGCAGGTTATAGAACTTATAGAATGAAAGAAAACAAGGGAACATCACATCAGGAAAAAAATACAGAAAATCTCCCAACCACTCCAGAAAATAGACCCACAGCCATATGCTAATTTTTCTTTCTGAAATCGCAGGTTCAAACTTTTACCTAGAGAGAGTTCTTTTTTTTTTTTAACGCTACAAAGTTTTTTTTTACAAAAATGAACAACTTTATTTCTCAAGTTAAAGTGCTGTATTACTTTACACAAGAAAGATAAAAATTAAGAATTCTTTCTACCCTGTCTAGAACTACTCTATATACAGAAAAGAGTTAAAATGAGAAAATGACTATTGATAATGATTTTTTTTCCTTTAAAATATCAATGGCAGTGTGCAAATTTAAGTGACTACTTCATTTTCCTTCTTTTCTGATTGGGCAGTTTTGCTATCTTCCTCCTTCGGGGTGGATTAACACATCCAATAAAACACAGGAGGTGTGGTTTCTTTAATGTGTGTTTATTGTGATTAAAAACTTTATACTGTACTTCACAATAGTCTCTATAATTTAAGAATGAATAAATATATCAGCCAGATTAGAACACAAACTAACAATTCCATTCATTGCCAGGCAACAAGGATTTAAAAATTTTTTTTTTGAGCCCAAGGTCTTGTCAGTTCTGAATTAGGAATAAAGAAATCCAAAAGGAAAGATTCCAGAGGAAGCAAGTATTAGCTGTCCCAGACGGAGGAGAGATTGGTGACTAGGGCTGGTTGGATTTCTTCAAAATTGTTCAACTGAAAAAAATGGCATAGTACTGAGCAAATCTATTGACCTTTCAATTAAAGTAAAAATTCTATTTGTAAAAACAAAATCAAGAATTTGCTTTCTTGTTTAATTTGGTTTGCTGTGGTTTAATTTGCATGTGCATGGCATGGCCGCATAGTTCATAAAACTGCCTGTATCAATTCCTCAAGTCCTATTCTGAAGATTCTAATCTCTGGGATGAGAACATCAATAGAGAATAGATATCGTCCAACTTGAGACTTCTGTGTAAGGTGCTGTAGAAATAAGCTTATTTAAATTTGTGACAGAAGTTGAGTCATTATAGGAAAAAAGTTTTTAATAATCATCATTAATATTAAAAATAATCTCACTTGGCAACGTCAGTTGAATATTTTCTAACTTTTCAACGTTGTAAGATTAATTAAAACATTCTCTCAATTTAGAAGGGTCTTCATCTTTTGGTTTTCTAGGACTGATGCTCCGTAATGTAAATTAAAACAACAGTTTCCAGTCAGAAATTCGTGTTGGCATTAGTACTGCCCCTAATAAAACCAAAAGCCCTATTATAAATCCATGAGTTGCATCTTAATAGCAAACACGTTTTTATTTTCTTAGTATCCGAAAAGAAATTTATGTCAATTTATTAAAGAAATATATAAGCTTTCTACGAAGACAAAAAATATATTTCATTAGGACTATGTTGCATTCCACTAGGCCTATATCACAGTCCAGCCTCTCCTTCCAAATTTGGCTTCTTTTCTCTCCCATCCATGGTTGATCCCCAGCACATCCCATAATAACAAGAATCTGTTTTGTAAATAAGATCATTTGTATCATGTTTTAGATTCTACATATAAGCGCTATATGGTATTTGTCTTTCTCTGTCTGACTTACTTCACTCAGTAGGATCATCTCTAGGTCCATCCACGTTGCTGCAAATGGCATTATTTCATTCTTTTTTATGGCTGAGTAGTATTCCATTGTATATATGGACCACATCTTTATCCATTCATCTGCTGATGGACATTTAGGTTGCTTCCATGTCCTGGCTATTGTAAACAGTGCTGCTATGAACATAGGGGTGCAGGTATCTTTTCAATATGTGTACGTGTATAACTGAATCACTTTGCTATACACGTGAAACTAACCCAACATTGTAAATCAACTATACTTCAATAATTGTTTTTTTAAAAAGGCAAAAAAATATAACAAGGTACCTGCTGGTCTCCATCTCAGAGTCAGCTCCCCAGGGGAGCCGAATGGCTGCACCCCGTCCCTGGGAACTCAGATGGGCTCTGTGGCTGACCTGACGTTTCACGTCTGCTGAGTGAGAGACTAACATGAAAACAGCCCCAAGACACCATACCTCCACCTCCACTGTTAAATGTGATTGCTCCCACCTCCAACCCCATCTATTTGTACTCCAGTTCTATTTCCATCTGGTAAAATTCCAATGATCAAGTATTCAAATAACCTCTCAGAATCTCTGCACCTCGTCAAAGGTTATGCTACAAACCCCCTAAAAGTAACTGACAGCCAAGAATCAGGATCGCAGTGTGTTTTTATAAAGCAAAGCTCTTATATTTCAGGGAAAAACACACAGTTCTGAAAACTAAACTTGAGAGAAAATAAATCACAAGGGGAAAAAAATCAGTGAACGATATTTTCCCTTGATGTAATAGAGCTATCTATCTTATGCACAATTGCAGGTCCTTTTTCCTGAAATTAAACAATAATGCTTTATTTTTGATAGAGTATAAATGTGAGGATGTGTATTTGTATATATAATATTATTTGTATAGACACACGTATTTTAAAATAATACACAATTTATTTTATCACTGGGTTTCACCTAATTTGGATTATGACTTTACAGGATAAAGTATTACGTCTTAAGTTCAATTTCTAGAGTTGGGACTTAAGTGTGTGTGTTTAATCTTGAAACAGCTCTTCAGAGCAGTAAAATTGTCCTTTCAACATAGAATATAAAAATTGAGGGTGAAGCAAGACCTAGATTTTATAAGAAGCCAAGGGGAATTAATGAGGTTTACTTAAATATTATGTATTTCTAAGTATAAGATAATACATAAGTATAAGATAATACATATTTCAAAGAAAGCACTTAACTCATAATAGAAAATGGAAGTAAAAAATTTATATTTCAAGATCAGGAGTCCCATGTAATGCTTAGTAAAATGTATAATTTCTCATAGATGTTTAAATATTTTGAAGTCTGACCACTGACTTCTGACTTCTACATTAATGGCTCTTCATTTTGGACCTCCTGGTTTAGGCTTTGGATCAGTAAATTTCCAAGAGTGAAAATGATGTAACGTTAACTAGAGAATTGAAGAAGTCCATCACTTCTGACCACTATCTGTGGTGTACACCGTTTCAGAGACTCTGTCTAGACATCTTACAAAAAGGGGTGATGAGTTCCAGCCAAATAACTGGCACTGTCACATGACCAAGTTCCTTCTACCCTCTAGCTGGGATCCTTATTCTCTCTGCCCCTATCTCTCTCTATAGATAGATGTTTGACAGATGGTAGATGATAGATACATACATACATATATACATAGAGAGATTATAGATACATAGATAGATGATAGATACATAGATAGATAGATAGAGATACAGATAGGTAGACAGGTAGATAGATGACGGATAGATAATAGATAAACAGACAGATACTCTGTGTAAAACAACCAGGTATATATATCTATGTATCTTTTGCTCTTGGCTCTAAGTCAGCTGTGTGTCCTTGGGTTTATCATTTTGCTTTCTTGAGATTCCAGATATTTACCCTGTAAATTAAAGGAAGTGAACCCATTCTGCTCCATTCCCTCCCAGTACCCATATTCTAAAATTCTTCAGCAATTACAATCATTTCCTCCTCCCTCCCTCCCTCTGCAGCTTCACTTCCAGAATCAAGGGAAACACCGCCCATGGCTTTCATCTTTTTGACATCATGAACATTCAGATACACATCTTTTTTGTGAATTAATAGAGACTGAGGGAATTGGAAGCTTTAAGGTATTCATGAAATGTGAAGTGTTTAAATTACGGTCATATTTTCTGGGAAAAAAAGAGCTTTTAATCTATAAAGAATTTTCCAACAGAGCTATTTCTAATAAGAAAACCACTCAACCAGAAGTCTACTGTCTTAGGCTTTTTATACGACAAAATCCACTTGCTGGGAAAAGCTAAATCACACATTAAACTGATACACATTTTTTTAATCTACCAGTCTGCTTAAAGGGCTTTTGGCAATTAACTGCACAAAGAAGTAAACAGATGGGCACCATTTCAAGTTAAATGTCCAAAAATCAAAACTCTCACAAAAATTTCAGAACGGCAGAAATTTCTTAAATATTTCTCACAAACTTTGCATGTGTAGGTGTTTAGTTAGCTACATCGTTTGATTGGCAATCACAAAATACACTTCCATGATCCAGAAAATCTTCCCGTTTCTACTAACTGGTGTTTAAATTCTGCCATCTAAAAGGTATTTCTTTAACTTCCCTTCCTTCGTTTAGTATTGACTCAGTGAATATTTCTCAAAAGCCTACAACGTGCCAAGGACAATTGGGAATTATCCAAAGAGACAAAGACCCCAGTCTTAAGAAGCTTGCATTCTAGTCGGGGGATGCAGACAGCTAAGGAGAAATCTAATAAATTGGTGCATTTCACAGCATGTTAGGCGATGAAGGATATGGCAGGGCAGGGGAGGGGATGGCGGGTAGGTTATGATGTTGCACAGCTTGGTCAGGGCAAATCCCAGTGAGAAGACGAGACTTGACCAGTTAAGCTGGTTAACTTATGTCGCTTTTTCTGTCTCAGTTTGATCAGAACCAGGTAACCTTCATGATGGTTTGGCCTCACCCTTGCTCCCTCTGGAGCCTAAGACTCCCACTAGTGCCCGGCTATGTTCCCCACAGGGCTCCAGCCAGCGCGGTCTGTCTCACAGCCCTGGCCTGCTGGAAGGGTCTGCCCTGCTGCGGCCATAAACCACTCCACCTGTCAGGCTCCGCTTCTGGCTCGGCAGCCAGCAGGCAAGTTCCTCCATCAGGAGCAGATGAGAGATTTGGGGCCCATTCGTGCTGCTTCAGAACTGAAATGAATTCAGGAAGGTGTCCTCAGGGCCTCGGCTGTCCTATCTTGCTCTGTCACCGAGTTCATTTCCAGAGTCCAAAAAGACAACAGGAGCAGAAGACAGTGACCTCTGTGTTCTTCCAGCAAAGTCAAAAAAGACAAAAAAAAAGCATTTCCTCCAGATCTGGACCCAAAGGAAAGGAAAGGTTAAATAAACTGTCTCATCACATGTCTCTACCTCTTTCTGCCCTCTGGTCCTCATAACCCTCAGGGACCAGAGGGTCCTGCATTAGTGAGCTCTCCTTCCCTCCTGTTTGAAAGGACTTCTCTTAGGGCAGCTTGGCCGTGTCTGTTCTTTCTTCATATGATAAAGAGGCTGGAGTGAAACAAATTTACAAAATACTCTCACTGCACACATTCTGGATTTCATGGTTATTTTACTGTTGCCAATATGAGATGTTACAAGTCAGAGACCGAGCATTAACTCACGCTTTCTCTCTGCCTTTTCCTTCTGACGATGTTAAAATCCCGTCTCTACCAGCCGGCCAGGCAGTGGGCGCTGTTTGAAGGGGTGGGCAGCGGAGATACCACTCAGGGAATTGGAAAAGCGAAAAACTTGTCAACTCCTTTGAAAAATTACCTCGGCTACAAAAAAAAAATGAAAAGTGCCCACATTTTTAAAAAGACCTGCATTGCATGAAGTACCCAAGAAATGTAGACTAACTCCGACTAATGATAGAACTTTCTTAGGGGTCTCCATTGTATTTGGTGGCTCAAAGATTTGTGTCCCGGTAACCCTACTAAGTTGTCAATTCAGAGCACTTACAGAGGGAAACCTGTGCTTACTTCACAGGGAACCAGGGAAGAAGGGTACACAGACCCTGCCACGGCTGCCCAGGACGCCATGGTAATGGGCCAGCCCTGGGGCAACCGCGGGACCTTGGGCACTCCAGCCTGGGGCCGCGGTGCTACCTGGCGGCCTGTGATGTTTCAGGTGCTGTGGGAGGCCTGCCAGAAGAGGACAGGGGAGCACAAAACGCTTTTGCAAATGATCCTGTGTAACAAGAGCTACCAGCAGCTATGGCTGGGTAACTGCCCTCTGTTCTTTACAGCTATCCCCTGATTATAGAATAAAAAGCAAGTAGGTAATTGGGAAAGGGGGGTGTTACATATAAAGAGAGGAAAGCCAGTTATCTCAAAGGTACCTCTTTGGGGTTATGTTTATACAGACGTGCCTCATCTAATAACATTGCTAAGGATGAAGTTCCCCTAGAATTTTATTTTGCCAATAATTGAATCACATAACCTTTCAATACTAAACTTTTTAAAACCACCTCTATTTCTGATGGAGAACTTACCTTTATTACCTATCTCCTGTTAGGTGCATCATATGTTGTCTTAAAAAGAATATGGTGGGGGCTTCCCTGGTGGCGCAGTGGTTGAGAGTCCGCCTGCCTATGCAGGGGACGCGGGTTCGTGCCCCGGTCCGGGAAGATCCCACATGCCGCGGAGCGGCTGGGCCCGTGAGCCATGTTCGCTGAGCCTGTGTGTCCGGAGCCTGTGCTCCGCGACGGGAGAGGCCACAACAGTGAGAGGCCCGCGTACCTCAAAAAAAAAAAA
>NW_021703782.1:1283107-1338391 GCF_005190385.1 Monodon monoceros
AAAAAAAAAAAAAAAAAAAAGAATATGGTGAACACAGTCCGTAACGAACCAAGGCCATTATTATGAAGTCGTGATTTATGTGAAGCTGCCTTACTGGTCCTACTTTGTTCAACTTTCCCCAAACTGCTGTACCTTCCTGTCTCCCTTATTTTTTAAAATACTTTTTTGTTTTTTTTCTACTATATATAACACACAAAAGTCGATTAAAAAATTTTAAAAGATGGCCTACTGCAACCCAACACCCACCCCTATACTTTATTTACCTTCACTGTATATAAGCAATCAAATCCATGTTTGCATTTTAAATTTATAATATTCATAAAATCTCCTTTGAATTATATCATTTGTTGAAGTTTTCCAGGAATTTCAAACTATTTCTGGGCAAGACATAGTAGACGCCATTAATGGATGTTATGATGGATCCTTTCAAGAGCTGCTAGTTGCAATTGGTGAGTAATACTGTGTTTGGCACAATGAATCCTGATTAGCTCTGATTGAATTAAAGAGGCATGAGCAAGCTGTTGATTGAGCCACTTTCCCCTGAATTTAATTATTTAGACAGAATGTTAACTCTGTAGAGGAAACATGCATCGGCTACTGATACAATGCACTGAACTGTCAAGCTAATAACTTCCATGAACCCACACCCTTCCTAACAGCTGTCAACTTTCACACTAGGAAACCTTGAATTCTCAGGTAATTGGGATCTCACACCTTTAAATTCATCTTGTACATACTAACCTTTCCCTTGTAAAGAAGGTTATGGTTTTACCGCTATTCTAAATGTTGACATTTTAATACAATGTACAATGAGGGATCCCACAGAGAACTCACAAAGTATCAGTCTTCCAGGACTGTAACTGGAAAAAAAAAAAGCATTCTCATTGTTTCCCAAATTTTGAAGAAAACATGTACTGTCACTCCCAAACTTTCTTCTTTTCTCTCTGATTTTTCCTAGTTCTCTGTGTTCGAGACAAACCAGGCTATTTTGCTTACAGATTATACAGTGCAATCCATGTAAGTATGAGCCACGTATTTTAAAAATTTCTCCAGAAATCATGTCTACTTTCTCAAAGGACTAGTTTTACTTCAATTATTTAAATATTGATTCCCATATTTGAATTTGTATGCAAATATATTAATTTCAAAGAAAATATGCTCCAGTGAAGAAATATATTATACACCAAAATGAGACCCATCAAATAAAGATAATGCTCTGCTTTCTGTATCAAACAGAGGTACCTAAGAAGTATTCCTTGGGGCCTCTCCCCCCAGGGAGATGTGCTTTAGCATTTCTTAGCATCTAGAGAAACTGGTAGGTCCAAATACTTTTACCGCATATGAAGACCACCCCCTCATACTCAGGCAATTACACAACATATGGCATCAAGCAGAAAATGTCAAAGCATTACAAACTCTCAGAAAGAAATGGCTGCATTCCTGAGCTTTAAAAACACAAAAGGTGAGTGGTTATTTTTAAACATAAAGTATTATTTTAAAAAACACTTAAAATGAGACATCTAGACAACAAAAAACTCTAAAGCTATTTTTGTAATTAAGTGAGAATGTTTTTTAGTTTCGGGTGATAGTCAACTGCACATCTTTGGTGCATTCATTTTCAAAGAAACAAACACTTACGTGCATGAGACAATGCGTATCTCATCCACAATGCGCACGAAAATATTGAGAAAATGAAAAGGTCTCATACAAATCACTATACATGTCATAGCCCTGAAAACTCCAAGAAAATCATTAAAATCAATTCAGTGGTACAATAATTTCACGGGAGTGCTTTATCCTCAAAGTAATTGTCATAGACCAGCTTCTTAGAGGTAGCCAGCAAGCTTGGATAAGACGTGAATCATCAAGAATATTTTATTTATTTATTTTTATTGATGCGCAAGTATTTTCTATTAGGTACAAGAACCCATGTATCCTCAGAACACAGGATCAGAGCTCACAGTCCTCTGCTTCTTTTTGATTCTGTTTCCAAGAATAAAGGTGGATTAACTATATATTTAAAAGTGTATTGGGCAAGGATATCGGATGACATCAACCGTTTCCTTCTCCAACAAAAAGAGTAAAGCTTCACTTGTGAATGACCTTGGGAAAATAATCACATTACTCTGGTTCCAATTATGCCCAAAGCGAGGGCCAATTATCCTAATAATAAATAAAAACTCTACCCTTGCTGTGTGTGTCAATGCCAAAAGGAAGGTATGCGTACTCACGAACGGTTTGCAGGTACAGCAGAGGAGTGTATATTCCAGTAATCAGAGTGTTCATATACAAGGGCCTCCTGCCAATGTCAAGTATTGTTCAAAAGCTGTTTTCACCAGCTCTCACCAAAGAAAAATCTCTGTTTTTCTCCTGTGTATTCTAAGCAAATGATACACAACTTAAATATGGGAAGTTGGTTGGATCATTCATTTTTATCACTTCAAGTTATGGAAAAGTTTGTTAGTAGGTCTATACCCAAAACATTCAGACATCAAAAATTCGCTGCTGCTTCCTGGCCACTGGATGTCACCAGTACTCCATTTGAACAGACAAGCTGCAATTGCTTTGTGAAGCGGTATTCGTTCCGGACCTAGTACACAGGAAGGGATGGCTGTGTATTGTTCAGTAGTGGAGGTTAAGTCAGCAAATATTTTGAGCACCTGGAATTCTTACTTTTACAGTTTTCCACAATAAGCAGACGATAAAATAAAAACATAATTGCCGTCTTAGAAACGCTGACGTTCATCTAACAGGGCTGGGACCCACCTCCCAACCCAGGAAGAATTTTTACCTAGAAAGACCACATGATCAGATTTGCACCTTCAGACGCAGCGTTCAGGAGACAGCGGGGAGGTTGACCAGGTTTAAAAGGGAGAATTATAGAGTCTCAGAAGTAGAAAACAAACTTATGGTCACCAGGGGGAAAGGGGAGAGGGATAAATTAGGAGATTGGGACTGACATATACACACATAAACACACGTAAAATGGATAACTAATAAGGCCCTACTATATAGCTCAGGGGACTCTACTCAACACTCTGTAATGGGCTGTATGGGAAAAGAATCTAAAAGAGTGGATATATATATATATGTACATGTATAACTGAATCACTTCGCTGTACAGCAAAAGCTAACACAACATTGTAAATCAACTACACTCCAATAAAAAAATGTTTTTTTAAATAAAAGGGAGGATTATTGCAGAATCAGGTGAAGTGATGAGGGCCAGCATCAAGGCTGTGACCCTGAAAATAGAGATTAGAGGGCATTTAAGAAGCAGAGTAGATGGACCACTTGACTGTGTGTGTACAGTGCGAGGGGCCGGGGGAGGCGGGGGCGGGTCACAGAGGGGAGGCGGAGTCTGAGTCGATGCCCCTGGGTGGGGATGCCAGGGCTTGAGGGACACAGGACCAGGACCCCACGGCCACAGAAAAGAGGATGAGTCGATTTTAGAGAGACTGACTTTAAGGTGCTGTTTCCTTATTGTTTTTCTCCCCTTGGCTGTGTCTTTTAGGACTTTGGTTTCCATAATAAAACCGTGATCAGGATTCTCATTGCCAGAAGTGAAATAGACCTGATGACCATAAGGAAACGATACAAAGAGAGATACGGGAAGTCCCTCTTCCATGACATCAAAGTAAGTCTCCTCCTCGTGACTTATTTGCAGCCATATTTGATCCTTTTCGAAACTGAAACAAGGGCTGTAATTTAAGTAACCTCACGGTGGAATCTAAAAAGTTAACTATTCTGGCTGGGATCATCTACATTAGTAGGTCAGGCAGCCTTACTGCACCACGACAGGTGAGAAAAATCCCTTCACCTCGGTGACAAAACTTATTCCTCTTTGATGTGTTTTAAGCAAAAGTCATTGGTTTGTCATGCAAACTCTTCATCCCACGATCATGTGATGAGGCTCTACAAGCTAAATGGCCAAGCATGACTAGCACCAGCAAGAAAACGTTTCGCAAGAAGAGCCCATTAATTGTGAAGAGCTTTCTGAGATCAGCTCTCCTGTGTTGTCACAAGAGGGGGCAGCCAGTCAGATCCCATCACACGGGTGCAAAATTCTGCACACTGCCATCCCATGAGCCCTTGAAGCTCATGCCTAGAAGCGATGACTCAGAAGTCAACAGGCCGGTGGTTTCTTCATTCTGATACACCTAAGCTTGAGCCTGGATTTTGATAAAACCTAGCAAAGAATTATCAGAGTATGTAGGACCATCTACGTAATTTGGGGCACCCCATGGAAAATGAAAACATTTGACCCCTTGTTCAAATAAGTATAAAGAACTTCAAGATGGCACCCTCAGAGCATTAACCCAAGCACAGGGCCCTAGAATGTATCTTAATGTATATTTTGCACATAGCTAAGTCCTGTTACCTTGTCCACGTTGTTTCCATTGAAATTTTCAATTGCATAAAATAGCTTTTTAGTTTATTGAAAGATACGGAAGAAACTTCACAACCCAAGGAGGAAGAGATCACACAACCCAGAAGACCTTGTAGGCCCTCAGGGAGCTGAAGTGATTTCCAAGAGGAAGGGTTAAGGGAGCATTTAAGAGACATCTTCCTCCTTCGTCTTTGATAAAACTCTCCTTACAGCCACCTTCAAAACCTTAAACTTTTAGTGGTGCTAAACATTTCTCATTGAGAAATGCGTGTCATAACTCATTTTCTAAATGAATAAACTAGTTCTAATACTTATACAGCAATTAACGACAGCCACCTCAAAATCTACTAATATTCACATATGATTAATGCAACTTTACTATGTGCATTTAAGGCAGTGAATTATAATTACACAACTTTGTGTAAGAGAACATGGATGTGAGAGTTGACTTTTAACAAAGATAAGTTTTATAATTCCTTTTATTTATTACTATCTTTTTTTTGAAAACTTAGAAACTACGGAAGCATGATAAAAGGATTAAAATGGCCCTAATTCTCCACCACAGATAACCAATAACAAAATTTTTTTGTACATGTTTTCTTTTAAAAACTGTTTTACTACTTAAAGTAATATTTTTATTAAATCATGGATCCCACTGTAAAAGTTCTAAAGTACATAAACTGCCCCACATTATTATTTATTGCTTTTTACTTTTTCACTATTATACATAATATTATGGTGTATATTTTGGAGCATAAATCTTGGGCTCATTAATAATTGATCATTATTTCCTTAGGACAGATTTCTTGAAGTAGAATTTCTGCATTAATGAGTATAAACATTTTTAAGCCATCTGAGGCATACTGCCCAATCTGCCCTCCAGACTCTACACTGATTTACAACAATAAATGAAGACACCTCTTTCAAGCTGAGGAGAAGATTTGATTCTACTGGAAGTTATTCTTCTTATAAAAACACATTAGGGTTCCATCAACTTCATATAAACTTTGTTCTATTGACTATAACCATGGTATTATTTTTCAGTAACTTCCAGGGAATAGTTCTCAGGGCATATTAAATACTTAGATGAAAAAAATAAATAATTCTTGTGATGCTAACGGCCCATGGTCTTTCATTCTATAGTTCAGAGGAATTATGCTTCTTTTTAGAAATACTATGACATTGTATTTCAAATACATTACATTTTCTTCCTTTCAGCATTTCGCTTCAGGGCATTACGAGAAGGCTCTGCTTGCCATCTGTGCCGGTGATGCTGACGATTACTAAATAAAAAGAAGGATTTGGAGGATGCACTCATCTTCAGAGACACGTCAAAATATAGATTCTGTGATTAATATGCATTGTTAGTAGCATTATTACAAAACGACAGAATCATATTTTCTTTTCTCTCTTTAAAATTATTCCAAGAATAATGATTATCAATAGGTTATTCAAGAAAAACCTATTGACAAAAGTGTATGAGACTGGATTTGCACATATCTAAATCAGGAATTCGTTAGACTGCGTGTAACAGAATAATAAAAGACATTATTGCATTGACATATGTTATTTAATGTGAACCGTCAATTCCCTACAAGGAGTGGGTCTGCTTACAGCTGTCCCAGCATGCTGTGAGAGATGAGGGAAACGGGGTGCATGGCCATCCCCTTCCCCACTCGAGACTCTGGACAAACGCAGTAAAGCCAAAGTGAACATCTCAGTCCCCTTTAAACGAAAATAAAGGTATAAAACAGCAGAATACCGCCAGATATATACTTGTCAAGCTTAGCTGTGTAAGAGACTTAGATGGAAAAACAGGCATGTGTGTGCACACGCATGTGCATGAGTGCTGTGTATTTGACAGCCACTCAGGTAAAGGCAACATCTCTAGCTATTGCTGTTCTTGGCGTTAGTGCCTAGCCAGCCACTTGCCCAGGCAACGTCAGCAGAGTCCTTGCTGCTTGTCTGTCTTCACTCCTTAACATCAGCATCAAAGCCTATCTGGGAAGTAACTCTACGATTTGTGCCATTAGTCAAGGCTGTTCCCTTCTGTGTCTGAAGATGTGCTAAATTAGGAGCAGCAAAGAAAAAGTACTCACTGAGTCAGATTTGGAGGAGAATCTAGTTTGACGCCACAGTCTAGCCAAGAGCAAAAGCAGGGACAGAGATGGGTGAGCCCAAGGGATAAGCTCCCAGGATACGCAGGGGGGACACACAAATGAGGTCACAGAAAGCAGCGGTTAAGGAAGGCGAGCAAGGCTAATGTGGACACGCAGGCAATAAATCTAGACGTACTGGTGACACTGGCGGATGTGCTTTATTCCACGTGGAGAGCTCTCAATGGCTCACAGCCTAGTCTCTGTAGATGTGTCCCCACTGGTCTCAGGGACATGGAAAATGTGCTCAGGACCTGGGGTCTGCCTGGGGGAAGAATGCAGGACATTTAGAAACATGTAATAATTAGATATCTGAAACTACTTTCAAGAGTTCAGCTCACTGCTACAGTGTATGATGTATAATTTTAACTTGGGTTTTATTTCTGCCTTTAAAAAAATCATTAGCATTTCAAGCCAAAGTAGTAATTGTTTGAGACATTTAGCATAGCTATTACACAAGCTAAAACTCTTAGAAGAAAAATGTTAGAATTCCTGATGAGAACTTAGAAATCTAACAAAAAACTTTCCACCCTAAGATATCTTTATATACGCTGTTCAATAAATGGTGAAATCTATAGTTAAGTAATATCTTTTACGTCTTTAGCGCAGCGAGAAAATCGAATCAAAAACAAATCTGGACTTAGGTAAGAAGAGATTTATTGGAAAAGACCATTGCAGTAAGTGGAAAAGCCTACTGCAAAGGGAAAACACTGTGACTGTGGGACGTGCAGGGGTCTCAAAGGTCAGCAGAAAAAGATCTTCAATTTATAGGGATTAGTAAACAAGGCTGGAAATGATCAGGTGAGGGGGAATGGGGGTGTGTGTGGTGTGATTGCACAGTTGACCTCACAGTGACCTGGGGCTGGGGCAGGGACAGGTGATCTGGGGACCCCTCCGGGCAGCTTTCAGGAGGAGCCTAAGGGTGGATTAAAGTTCAGGGACTTGTGGGGCAGACGGGAGAAGCCTGACTAATATTTGGTCAAGTTAGCAGGTATTTTGCCCAGCTGGTCAGCAGGAGAAAGCAGTTCAGCTAATCCTTTATGAGACAAAGCATGAGAATTTGGAGGGTGTGTTGAGGATGGTCACAGGGAACAAGGGGTTGTTTGCAAGCCTCCTCTTAGTCATGCAGGAAGGGGCAAGTGACCCATGTCCTGAAACACAAAGGGTGGCATTCTGGCTATCTCTGTCTCCTAGGCGCACAGGACTCAGGAAAACTGGACACGGTCAGGGTCGTTCTTTTCCCCCAAGTTTTCTGTCGAATGCTTCACTTAGTTGTTTAAATGCCAACACAACGTTGTCATCTTTGTCATCGCGTAATTCACTTAGTGAGATCCTGTACGAGATGAAGTGTTTCAATTATTATCATGGTCTTTCGTACTTAAAGATGTTCAGCTGCTTATAGGAAATTCACATGCAGGGGCGTTTACTCTACCTGATGGTCTGAGTGACAGGCACAAAATCTGTGATTAACTTAAACGCACTGCCCATGTTTAACCTATAGAAAAAAAGAGAGTAACATTACAGGAATACATTTTGTTTTGATGGGTTCTCAATCTACAGCCAAGGAAAAGATAAATTACCACTGAATTGCTGGCCCTTCCAGAGACAAAATAAAGCCAGACATGGGGATACCTCAGGACATACCCCTGTGCTTTGCATCCAGAGCCTTACTCTGTTCCGTGTAGCCCTAAAGTGACCAAACTAGTAAAGAGGCTAATCGTTTGGCTAAAGAAGCATGACTTTTAGTGCTCTTATAGAGTAGCCCATTATTATGACCAAAGTTGTTATTTTACAAGTTAAAACAGTGCCAAATGTGAGTGACGTCACCAAAGACGGCAGAGCAGGCAGAAGGAGGGCCCAGCCCTGCACAGAAACATCAAAAACTCAAGCAAAAGCTGCCAGAAGGGTGGAAAATAAGCCAAGGTTTAACTCAGAGTCAAGAACAGGTTAGAAAAGTAGGAAAGCACTGAGACATTTTTATTCACCCTTTCCCCACCCTCCTTCCAGCTTAGCATCAGCCTTGTTTCCCAGTCCACGATTCCCCAGGGAGCAGAGCCGGCCTTGTTCATCTGTCTGTCCTAAACTGTCTGGGAGCTGCAGGAAGGACTGAGGTGAGAGGCTTGTCTTTGTTTGGCCGAGCTCAGAGCTCAGTCAGGGAGGGAGATAGCGAGGCAGCTGCCGAGGGTGAAAGACGACAGTCGAGACTGTCGACTGAAAAAAATGCACAGCGTGAGAGTTGTGAGTTAAGTTTTATCTGGGGCAAAATGAGGACTAGAGCCCGGGAGACAGCGTTTCAGAGAGCTCTGAGAAACAGCTCTGAAGAGGCGGCGGAGAAGTCAGCATAGATGTGATTTTGGTGAAGGGGGAGTACATGCAATCAAGCACATATTTTTTGCAGAAGCTTTCCGCTAGTCTCACGAAGGTTACTGCTGGTCACGAGGAGCAGAGTTCACCATGAAGGATTTTAGTGCTTTGCTAGATACGAGGACATGCAAGAATTTGGCTCATAAAATCTTCTCCTCAAAATACCTATCTGAAGACCTGTTCTGCCTGTTTTCCCCAGAGCCCAGAGCACCTCATTTCTGCTCTCCACCCTGAACTCCCTTCAGGGGGTGCTGAAGGTCAGCAGCTGATCCTTTGCAGAGGTAGATGGCAAGTGCCAATTTGTAGGTGACAAAACAAATGAGTAACGAAAACCTCTGATGAAAATCTAGGTGAACCCACATAGTTCGGGGAATTCAGACAGCCATGCAGATGCCTAGGGCAGGACACATGCTTAGAAAAGACCTGAGAAGACCCCAAGCCTTCATTAATGCTGGTCTCCAGGATGAGTGCAAGCAGGACGTGGGGGAAGGGTGAGTCATAAACGGCTTCAGTGTTGAAGGAGATCCCAGCACAGAGCCAATCTGCAAAGAACGGAAGGAAGATTTTTCTTTCCTTTTCTCCTTCTCCTTCTCCTTCTCCTTCTCCTCCTTCTCCTACTTCTCATTTTCTTCCCGTTTCTCCTTCTCCTGCTCTTCCTCCTTCTTGTTTCTCTTCTTCCTCTCTCTCTCCCACTCCCCCTTGTGTTCAAAAAAATCTCTGTCCAAACACTAGCTGAATACAATCTAAGGAAACAAGGACTTCAGGGACTTCCCTGGTGGTCCACTGGGTAAGACTCCTCGCTCCCAGTGAAGGGGGCCAGGGTTCGATCCCTGGTCGGGGAACTAGATCCCGCATGCATGCCACAGCTAAGAAGTCCGCATGCCACAACTAAGAAGTCTGCATGCCGCAACTAAGACCCAGCACAGCCAAAATAAATAAATATTTTTTTAATTAAAAAAGTAAAGAAACAAGGACTTCAGAGGCCATACATGGTGAAAAATATACACAGAGTTTTATAAAAATAGTTTAGAAAAGTCACTAAACCAAACAACACCACAACGGACCCCTCGAAACATAAAGCCTGGGAAGGGGGACAATTCCAGAATTACCACATTATTGTATTCAAAATGTATAGTGCTCAAAAAAAATGTATGAAGCGTAAAGAGAAACTAGAAAGTATACCCATTGACAGATAAAATTGCCAGAAACTATCCCTGAGAAACAAAAAAGAGCATAAGACTTATTTAAAAAAATCAAAATGGTAAAAGTAAGTCCTTCCTTATCAGTAATTATGTTAAATGTAAGTGGATTAAATTCTCCAATCAAAAGATTGGCAGAATGAATTTAAAAATACATAATCAGGGCTTCCCTGGTGGCACAGTGGTTGAGAGTCCACCTGCCGATGCGGGGGACACGGGTTCGTGCCCCAGTCCGGGAAGGTCCCACATGCCGCGGAGCGGCTGGGCCCGTGAGCCATGGCCGCTGAGCCTGCGCGTCCGGAGTCTGTGCTCCGCAACGGGAGAGGCCGCAACAGTGAGAGGCCCGCGTACTGAAAAACAAAAAAAAATACATGATCCAACAATTTACTGTCTATAAGAGACTAATTTTGGATACAAACATACAAAGATGTTGAAAAGTGAAAGAACAGAGAAAGATACTCCATGCAAACAGTAAATAGAAGAGAGCTGGGGTGGCTGTACTAATATCAGAAAAAAATAGACTTTAAGTACAAACTGTTACAAGAGACAAAAAAGACATTATATGTGGATAAAAGGATTGATTCATGTAGAAGATATAACACTTATCTAGAAGATACAATAAACATATAGACCCCAAATAACAGACTCCCCCAAATATATGAGGCAAAACACTGACAGAATTTAAGAGAGAAAGTGACAGCTCTAAAATAGTAGTTAAAGGGGACTCTGGGAGGGCTCACGCCAAGCAGTACTTCCCAGAACCTCTGCTGTCACTGTCCTAATCCCCACAGTGAGCCACAGCCACCCCTGCCTCTGCAGGAGACCCTCCAACACTAGCAGGGAATCCTACTAGACAAGTCCAGTGGCTCCAGCAGTCACATAGAAGATGCCTGCTCATCATTCACTTGCCTGAGAAAATTTCACCTCATGTATTGTCTCCCTCACTGGAATGCCAGCTCCCTGACAGCAAAGGCTCTTTTCATCTCTGTGCCTCTAGACTAGTCCTTAGAGGAGTGGCTGGTATATAGGAGGTATGCTTGGCACATGGAAAACTCAGTGCTCACTGAATTGCTGCATTCTGAAGAGAGAGATTTTCCAAAAATAACTAGAGTCTAAATGGCAGCTCTTCAATATTGAAACTGGGTCATCAGTAGCCATCTACAGTTTGGCAGAAAATACACTTAAAAATTAATCTAAGATATCAGGAAACTTGCTCAAGCCTCTTAGATGGCCTCATCCACCAGAGGGCAGACAGCAGAAGCAAGAAGAACTACAATCCTGCAGCCTGTGGAACAAAAACCACATTCACAGAAAGTCAGACAAGATGAAAAGGCAGAGGGCTATGTACCAGATGAAGGAACAAGACAAAACCGCAGAAAAACAACTAAATGAAGTGGAGATAGGAAACCTTCCAGAAAAAGAATTCAGAATAATGACAGTGAAGATGATCCAGCACTTCGGAAAAAGAATGGAGGCAAAGATCGAGAAGATGCAAGAAATGTTTAACAAAGACCTAGAAGAATTAAAGAACAAACAGAGATGAACAATACAATAACTGAAATGAAAACTACACTAGAAGGAATCAATAGCAGAATAACTGAAGCAGAAGAATGGATAAGTGACCTGGAAGACAGGATGGTGGAATTCACTGCTGCAGAACAGAAGAAAGAAAAAAGAATGAAAAGAAATGAAGACAGCCTAAGAGACCTCTGCGACAACATTAAATGCAATAACATTCGCATTATAGGGGTCCCAGAAGGAGAAGAGAGAGAGAAAGGACCTGAGAAAATATTTGAAGAGATTATAGTTGAAAACTTCCCTAACATGGGAAAGGAAATAGCCACCCAAGTCCAGGAAGTGCAGTGAGTCCCATACAGGATAAACCCAAGCAGAAACATGCCAAGACACATAGTAATCAAATTGGCAAAAATTAAAGACAAAGAAAAATTACTGAAAGCAGCTAGGGAAAAATGACAAATAACATACAAGGGAACTCCCATAAGGTTAACAGCTGATTTCTCAGCAGAAACTCTACAAACCACAAGGGAGTAGAATGATACACTTAAAGTGATGAAAGGGAAGAACCTACAACCAAGGTTACTCTACCTGACAAGGAGCTCATTCAGATTCGATGGAGAAATCAAAAGCTTTACAGACAAGCAAAAGCTAAGAGAATTCAGCACTACCAAATCAGCTCTACCACAAATGCTAAAGGAACTTCAATAAGTGGGAAACACAAGAGAAGAAAAGGACCTACGAAAAGAAACCCAAAACAGTGAAGAAAATGGTCATAGGAACATACATATCGATAATTACCTTACATGTGAATGGATTAAATGCTCCAATCAAAAGACACAGGCTCGCTGAATGGATACAAAAACAAGACCCGTCTATATGCTGTCTACAAGAGACCCACTTCAGACCTAGGGACACATACAGACTGAAAGTGAGGGGATGGAAAAAGATATTCCATGCAAATGGAAATCAAAAGAAAGCTGGAGTAGCAATTCTCATATCAGACAAAATAGACTTTAAAATAAAGAATGTTGCAAGAGACAAGGAAGGGCACTACATAATGATCAAGGGATCAATCCAAGAAGAAGATATAAGAATTACAAATATATATGCACCCAACATAGGAGCACCTCAGTACATAAGGCAACTGCTAACAGCTATAAAAGAGGAAATCAACAGTAACACAATAATAGTGGGGGACTTGAACACCTCACTTACACCAATGGACAGATGATCCTAAATGAAAATAAATAAGGAAACAGAAGCTTTCAATGACACAATAGACCAGATAGGTTTACTTGATATTTATAGGACATTCCATCCAAAAACAGCAGATCACACTTTCTTCTCAAGTGCGCACGGAACATTCTCCAGGATAGATCACATCTTGGGTCACAAATCAAGCCTCAGTAAATTTAAGAAAACTGAAATCATATCAAGCATCTTTTTTGACCACAGCACTATGAGATTAGAAATGAATTACAGGGAAAAAAAAAAAACAGACGTATTTCAAAGCCCACACCCAACAACAGCAGAAGATTACACCCTTCATAAGCGTATCAAACGTTCTCCAGAAGAGACCATAAGTTAGGCTACAAAACAAGTTTCAATACATTTAAAATTACAGAAGTCACACAAAGTCTTTTCAGATCCATTTCAGAGTACAGTGGAATGAAGCTAGAAATCATTAACAGAAGGAAAATAGGAAAATTGACAACTCTATGGAAATTAAACAGCACACAGACAATGAGTCAAAGAAGAAATCATAGGTAAATCAGAAAACAAAGACAAATGACAGCAAAAGCAAAGCATACCAAAACTTATGGGATACATGAAGCTGCTCAGAAGGAAATTTATACCAGTTAATGCCCAAATTAAAAAAGATGGAAGATCTCACATCAGCAACCTAATTTCACACTTTAGGAACTAGAGAAACAAGTGTGATCTAAGCTAGCAGAAGGAAGGAAATAATAAAGATTAGTGTGGTGGAAAATGAAATAAATAATAGGAAAATAGAATCCGTGAAACAAAAGTTGGATCTCAGAAAAGATCAACAAAATTGACCAAATCTTTAGCTAGATTGACAAAGAAGAAAGAAGATGCAAATAAAATCAGAAATAAACATAGGGAAAGATGCTACAGAAATAAAAAGGATTATATGAGGTTATTATCAACAAATAACATTACAACAAAAAATTAGATAATCTACGTTAAATGGATGAATTTCTAGAAATATACATATTACCAATACTGATTCAAAAAAATAGAAAATCTAATAAAGCCTAAAGTAATTAAGTAAACTGAGTCAGTTATCAAAACCCTCCTAACAAACAAAAGTCCAGATCAGCTGGTAGTGAATTCTACCAAACACTTAAAGAAGAATTAACACCAATTTTTTTCAAACTGTTGCAAAAAAACAGAAGAGGAAGGAATGCTTCCTAACTCATTCTATGAGGCCCATTTTACCCTAATACCAAAACCAGACTAAGACATCACAGGAAAAGACCAACTTCTTTTATGAACACAGATGCAAAAATCCTCAGCAAAGTACCAACAAACTGAGTCCAAAAGTATATTTAAAAGATTACACACTATGACTCAGTGAGATTTACCCCAGGAATGCATGGATGATTCAACATGAGAAAACTAATCAATGTAACACACCACATTAATGGAATAAAAGAAAAAAGCCACCAGATCACCTCAGTTAGTGCAGAATAAGCATTTGAAAAAGAAGTCCTTTCATAAAAATACTCAGCAAACTAAGAATATAAGGGAACTCTCTCATCATGATAAAGAACATTTATGAAAAGCTCACAGCTAAGGTCAGATTCAATGACAGAAGACTGAAGATCAGGAACAAAACAAGGATGTCTGCTTTCACCATTGCTAATCAACACTTTACTGGAAGTACTAGGCAGAGCCCTTAAGTAAGAGGAAGAAAAAGAAGGCGTTCAAATTGGAAAGAAACAAGTAAAACTCCTTTTTTCACAGATGGCATGATCCCCTATGCAGAAAATGCTGAAGAATCCACAAAATAACTATCAGAGCTAATAAACAAATTTGGCAAAGTCATAGAGTACAAGATCAATACTCAAGAACCATTTGTGTTTCTACATGAAAGCGAGGTACTTCCTGAAAATAATATTAAGGAAAAAGTTCCAACTGCAATAGCATGCATAAGAATAAAATACCTAGGAAAAAATGTAACAAAGGAGGTCAACGACTTGTACACTGGAAGCTACAACATTGCAGAAAGAAATTAAGGACGGCCTAAAAATGGAAAGAGATCCTGTGTTTATGGATTGAAAGACAATCTTGTTAAGATGCCAATAGTACTCCAAAGTGATCTACAGATCATTGCAATCCTTATCCAAATTCCTACAGCCTTTTTTGCAGAAGTGGAAAAGACAATCCTCAAATTCATATGGAATTACAAAGGACCTTGAATAGCCAAAACAGTACTGAACACAAAGAGAGGTGGAAGACCCACACATTTCACAAGCTATAGTTATCAAAACAGGCTGGTACTGGCATGAAAACAGACAGACAGACTAACGGGATAGAACTGAGAATTCAAAAATAAACCCACATATCTGTCAGCTGAGGTCTGACGAGTTACCAACCCCATTCGGTGGAGAAAGAATTCAACAAATGGTCCTGGGGCAACTGTAAATCCACATGCAGATGAATGAAGTTGTAAACTTATCTCATACCATACACCAAATCTATTCAAAATGGATCAACAATCTAAATATAAGAGCTCTTAGAAGAAAACATAGGGAGAAATCTTCATGACCTTGGATTTGGGAATGAATTCTTGGATATGACACCAAAAGGATGAGTAACAAAAGAAGAATTAGGTAGGTTGGATTTCCTCAAAATTAAAAATTTTGTGCATCAAAGGGCATTATCAAGAAAATAAAAGATAACTTACAGAGTCGGAGAAAATATTTGCAAATCATATATCTGACAAGAGTCTAGTATTAGAATATCTAAAGAACTTCTACAACTCAACAACAAAAGATAAACAACATAATTGTAGAGTTATGGAGGGCAATGACTTGTAGAGTTACGGGCAAAGGACTTGAATAGACATTTTTCCAAAGACTATATACATCTCTTTCATAACATAAAATTAAGCTCAAAATGTTTAGTGTTTAGGGAAATGTAAAGTAAAACCACAGTGAGATATGGATCACTTCACACACACTAGAATGGCTATAATTTTTTATAAAAAAGGAAAACAACAAGTGTGGTGAGGTTGTGGAGAAAGTAGAACCCTTGTACAGTGCAGTTGGTTGTGTAAAATTGTTGCTGTGGAAAACATTTCAGCGGTTCTACAGAAGTTGAACAAGGAGTTACTGCATAACCCAACAGTTCTACTCCTAGGTTTATACACAAAAGAAATGAAAACAGGCACTGAAACAAATACATGGGCATGCTTGTTCACTGCAGCACTATTCACAGGAGCCAAAAGTTGAAGCAACCCAAATGTTCATTTATTGGATAAACAAATCGTATATATATACAAACAATGGAATAATATCCAGCTATAAAAAGGAGTCAAGTACTGCTATCACTCCAACATGGGCGAACCTCGAAATATCCTAGTGAAAGAAGTCAGACACAGAAAGTCACATAATTGTATGATTCCATTCATTAATCACCCAGACTAGCTAAATCCACAAGATGGAGAACAGATAGACACAGAACAGTAGGTGCCAGAGTTGAGGGAGGGGAGGGGAGTCACTGCTTCAGGGGTCCAGACTTTCCCCTTGGGTCAATGACAATGTTTAATACCTGGATAGAGGCGGTCGTTGTTCATTATGAACGCATCAAATGTCCCTGAACTCTTCACTTTCAAATGGTCAATTTTATGATACGTGAGCTTCACCACAATCATAATTTGAAAAGGTGTTTTTTAAACTGTTTGAAATAAATTGCACCTTAATGACCCAAATTATTGCATCTTGAAATTATTCTCATAAGTCATAATGCAACAGCATTCATTACACAAACACACACGCCTGTCTATAAAGAATGTTAAAACAGAAAAGGTCATACCAGTTATCCTTGGTCAGCGCCGACAGGGAGCTGTGTTTGTTGAAGTTCAATACGTAACTGTTCAAAGGGCATCCCCTTCCACTCTTATCATATTTATTCAAGCAAAGGAGAGGAATATTTTTTGCATCCACATGAATCGTTTGTAACATAGCCTGAGGATATGCAGAGATTTTAGATTGTAAGTATCTTTCTTTTGAGATATGCCTTAGTCTGTTATAAAATGTGATCATTCTGGTTCTTTACATCTAGCTCACTAAAACAATAACTCATTATATTTTAATGAAGTATTGTCAAACATGCAAACAGTTTATTAAGGTTTTCTCCACTTTAATATAAATGACCAAATAAGATCAGTTTAAAAAAATCAATACTCAAAATATTGACTCTGAAATCATAGAAATAATGTCTCTCATTTACTAGAAATGTGAAGTCACAGTCACTTTTATCATCCCGGAATTATACTACAAAAATTTTTTGAACCCATTTTTCCTGAAAAAGTATTCATGGCTTTACAAACTTATCTTGTATCAGCTACATATAACAAGATAGCACTCCCCTTTCCATATACATCTATTTTTTCTTAAACTGCCTTTCAGAATATAATTAACTGACTTTGGCCAATGATGTCCTCACAGTCATTTAGAACGTACTGCCCATCAAACCCTCCTACACTGTTGGGGGGAAGATGGTGCAGCCACTATGGAGAGGAGTATGGAGGTTCCTCAGAAAACTAAAAATAGAGCTACCATATGATCCCACAATCCCATTCTAGACAAAACTCTAATTTGAAAAGGTACATGCACCCTTATGTTCATAGCAGCACTACTCACAATAGCCAAGACATGGAAGCAACCTAAGTGTCCATGACCGATGAATGGATAAAGAAGAAGTGGTACATATAGACAGTGGAATCTTACTCAGCCATAAAAAATAATGAAATAATGCCATTTGCAGCAACATGGATGGACCTGGAGATTATCACACTAAGTAAGTCAGACAGAGAAAGACAAACATCATATGATATCACTTATGTGTGGAGTCTAAAGTACGACAAAAATGAACCTATCTATGAAACAGAAACAGAAGCACGGACATACAGAAGAGACTTATGGTTGCCAAGGGGGAGGGGGGTGGAGGAGGGATAGATTGGGAGTTTGGGGTTGTACATAAAAGTTTTTATATATAGAATGGATAAACAACAAGGTCCTACTATATAGCCCAGAGAACTCTATTCAGTAGCCTATGATAAACCACAATGGAAAAGAATATATAAAAAAAGAATGCATATCTATGTATAACTGAATCACTTTGCTGTACAGCAGTAATTAACACAACATTGTAAATCAACTATACTTCAATTAAAAGAAAAAGAATGAGGCAATATTTCCTAGAACCTTCCATCCAAAATTAAAATAGGGATGTATTGCCCCTCCACATGCTGTGGATAAGTCACCAGGGCCCCAGGCAGAACTGGCCGGCAGACTCATTACCCCCAATCACATGTGACAGGAAACAGTGGCTCATGTGTTCATCTTAAAAATTAAAGTGTGCGTTATATATTTGTTGTTTCTACTCTGTATATCACACACCTTCTTCTTTAGGTGCAAGGATCACAAAAATAAGGACAAACACAAACTGCCTATCACAGGGGTGCCCGATGTTGATGTGCGTCGGAACTCAGTGGTTATAGGATGGCATCTCCAGCAGGTAATGCTAATAACGCTACTGGTGCTGGTCTCTGGTCCACAGGTGAGCAGCCAGGGCCTCTGGCATAATGATCCCCACAGTAAGGCATAATCCGTACATGATGATTAACTGAGAATGTAACATTCTCTTCCTTACCTAATTTAATTTTCTATTTTAAAACCACTCAGGTATTTTAAAAAAAGATTTGTTCTTCCACTTCAGTGAAAAGCTGGAATTCTTATTCTGGAATACGAGTAATATGGCTTTGGTAGAGTGGACACTTTGCTACTACTATCATCGTGTAAAAATTATTTCTCTTAAATGAATAAACAAGATAAAAGAAAGCTGCACCCATACACTCACGTACATCTTTTACCACAATGATGTCAAACAAATCTTGATTTGTTACGTTGGACAGCCAGACAAATGGGGAGACTGCCGTCCTGCCGTCTGCCCCAGGCATCAGACGACAGACCAGCTCCGAGTCCACACATTCTTGACCTGAAAAGTCTAGTAAGAAACGAAGTGGAAAATCAAAGAAGAAGTGAGTTGAAAATTGTTCTCCTGTTCAACACGAATTATTTAAAACAAATCAGACTTGTTTATACCATTATTACTAAGCAAATGATTAAAGATTTTTAGAAAGGAAAATATTTAAGATGAAAATTTAAGAATTATACTGCCGGACCATCACTGGGAAGGCATTCTTCTTAAACTAAACTCATTCTGGCATCTGTTAGAGGTGCTGTTATTTGTCCTCATCGACTGGTCCAGTGGGGTAACTCTGTGTCTATCACCCAGAAAAGGGATGAACACCATTTACAAAACAGAAAACGCACTTCATTGGACCCTAGTGATCTGAGGATCTCAGGCACCATCCGCCTGTCCTTTAAAACGTATTTCATTATCAGTTAATTGCTTTTAAGATGCTAACACAACATTGTAAATCACTGTATTTCAATAATTTAAAAAAAATGCTACGGAGCTACAAAAACTGCAAGATTTCCCATAACAGAGTTAAAATTGGCATCGCTGCCCACTTAGGCTATCTCTCCCCTTCATATCCCAGCAGAAGGGAGGAAACTCCTACCTCCCTCTCCACGGGCTCTGGTTGAGCCCCCCAGGCCTGAGAGGTGAACTTGGGAGGAGAAGCTACTGCCACGGCTCACGTGGTCTCCCTGTGTCTGTACCCCCCCTGCATCCCCTCCTTTCTCTCAACTTGTTCTCTAACAGCATCACAGAGACTATCTTTTGGCTACATCACATGCTCACAGGGTCCCAGGATCAGGACCCAGACCCCTTCGTGGTGAGGAGGCATTATTAGGCCTACACACATTGGCCCAGAGAAAAACAAAAAAAGATAAATGTATTCACCCCTCTAAGTCCCAAATGTAGGCAATTTCCTGGAAGCACATAAATTCTTTCCTATGAAGTTGACTCATTGCTAGCTAATTTCGTATTCCATGATCGAATGAACTGACCCTTTTCTCTCTGTTCCTCATAAGCCTTCCACATTCCAGTGTAATAATCTATCCAGAAATATGAATAAACCCAAGCAGCCCTTACTGCTCCATTTTTTCCTCCTTGCTTCTGGAGGTGAGGGAGAGAATTCCACCCCCTTCTCCCTTTCCTCTTAGGCGTCTCTCCTCTTCTTTTTTCATCCTGGGGTGGTGAGTGTATTCTCTGCTTCCAAAGCCTTTACTTCCTCTGGCACACATTAGTGCATTTTCCTTATATTTTTGTCATGTTCTTTTCCTTTACTCTGTCCTTTCCTCAAAGGCACGGGCAATGCCTCAACTTCCTTGTTGCCCCCCCCCCGTAGTACTCAAGAAAGTACTAACATACTGATGAACCCCATAAATATGCCAATAGTCCTTTTCTTATATTTCCAAAGTTATTCAGATTTGAAAGCTTAACTAGTGAAGAGCATCACTATTGACCAAAAGACAAATAGCATCAAGAGGAAAGGGGAGAGTCTGGACTAAATTTAGACAATTGCATGGTCTGTTAGCTTATAATGACACTAGAAAATGTAAAAGTATTTTAAGCATTTAGTGTCAAATCAAATCCATGGTGGCTTAGCTAATTCCAAATAATATATTTCAGTATAACTTTTGCACAGCATAGATCTGAAGGATTATGTTCGTTTCCTAAGCGTTCTTTTTGCAAGAGTTTTCTCCTTATATGCTAAAGTTTAATTTTATTGAATATCTCAAAATATTGACATTTATTTTCTGCTATTGACTACACAGTCTGTTTGTGGACGTTCTCAACCTTACCAATTTCTGAGAGAGGCAGTTGGTATTCTTTTCTCATGTCAGCCAGCTTAGAAACTATTGGGAGGAAGGAAGCAGAATTCTTTTGAATTCTGTCATTGTGTTCCTCTACCATAGTGGCAAAGTCCTTGGGAAGGTCCTTCAGAATTACCAGGGGAATGTGTAACTAGTTAAAGCCCAAGTACAGGATACCAAGTCTGGGAGACACAGGGTCACAATATTTTTAAAAGCTTGGATGGACATATAGTTCTAAGTATAAATTTATAGTATAAATACTATAGTAAAGAATATTGGTAAAGGATCCATCTAAGTACAATCCTATCAACATAACCGTTCGTTGTAATCTCTGCCAGATTAACGAGTGAACTGCAGTATCTTGTTAATTCCCATTATTCTGCTATTGGGGAGATTACATCACACTTTATTTTCTTCATCACTTTAGTGTATGGGAAAGCTATACATTTCATTAAATCTATTCTGCATCTGAATACTTATTTTTCTGCTGATTCTTTTGTCTTTTTCAGGGGCCAGTCATTTTGTCCGTAAATAATGACAATTATGAAAGTAAGATCTAACATGTATTGTTTCCTATATGCCAAGCACTGCTCTAAGCCCGCTACATACATTCATTAATTCAATCCTCACAGCAATCCTTTGAAGTAGGTACTGGTATGATGCCCAGTTGACAGATGAAGAAATTTGATTACGGCCACCTACGTGCTAAGTAGCAGGGCTGGGATGGAATCCGGGTTTACGTCACTCTACCCTGCTCCCTGCTTGCCCTGCTCACTTATCCAATGCTACTATCATATTTTTATCTCTTGCAATAAGTAAAATTCCCAGAACAAAATTTTCAAATTACCGTTAAACTGAACATTCATGTCTTCTCGTTTCAAATATACAGTAAGTCCCTTACATACGAACCTTCAAGTTGCAAACTTTCAAAGGTGCGAACGTGCGCTTGCATGTCCAATCACGTAAGTTAGCACACGTGTCTGGCATACATTGTCACATGCATGCATCCCGTACAAGTGGTTGTGCTTTCGTGTACTTTACTGTACAGTACTGTATAGAGCACAGTGGTTCAGTATCTTTGTTTCAAGCCCAGGATGTCCGGAAGCAAGCGTAAAAGCAGCGGTGATGTAGCTGGTACAGTACTACCCAGACATCACTGGATCATTTTTTTTTAAGAGGGTGGATAGAATTGAGTCCAGCAAGGAACCAGAACCTGTGCCATCAAGGTCAGGCGTGAGTGAAACTGCAGCCTGCCCATCGTCTCCTATTGTTGACGATCCTTCATCTCTACCATCGCCCACCTCCTCTCCCCCGCTCCAGTCAGTAACTCCTCTTGCCTGTTCCCTCGATGCCAGCCCCTGGATGCCAGCTGTTGTACTGCACTACTGTACTTTTCAAGGTACTGAGCTGTAAGATTAAAAAGCTTTTCTTTATTTTTTGTGTTTGCTTGTTTTTTATGTATTATTTGTGTGAGAAGTATTATAAACCTATTACAGTACAGTACCATACAGCCGACTGTGTTAGTCGGGTACCTAGGCTAACTTTGTTGGACTTAGCAACAAACTGGACTTACGAACGTGCTCTCGGAACGGAACTCATTCATACATAGGGGACTTATTGTACCTCAATCGTGGTCTAAAACCAGTCAGTCTGGAATTTCCTGGTCAGCAGTGGTGAGGCAATCCATCTGACAGACCCCTTCCATCGCCCAAAGAAAGATAAGGTCATCTGCTCTTCTCTTATCTCGCCCCTTTACGTCTATAAAAACCTTCCATTTTGCACAGCTCCTTGGAGCTCCTTTCTACTTGCTGGATGGGATGGTACCTGATTCATGAGTCTTTGAATACAGCCAATTAGACCTTCAAATCTACTCAGTTGAATTTTGTTTTTTAACATCATCAAAATGCATCACTGTGATACTGCCAATGCAGTAAGTGGGCAATCATTTGATCTCTCTGGGCTGCAGTTTCCTTTTCTTTAAAATAGCAGTAAAAATATATTTCCCTCACAAAGCATGAAAGCATAAATATAATGTGAGAAGAAGTAAAAGTGTTGACCACTCTGCCGCATTTCCAACCCTTCCTGTTTCTGGCTTTTTTCAGCAAATGCAATTGCCCATAAATATAATTTCACTTTGATGAATGTTCATTCGTTCATTCATTAATCCACTCAATCATCTTTTACTGGGCATTTAATATAATATTAGATATTATTCTAGGCAGTATTCTCAAGGCCGCTAGCGTCTAGAAGAACCCAGTCTAGAGAAAGTGAGAGACAAGTTCGCAGACTAAGAAATGACATGATGAGGGCTGCACTGCAGCTGGTAAACAAAGTATTTAGAGCACAACACCAGGGGGTAGTGCCCGGGAGAAGTGAATAAGGCTTCTCAGGGGAGAGGATGCTTCAGCTTGAGTTCGAAGGGGTTTGTCAGATAAAGACCAGGTAGGAGTATTCTGGAGAAACAGGGCGGCAGCAGTTCTGAGGAATGTAGCCCCACCCTGGACTCGCCCCAGGTGTGCTGCTCACAGAGCATCAGGGTCTTCCCTGGTCCCCAGACAGGATACGTGTAAACATTATTTGATTAAGCCCACCGGCCAATTGTACCAAGAAACAGCTGCAAGCACATCCTCCTAGACCATCATGCTTGTCTTAATGATGAGCACAAATGATATTTTTTTTCTCACATGCTTCCCCTGAAATACCCAACGGCACAGGATCTGGGGAAACCTCTAACTTTACCTTTTTTAGTAAAAATGCATATAAATGTTGCATTCTACCACATAATAGATCAGTATTTTTAATATAAAAGGAGTTTCTTTGAAAAGTGTTTTCCAGACATTCTCCCATAGCCCTCTGAATAATGTCATATTGTTGGAGTTATTATCTCTCATTTTAGAGGCGAGTCATCAGAGGATCGGAGAGGTTTTGTAAAAGCTTGCGAGTAAACTGAAGCGGTGAGTCTGTCTGATGCCACGCCCCATCTTTCCCAGGAGGCTAACAGCACTGCTGAGGTCACAGGCAGCTACGCAGCTGCTCCAGGGAGCCGCACAGTTGGACTTGGATAACAACTACAGACAAGAACTAACTTTGCCCTTGATTTCCAGTTTCACTGAAATGTTGCAAGTACACTTCGCTGTTCAGAGAACCCCAATTTCGTTGAGTCACAAATCACCCCCTACCCTAAAGTAAAAGGCAATTCTTAGCTATTAAACATAGAAATACAGTTAAGAAAACTATGCTGACAGTATTTTTAAATCCAAGTTTGCAAACCACCATTTAAGGTAGATTTCTCACTTGTTAATGCCATTATTTCTCTATCAATGCTGCCAAGCTCCTCAATGATATAAACACACACACGCAGATACACACACATATACACACACGTACAGACACACTCACACAAACGCTTGTGTCCTTCGCATGTCTGTCAGTTACATTAAGCTATAAACTTAATGCAAAATTGTGCATCACGTTTTTTAAAATAATCAAGCTGGTACCAAGTCTTACTATGTTTAAAAAATATGAATTCAATCCAAAGGGGACATTTGGACTTAATTTATTTTCAAATAAGTGACTTAGTCTTGGGACTGAAAGCAGCACCATTCTGCCACCCCGGGTCTAACTTTCAAGTTTATCTCAGCTATTAGTAGTCACTTCTTTCCTTAAACAATCCCCAAACACATGCGCTCACTTTTTTCACTGCCTTATCTGTAAACAAGGCACCAAACCCCCTCCTACCTGTGATCTGTGGTTCCCTCCTCACACCCAACGCTGGCAGCTGCTGCAGGATGGGGTCAGGTGTCCTGGGAGGCCCTGGGAAGACCTGGAACAGAGCGCACTGCTGCTCAGACCAAGGCCCTGGCAGTGCCCTCTCTACACCAGCCAAGTCTCCTGCCTTAGGTTTCGATTCCTGGAGAGGCTGAGAGAAGAGGAAGAGCAAGCAGGGTATCACAGCTTCTCTGCTTCATCCCATTTCCTCGGCCACACCCTCTGTGAAAGTGCATTTATAGGACACTGAAGGCAAAGGTCAAGTGTGTGCACACACCTGCCTCGGGCCAGCTGCAGTCTGCACACGCCCCTACCAGCCTCTCCCAGGACTCTCCCAGCCACCCCGCACACTACACGTACCTTCCTCCACCTCCTTCTGCTGTCCACCTTGTAAAGTCTACAAGAATTACAGCAAGGACACCTGACATCTTGGGACAATTAATTGGAGCCTTGAGATCCACTGAGAATTCTTCTTCATCAACTCAAAAGTCCTGATCAGTGTGGACTAGAACTGAAAACATCGTATGTGCTCAAAAATAACCTGCCGGTCCGATGGAGCATAAAACCTCACAGTGGAGAGTTTCTGTTCAGTAACAAAATGCAGAGAACTAGTCCAACGAACCTCCCTCAAGGTTTTAATGGAACAGGGAAATACTACACCACTGACCTAAGCATATTTCTTCATATTTTTCATGCTACAGGTATCAAGGAGGTCAGGGAATTTTTGAACAATGAGGATATTAATTAAAAACCTTTCTCTTACTCTATATAAAATAGATAACTAATATGGACCTGCTGTACAGCACAGGGAACTCTACTCGATACTCTGTAATGACCGATACGGAAAAAGAATCTAAAAAAGAGTGGATATATGTATATGTATAACTCGTTCACTTTGCTGTACACCTGACACTAACACGACATTGTAAATCAACTATATTCCAATAAAAATTTTTTAAAAAACCTTTCTCTGATTGCTATGACTCCTAATATAGAATACATTCTGCTCAAGTAAATAAGGAACATGTTTGAAATATCTTAAATAACAAAGTAAGTCTACAAAATTCATAGTGTCTTAGACACTATGTTCCCTAACCACATAATCAATAATGGAAGATAAATAAGAAAAATAAAACAAAATGTCTTACATGTGCAAGTTAATAAGAGCACTTCTAATTAATTTTGCAGGGCAAAAAGAATTAATGGGAAATTTTTTAAATACTTGAATTTAAATAACACCAAAAATATTCATAAAAATGTACTGAATGCCTCTAAAATTGTGAATAGACAGAAATTTATATCATTAAGTGCTTATATTAGAAAAGAAGTTAGAATAAAAGTTAGTGAGCTAAGCATGAAACTTAGCTAAAGAAGTTAAAAGGAGAACATTTTTAAAGAAAGTGATAGGGCTTCCCTGGTGGCGCAGTGGTTGAGAGTCCGCCTGCCTTTGCAGGGGACACGGGTTCGTGCCCCGGTCCGGGAAGATCCCACATGTCGCAGAGCGGCTGGGCCCGTGAGCCATGGCCGCTGAGCCTGCGCGTCCGGAGCCTGTGCTCCGCAACGGGAGAGGCCACAACAGTGAGAGGCCCGCGTACCGCAAAAAAAAAAGAAAGTGACAGAAAGAAATTATCAAGATTAACATTTTAGTGACATGTAAAAAAGAAGGATTGATAAAGCCAAAACTAATTATTTGAAAATAATAAAATCAACACAGTTTGTCATCATTTCTCAGGGAAAAAAAGAGATAACAAAAATAAATAATTTTAGGAATAAAAGGGGGATCAGAACTACAAAAATGGCAGCAATTTTACAAATTAGAAAAAGTACTATCAACAGGTATATCATAAGAAATTTGAATATTTAGATAAAGTGGAAATTTTCGTATGATATGCCAAGCTAAATAAGAAATAGAATAGGGTAATTTTACAAATTAGAAAAAGTACTATCAACAGGTATATCATAAGAAATTTGAATATTTAGATAAAGTGGAAATTTTCGTATGCTATGCCAAGCTAAATAAGAAATAGAAAACTTTAGGGTAATTTTACAAATTAGAAAAAGTACTATCAACAGGTATATCATAAGAAATTTGAATATTTAGATAAAGTGGAAATTTTCGTATGATATGCCAAGCTAAATAAGAAATAGAAAACGTTAGGGCTTCCCTGGTGGTGCAGTGGTTAAGAATCCACCTGCCAATGCAGGGGACACAGGTTTGAGCCCTGGTCCAGGAAGATCCCACACGCCATGGAGCAACAAAGCCCGTGAGCCACAACTACTGAGCCTGCACTCTAGAGCCTGTGCGCCACAACTACTGAGCCCGCGTGCCACAACTACTGAAGCCCGCGCACGTACAGCCCATGCTCCACAACAAGAGAAGCCACTGCAATGAGAAGCCCACGTACTGCAATGAAGAGCAGCCCCGACTCGCCACAACTAGAGAAAGCCCACGCACAGCAACAAAGACCCAATGCAGCCAAAAATAAATAAAATAAATAAATTTATTAAGAAAACTTTAATAGACCGATAAACGAACATTTAAAATTTACCCCAATCCTCTTCTCCAATTAAAAAAATAAAAAGCATCATTCAAGGAACATATTATTCCAATCCCATCAAACAGTTCATAAATAGAAGATAAATAAAAAAGAAAGAATGCTCCCCAATTTATTTTGAGTCTAAAATAAACTTTTCAATCAAAAAAAAAAATCAAACATAGGAAAGGAAATTTTCAGGTCTGTGTCATTAATTTATATAGAAATAAAAATCCTAAACAAAATATCTGAAAGAAAAATCCTAAACAAAATCCTAAATAATAGCAAACCTTATCCAGCAAGGTATAAAGAAATAAAACATAGTTTATAAAACCCTTCCAAAATAAGTTCACATCTTTTCTTGGCAATTTCCTAACTCTGTGAAGACCTCAAATGTCTCTAACTTGCTTCTTCAGCCCCGAAATTGGAATAATGTCTTTCTCTTTGCAGGAATTCAATAACAAAATAATACCCTGTATGTGAGTCCGTGTTTTGTAATCAAAGGAAAAGGAGATTTGGAGCCAGACAGATCTAGGTTCACACCACGGCTTTTGAGTTCTTCTGAGCCTCAGTTTTCTCATCTTAAAACAAAGCTGGTAAGAATAACTACTTTTCAGGGCTTCCCTGGTGGCGCAGTGGTTGAGAATCCGCCTGCCAATGCAGGGGTCACAGGTTCCATCCCTGCTCCGGGAAGATCCCACATGCCGCGGAGCAACTAAGCCTGTGCACCACAACTACTGAGCCTGTGCTCTACAGTCCTCAAGCCACAACTACTGAGCCTGTGCGCCTAGAGCCCGTGCTCTGCAAAAAGAGAAGCCACCGCAATGAGAAGCCCACGCACCGCAACGAAGAGTAGCCCCCGCTCGCCGCAACTAGAGAAAGCCCGCGCACAGCAGCAAAGACCCAAAGCAGCCAAAAATAAATAAATAAATAAAATAAAAAAAAAAAAGAATAACTACTTTTCAAAGTTGTTTATAGAATTAAAAAATAACTTATTAGAGACTAGAGTCCAGATCAGGAGAGCAGAGTTGGAAGACCCTGAGCCCCACTCCCCCAACGGGCACACCAAAACCACAAGTACCCATAGAACAACTCTCTGAGGACAACCTGAAAACCAGCAGGACAGGTTTTCTATGACTAAGGATATGAAGAAGGGCCACACGGAGACGGGATGGAGGGGCAGAGATGCAGTCCAGTCAGAACCCACAGCCCCAAGTAAGTGACCCACAAGCAGGAGGGTATCACAACCGCAACGTTCCCCTGAGGAGCAACGGGTCTGACCAGCTACAGGAGGACAAGCCCCCATCGTGTCTGGCTTGGAAAATCAGTGGGGCTTCTATCCGGGAAGGCTGGGGGGCTGTGGGGAACTGAGACTCCACTCTTGAAGTAGATTCACTGACTAATATTAGGGTGGATGCGAGGCAGGGAAGGACCTGGGGAAACTTTCTCCAAGGACATAAGTACTGGCTGGAGAGCTTTTTTTTACTCTCCTTCCAACCAGCAGGCCCAGTGCTGGTGGGGCCATTTCTATCACTCTCAATCAACCTACCTAACACCATGCGCCCTGCCCTGGTGTTCCCCTGAGGACCCGCCCCACCCAACCCACCTCTCCAAAGCAGCTCCTACCCCACTCAACTGACAGGCAGCCCTGGCCAGCACCAATGCCCCCCAAAGCAGATCCTACCAGAGAGGGCTGGCCCCGCACACCAGCACACCCACAGCAGTCATGGTCGGGACAACAAGCCAGATGAGCTAGGGGCCAGCCCTGCCCACTGGTGCATCCACAACCACAATGGGAGGGCACACACAGCCCACAAAGAAGGTACCTCAGGAGCACCTGGCTTTGGGGACCAGGGGGCATTGAGCCAAAGGACCCCATAGGACACCTATACAAGGCAACTCTCTCAGGAGTGAGAGATGTAGCTGATATGCCTAATCACTGAAATTAACACAGAGAGTTAACGCAAAATGAGGAGACAAGGAATACCTTCCAAATGAGAGAACAAGACAAAACCCCAGGAAAATTACTAAATGAAATGGATATAAGCAATTTACCAGATGAAGGGTTCAAAGTAATAGTCGCAAAAAATGCTCACTGAACTTGGGAGAAAAATAAATAAAATCAGTAAGAAATTAAACAAAGAGATAGAAAATATAAAAGAGAAAACAAGGAACTGAAGAATACAGTTACTGAAATGAAAAATACACTAGAAGGAATCAACAGCAGATTAGAGGATGCAGAAGAATATATCAGCAATCTGGAAGATACGGTAGCAGATATCCAAGTCCAGGAAGCACAGAGTCCCAAACAAAAAGAACCCAAAGAGATCTACACCAAGACATACTGTAATTAAAATATCAAAAGTTAAAGCAAAGGAGAGGCTATTAAAAGCAGAAAGAGAGAGACAACTTGTTACAAGGGACCCCCATAAGATTATCAACAGATTTTTCAGCTGATAAAAATCAGAAACAAAAGAGAAGTCAGCAATACCACAGAAATACAAAGGATCACAAGCGATTACTATGAACAATTATATGCCAATAAAATGGATAACCTAGAAGAAAAGAATAAATTCCTAGAAACATACAATCTCCCAAGACTGAATCAGGAAGAAGTAGAAAACACGAACAGACTGATTATCAGTTATGAAATTGAATTGGTAATAAAAATACTCCCAACAAACAAAAGTTCAGGACCAGATAGCTTCACGGGTAAATGCTACCAAACACCCCAAAATGTATTAACACCTATCATTCTCAAACTTTTCCAAAACAACTGAAGAGGAAGGAACACCTGAACACATTCCACAAAGCCACCACCATCCAGTTACCAAAACCAGACAAAGAAACCACAAGAAAATTTCAGACCAATATCCTTGATGAACAGAGATAAAAAATCCTCAACAAAATGCTGGCAAACTAAATACAATTCAGTAAAAGGACTGCACACCAAGATCAAGTGGAATTTATCCCACGGATGCAAGGATGGTTCAATATCCACACATCAATCAATGTGATAAGCCACATTAACAAAACAAGGATAGAAACCGTATGATCATCTCAAGCGAAAGTAACTACATAATGCTCTGACTGAACAAATCGCACTGCCTATTTTCAAAGTGCATTTTACTTTCAAATTAAAGGTAAAGAGTTCCTGGCTAACTCAGTCTTCAGAATAGCACCAATATGATGAAAGATGCCCATTTTTAGCCAAGCTGTCAGCTGTGGTCAATGCTTTATATTAGTGAATTTTAACGGCAGTTGTGAGAGCTTGAAGAATGCAAAGGATTAAATATCACTCTAGATTGGGTTGGGGGAGGGGGAGAAATCATACAAACGTTAAAAAATGTTTGAAGCTGCAATGATTAAATAAAGGAACACATCAATTTGGAGCCACTGGGGAAAAAATCATATGATCAGCTCAATAGATGCAGAAAAAGCATCTGGCAAAATTCAAAATCCATTGTGACATAAACTCCCACAAAGTGGGTAAAGAGGGGATATACCACATCATAATAAAGGCCATATATGACAAACCTACAGCTAACATCATAAGAGTGACAAGCTAAAAGCTTTTCCTCTAAGATCAGGAACAAGACAAAGAGGCTCACGCTTGTCACTTTTATTTAACACAGTCTAGGAGATAAAAGTCATTCAAATTGGAAAGTAACAAGTACAACTCACTAATTGCAGATGACATAATACTACATAGAAAACCCTAAAGACCCCACCAAAAACCATTACAACTAGTAAATGAATTCAGTAAAGTTGCAGGGTACAAAATTAATATACAGAACCAAACCAAAGTCATTAGAACTAGTAAATGAATTCCCTGAAGTTGCACGGTACAAAGTTAATATACAGAAATCTGTTGATTTTTATATACCAATAATGAATTTTCAGAAAACTAAATGAAGAAAACAATCCCATTTATAATTGCAAAAAGAATAAAATACCTAGGAGTAAACTGAACCAAGGGGGTGAATGACTTGTATCCTGAAAACTATGACACTAATGAAAGAAACTGAAGACTACACAAATAAATAGAAAGATATACCATGCTCAAAGATTGGAAGAATTAATATTGTTAAAATGTCCATGCTATTGAAAGTAATCTAGAGATTCAATCTACAAAACAAAACAAAAAAATGTCAAAGGCATTTTTCACAGAACTACAAAAGACAATTCTAAAATTTGTATGGAACTACAGAAGACCCCAAATAGCCAAAACAATCTAAATAAAGGAAAATTAAGCTTCACTTGGTCATGCTCCCTGATTTCAAACTATACTACAAAGTTATAGTAACCAAAACTGTATGCTACAGGTGCAAAAGTATACACATAGATCAATGGCACAGAATGGAGAGCCCAGAAATAAACCCGTACTCATATGGTCAATCTTTGACAAACGAACCAAGAATATGCAATGGGGAAAAGTCAATCTCTTCAATAAATGGTGTTGCGAAAACTGGACAGCTACATGCAAAAGAATGAAAATGGACTACTTTCTCACACCAAATACAAAAATACATTCAAAATGGATTAAAGACTTAAATGTAAGACTTGAAACCAGAAAACTCCTAGAAGAAAATACAGGCAGTACACTCTCTGACATCAGTCTTAGCAATATTTTCTTTGGGTCTCTCTCCTCAGGCAAGGGAAACAAAAGCAAAAGTAAACAAATGGGACTTCATCAAACTACAAGCTTTTGCACAGTGAAGGAAACCATCAACAAGACAGAAAACCCAGCCTACTGAATAGGAGAAGATACAGGTAGACCCTGTTTTATTGCACTTTGCTTTGTTGCACTTTGAAGATCTTGCATTTTTTACAAATTTGTGGCAACCAGCAAGTCTATAGCCATTTTTCCTACATTTGCTCATTTTATGACTCTGTGTCACGTTTTCTTAATTCTCAAAATATTTTAACTCTTCTACCAGCAGTAAGAGTATGACTCACTGAAGGCTCAGATCATGGCTAGAATTTTTTTAGCAATAAAGTATTTTTAACTGAGGTATTTACATTGTTATTTTAGACATAATGTTATTTCAAACATAAGAGACTACAGCATAGTGTAAACATAACTTTTTACTCATTATGAAATCAAAAAAATATGTGACTTGCTTTACTTTGATATTCACTTTATTGCATTGGTCTGGAACTGAACCTTCAATAGCTCAGAGGTATGCCTGTATTTGCAAATGATATATCCCATAAGGGATACGTAAAATACGTACATCCCAAAATACATAAAAAAAAACAAACTCACACAACACAAAATTAAAAGAACAAACAATCTGATTTAAAAAGGGGACAGAGGATCTGAATAGACATTTTTCCAAAGAAGACATATATATGGCCAACAGACACATGAAAAGATGCTCAACATCGCTAATCATCAGGGAAATGCAAATCAAAACTACAATGAGACATCACCTCACACCTGTCAGAATGGCTATCATAAAAAGGCAAGAAATAACTTGGCAAAGATGTGGAGAAGAGGGAGGCGTTACACACTGTCTGTGGGAAAGTAAATCAGTGCAGACACTACGGAAAACAGTATTGCAAGACGTACTTTTGTGTTTTCCCCTTCCTAATAGGTCCGTAAAGGGAAAAGATCATCTGGTGGGATGCTACACAGAGAAGTGCTATTTGACGTGGGCTTTAAAGCATGGCTAAGATATAGATAAAGAGGAGGGAAACTCGGAGCTAAATAATTGGTCTTAAAAAGAGGAAAATACAAACCGTATACTGGAGGACCTTCTGTGAACTCGTTTCGTTCGGCCAGATCATGAAAGATATAACATGTTGACAAAGCGTAGACAATATGGCTCCAAAGATAGTTTGATGCCAGATTGTAGAGGAAGGAGATAAAAGCAGAGCTCTGATTAGCTCCACCTCAGACTGCCTTGTTCATGCCCACTGATGCCAGGTTGGGGGAGGCTGGATGCCCTGATGACACAGTGGGGAAGCACAGCGGCGATGAGGCCCCCCTCACGCTGCTTGGACGTATGGGAGGCATGAGGAAACCCAGAGAATCCACTGCCGTGTCATCCCTCACGTCTCAACGTCCCTATTCTTGTTTTTGAGATACGGCCAGGGCTTGTTGTTGCCAAGAAGAAAGACCTAGGAGACACGGGGCTGCTCTGTCTTGAATTTTTATTAAAAGAATGAAATGTTTGGACGTGTTGGGAAAAGTTAGATTTTGTATTTTTCACGTGAGTCCATAACTGGGACAAGACAAAGCTTCACTTCTTCAACTGACTGTTATGATTTCATAATTTCTGCCCTGTTCAGGAAGCCTCCTGGCAGGTGGGCAAGGCTTCCATAGCCCGAGAGTTCTCTGAAAGCCAGCTTTTGCTTCTCTCAATAGCCTTTCTTGATCCTGTTTTATGTCTTCCTATCGAATGAAGGCTCACTCTATCATCTTTATGGATATCACACATGGTAAAAGTCCCTAGTAGGTTGAGTGCTTATTAGGAAAAGTGCTGTCTAATCAACATAGTTGATGTAAAACCAAATTAGCTCTTGTTACTTACATGGGTATGCCAAGATGAACCCTACTCTAACTTCGTACCTGATAGATCGATCGATCGTGCTTGCACCACACGTCCCTGTGAGGCTGAGTTGATAACAAGCCTTTATCGTAGCTCAGAAACCTGGAAACCAAAGAATGCAGACCTGCCCTCTTGATACAGCTCTACATAGCTGCTTCGTACCCTAGGAAGGAATGCATGCTCACTCCCTGGCCCTGGCTGGTTTTGTGCAAGTCGGATGTGCATTTAGTGAACACGGACGTTGAAATAAAAGTCAGTTTAACAAACGATATATTTAGCTGGCATCGTTCTGTATATTGCTAGATTCCTATAATAAATACTTCATATGTTTTCTCCTCGTAGCTTCTGAGTCACAAGTTGCCACAGTCATCAAGTCTGGCTTCTCTCCTTAGTCTTCACCGCTTCCAATATTTTTCCATCAAAGAAACTGCCACACTACTTTTAGGGCTTGTTGTGGAATGAAATGGAGAATATAAAGCTTAAGGAAAATAGGAGACTTGTGGGAGCTGCAAGGTACACTGCAAGGGAGTGTGTGTGTGTGTGTGTGTGTGTGAACCTGAGGACAGGTCAATAGCCTTCACCAATCTGAATAAGAGAAAGTGGACTGAAAAGAAAATGAAGAGTGTCAGGGACCTGTGAGACTACACAGAAAAGCTAACACTCACACCACTGGAGTCTCAGAAGGAGAGGGAAAAATAGTGGGGCTGAAAAGATATTTAAAGAAATAATGGTGACATATGATCCGGCAATCCCACTCCTGGACCTATATCCAGACAAAATTCTAATTCAAAAAGATACATACACCTTTATGTTTACAGCAGCACCATTCACAATAGCCAAGACATGGAAAAAAACCTAAATGTCCATCAACAGATAAATGCATAAAGATGTGGTACATATATACCATGGAATATTACTCAGCCATAAAAAAGAATGAAATAACGCCATTTGCAGCAACAGGGATGGACCTAGAGATTATCATACTAAGTGAAATAAGTCAGAAAGAGAAAGACGCATGATATCACATATGTGGAATCTAAAATACGACACAAATGAACTTCTCTATGAAACAGAAACGGACTCACAGACATAGAGAACGGACTTGTGGTTGCCAAGGGGGAGAGGGTGGGGGAGGGATGGAGTGGGAGTGTGGGATCAGCAGATGCAAATTATTACACATAGGATGGATAAGCAACAAGGTCCTACTGTAGAGCATAGGGAACGATATTCAATATCCTGTGATAAACCATAATAGAAAAGAATATGAAAAAGAATGTATATATATACATAACTGAACCACTCTGCTGTACAGCAGAAATTAACACAACCTTGTAAATCAACTATACTTCAATTAAAAATTTTTTTAAAGAAATAATGGCTGAAAACTTCCCAAATTTAGGAAAAGACATGAACCTACAGAGTAAAAAAGCTAAATAAACCCCAAATAAAGACCATACAACGAAAACATATTAACTAAACTTGTGAAAAGTAAAGACAAAGAAAAAATCCTGAAAGCAGACAGAGAGAAACACCACATAACCCACAGCGCACACCAACTCAAGTGCCCGTGGATTTCTCATCTGAAGCCGTGCTGGCCAGAAGTGGCCCAATGTTTTTCAAGAACTGAAAATTTTTAAAACCTGTCAAATAAATTTTATAACCAGTGAAAATATTCTTTAGGATTGAAGAGGAAGTAAAAACTGTCCATTCAAGGAAAATGGCCAGAATTCGTCACTAGCAAACCTACCCTCCAAGAATGGGTAAAGGAAGTTCTCTAACAGAAAGGAAAGGATTACAAAAGGAAGCTTGAGCCTTCAGAAAAGAAAAAAGAAAATCAAAATGGGTAAAAGAGAGAAAAATATCATAGAATATTCTGCTCATGGGCTGCTTAACTCATATTTGATGGTTGAAGTAAAAATGTTAATGTCATCTGATGTGATGCTCAATGTACGTCGAAAGAATACTTATATACAATTATATTTTAAAAGTGGGAAGGGTAAAGGGACCTACGTAGCAGTAAGGTGGTAAGACCTCCGTACCAGCAGACTGTGACCAGTTACAGATGCACGTTGCCACCACTAAGAAAACTGTACAAAGTGACATACTCAAAAACACTGTAAATAAATCAACAGAGAATCCAAAAATTTTCAGGGAATTCATGGGAAGGCAAGAAAAGAGAAACAGAAGAACAAGAAACAGAGGAAGCATGAACATTAATAGCAGCTTTATTTCCAAGAGCCCAGAACTGGAACCAAGCCAGTGTCCTTTAACGGGTTGAATGGGGTTAACCAACTGTGGCACATCCAGACTGTGGAACCGTACTCGGCAATAAGAAATAGCACAATATGGATAACATGGAGCAACTTGGATCCGTCTCAAGCGAATTACGCTGCATGAAAAAAGGCCAATCTCAAAGGTTCCATACTGTATGATTCTATTTATATGGGGCTTGAAATGACAACAGGACAGAAATAGAGAGTAATGAGTGGTTGGCAGAGGTTAGGGACGGGAAGGTGGGTAGCAGTGGGAGGGATGTGATGTCGGGTGGGAAGGGGAGAGGGGGAGGGGGGTTACAGTGGGGAGCTGGCTGTAGTTATAAAGGGGCAGGAGGAGGGTTCTTTGTGGGGATGGACTGTTCTGTATCCTGCCTGTGGTAGTGGATGCACAAACCTACACATGAAGTAACACTGCACAGAACCAGATGCTCACACACAAATGCGTGCACGTAAAACTGATGAAATAAGTTATAATGGATTATATTTGTATCAATTTCCTGGTTCTGATACTATACCGATGCAAGCATCTACCATTTAGGAAACTGGGTCAAGTCTATATGGGATCACCCTGTATTATTTTGTTTCATTATCATTTGTATTTGATACATAATTTACATATAACATTATATCAGCTTCAGGTATACAACATAATGATTCAATACTTGTATATATTGTGAAATGATCACCGCATTGTCTAGGTAACATCCATCACCAAACATCCTTACACATTGTTTTGGTGACAGAAACTTCTCAGATTAACTCTCAGCGACTTTCAAATACAGTTGATCCTTGAACAACACGGGTTTGAACTGCACAGGTCCACTTACACTTAGATTGTTTTTCAATAAATACAGAGTCGGCCCTCTGAATTCTCATCGCTGTGTCCACAGGTTCAACCAGCCATGGATCGTGTGCCATGATTACTATCCACACGTGGCTGAATCTGCAGACGCAGAGCCTGTGGATACAAAGGACCCACTATGGGACTTGAGCATCGAGGATTTTGGTATCTGCAGAGGGTCCTGGAACCAGTCCTCCACAGATGCCATGGGACAACTGTAGACAATACAGGATTATTACCTAGATTCACCATGCCATACATTACACCACATGACTTATTTTATAACTGAAAGTTTGTTCTTTGGACCCCCTTCACCTGTTTTGCTCACTCCTCACCTCCCACCTCTGACAACTACCAATCTCTTCTCTACATCTATGAGTTCAGTTTTTTTGTTTTATTAGATTCCACGTAAGAGATCATACAGTCTTTGTCTTTCTCTGTCTGATTTAGGTCACTTAGCATAATGCCCTCAAGGTCCATCTATGTCGTCATAAATGGCAAGGTTTCACTCTTTTTTGACTGGTTTTATATATATACATATTTATACATATATATAATGTATATATATATATAAAATTTTTAATCTATTCGGCCATCAATGTACACTAGTTTTTATGTCTTGGCTATTGTCAATAATGCTTCATTGAAGATGGGGGTGCATACATCTTTGAGTTAGCATTTTCATGTCTTTCAGATAAACACTCCCAAGTGGGATTGCTGGATCATATGGTAGCTGTAATTTTAATTTTTTGAGGAATCTTCATACTGTTTTCCACAGTGGCAGCACCAATTTCCAATCCCACTAACAACAGTGCATAAGGGTTCCCTTTTCTCCACATTCTTGCCAATACTTCTTATCTCTTGTCTTTTTGATGATGGCCATTCTGACAGGTGTGAGATGATATCTCATTGAGGTTTTGATTTAGACTTCCCTAATGATTAGGGATGTTAAGCATGCTTTCATGTGTTCTTTGGCTGTTTGTCTGTCTTCTTTGTGAAAATGTCTATTCAGACCTTCTGCCCATTTTTCAATCAAGTACTTGGGGGTTTTTGTGTGAGTTCTTTACATATTTTTGATATTAACCTCTTATCAGATATATGATCTGCAAATATTTACTCCCATTCAGTAAGTTGCCTTTTAATTTTGTTGATGGCTGCCTTTGCTGTGCAGAAGCTTTTTAGTTTGACATAATCCCACTTGTTGATTTTCCTTTTGTTGCTTTTGCTTTTAATGTCAGATTCAACATATCATTACCAAAAACTATGTCAAGGAGCTTACCCCAATGTTTTCTTCAAGGAGTTTTATGGTTTCAGGATTTATGTTCAAGTCTTTAATCCACTTTAATTTTTATGTGTAGTGCAGGATAGTGGTCCAATTTTCCAAGCACCATTTATTGAAGAGACTGTCCTTCCATGTTGCATATTCTTGCCTCCTCTGTTGTAAATTAGTTGACCATACACGCATAGGTTTATTATTTCTTATAATACCATAAACATCTACAATTTTCTCAAAATAAAAATTTTTGATAAATGGCTTTTCCAGAAAACCCTTTATAGGCCCATTGCAAATATGATTTTCCCTCTCTTGGGAAAAAGATGGGAATAAATTATGGTGGGAATGATGATTTTCCAGTAATCTCACCAAGGTCTTTATACACGTTTCTCAGAAAAATTTCACATCAATACAACAAATGGAACATAAAGCATTTTGTTTTCGGAGTTCCTATGTAAATTCATTCTTCATAAGTTGTTCCAAGTTACCCTTTAAGGTTGTTGCTAAAAATCAAAAAGGAAGCTGCCCATTAGACCCACCTGGAAGAGGTTAGGTGTAACTCCTTCTTGCAAGAGAATACCATGTTACAAGAAATAATTTTATTCTCCTCCTAAAAATTAGGAAGTCAGATTGGCTCAGTCATATGGAAAAAATCTTCTTGTCTCCATCAGACTTTCAAAACTACAAATAAAGGGTGGAAACCCATGTAACAATATATTAATACTGTGTACCACTGTTTTAGTTTTGTTTTGCTTTTTTATTGGAATATAATTGCTTTACAATGTTGTGTTACTTTCTGCTGTACAATGAAGTGAATCAGCTATATGTATACCTATATCCCCTCCCTCCTGGACTTCCCTCCCATCCTCACCTATCCCACCCATCTATGTCATCAGAGAAACGAGCTGAGCTCCCTGTGCTATACTGCAGGTTCCTACTGGCTACCTATTTTACACATGGTAGTGTATTTATGTCAAACCTAATCTCCCAATTCATCCCATCCTCCCCTTACCTCCGTGTCCACATGTCCATTCTCTACATGTACGTCTCTACTCCTGCCCTACAAATAGGTTCACCTGTACCATTTTTCTAGGTTCCACATATATGCATTAATATACAATATTTGTTTTTCTCTTTCTGGCTTACTTCACTCTGCATGACAGACTGTAGGGTCCATCCACATCTCTACAAATAACCCTATTTCATTCCTTTTTATGGCTGAGTAATATTCCATTGTATATATGTACTACATCTTCTTTACCCATTCATCTATTGTTGGACATTTAGGTTGTTTCCATATGCTGGCTATTGTAAATAGTGCTGCAATGAACATTTACAATGTGCATGTGTCTTTTAGAATTGTGCTTTTCTCATGATATATGCCCAGTATGGGATTGCTGGGTCATATGGTAGTTCTATTTTTAGTTTTTTAAGGAACCTCCATACTGTTCTCCATAGTGGCTGCATCAATTTACATTCCCACCAACAGTATAAAAGGGTTCCCTTTTCTCCAGACCTTCGGTAGCATTTATTGTTTGTAGATTTTTTTGATGATGGCCATTCTGACGAATGTGAGGTGATACCTCCTTGTAGTTTTGATTTGCATTTCTCTAATTAGTGATGTTGAGCATCTTTTCATGTGCCTCTTGGCCATCTGTATGTCTTCTCTGGAGAAATGTCTACTTAGGTCTTTTGCCTATTTTTTAATTGGGTTGTATTTTTGATATTGAGCTCCATGAGCTGTTTGTATATTTTGCAGATTAACCCTTTGTCCGATGCTTCATTTGCAAATATTTTCTCCCATTCTGAGGATAGTCTTTTTGTCTTGTTTATGGTTTCCTTTGCTGTGTGAAAGCTTTTAAGTTTAACTTGGTCCCATTTGTTTATTTTTGTTTTTATTTTCATTATTCTAGGAGGTGGGTCAAAAAAGATCTTGCTGTGGTTTATGTCAAAGTGTGTTTTCCTCTGAGAGTTTTAGAGTGTCCAGTCTTAGGTTTTTAATCCATTTTGAGTCTAGTTTGGTGTATGGTATTAGGTAGTGTTATAATTTCATTCTTTTACATGTAGCTGTCCAATTTTCCCAGCACCACTTATTGAAGAGGCTGTCTTTTCTCCATTGTATGTTTCTGACTTTGTTGTCATAAATTAGGTGACCACAGGTGTGTGGCTTTATCTCTGGGCTTTCTACCTTGTACCACTGATCTATATTTGCTTTTGTGTCGGTACCATACTGTCTTCATTACTGTAGCTTTGTAGTACAGTTTGAAGGTGGGGAGTCTGATTCCTCCAGCTCCATTTTTCTTTCTCAAGATTGCTTTGGGTATTCAGGGTCTTTCGTGTTTCCATAAAAATTGTAAAATTTTTTGCTCTCATTCTGTGAAGAATGCCATTGGTAGTTTGATAGGGATTGCACTGACTCTGTAGATTTGCTTTGGGTAGTACAGTCATTTTCACAATATTGATTCTTCCAAACCAAGAACATGGTATATTTCTCCATCTGTTTATGTCATCTTTGATTTCTTTCATCAGTGTTTTATAGTTTCCTGAGTCTTTTGCCTCCTTAGGTAGGTTTATTCCTAGGTATTTTATTCTTTTTATTGTGGTGGTAAATGGGACTGTTTCCTTAATTTCTCATTCTGAATTTTCATTGTTAGTGTATAGGAATGCCAGAGATTTCTGTGCATTAATTTTGTATCCTACAAGCTTATCAAATTCCTTGATTAGTTCTAGTAGTTTTCTGGTGGCATCTTTACGATTTTCTATGTACAGTATCATGTCATCTGCAAACAGTGGTAGTTTTACTTCTTCTTTTCCAATTTGTATTCCTTTTTCTTCTCTGATTGCCGTGGTTAGAACTTGCAAAACTATATTGAATTAAGAGTGGCGAGAGTGGACATCCGTGTCTTGTTCCTGATCTTAGTGGAAATGCTTTCAGTTTTTCTCCATTGAGAATGATGTTTGCCGTGGGTTTGTCATATCTGGTCTTTATTATGTTGAGGTAGGTTCCCTCTATGCCCATTTTCTGGAGAGTTTTCATAATAAATGGGTGTTGTATTTTGTCAAAAGTTTTTTTTGCATCTATTGAGATGATCATATGGCTTCTATTCCTTAATTTGTTTATATGGTGTATCACACTGATTGATTTGCATATATTGAAGAACCCCTTGTATTCCTGGGATAAATCCCACTCAATCATGGTGTGTGATCCTTTCACTGTGTTGTTGGATTCTGTTTGGTAGAGATTAAGGGGCAGTAAAAACACTGCTTTGGTTTCTAAATGTCTGGGTGTTCAGAAATTGTTGTATTGCATGTTTTAAAATAATGAAAATCGGTTTCACCAAAGAAAGGAGGGACCCTTAACACTGCACATGCAAGGATGGGTCAGTTCCAGGGAAAAGAGTATTCTTCTATCTCCAGACAAAATGAACCACAGGGGTTTTCTAAGCCGATGTAATCTGTGTATAAATAATGCCATACAATGGATCATCTTTCAGTAAGACATCTTGATAGTAGGAGACAGCAGAACTTGCCCTGAGGAAAAAATGCTCTGTTCAAGTTTAGGGTCTAAAATAGGTTCTAGAATGATAATCTGAAGTTAGGCTGGGGCAGGAAAGTGACCATGTATGAACTATGTTCTATAAAATGCAAATGTGTATGCAAGAGGATGGAAAGACGTGTGAATTTAACACAAAGAGACCAACGGCAAATAGATTAAACCCATTTTATTTGTTTGTGGTTTTTCAGTTACTTATGTAGAATTAAAATCAAGCCAAATCATCAGGTATGTTTTATTTAAAGCACCATGGAATTTATACCAAACTCCCATCATGTTTTATAAAAAGTGGTTTAAGTTCACTAAAAGGTACTCTTCCAACAGCCATATCTAAGTCATGGAATCACATTTAAATTAAATAGAGAGAATATATTTCAATGTCAGGATACTGTAATCATTTATTCTAGCCTTAATAGACTTTTTACAAATTATAACATTGAGGAGAAAATTGTTGAGAATGTAGTATTTGTTTAGGCCTCACAGAGCAAACATTGTTCTTCAATCTCATATAAAATCCTTGCATTTCTCAATCAATCTACAAACTAGCTGAGACACAACCATTGTTACTAAACAATACAAAGAAACCAAGGTTTAGAGATACTAAGTGATTCATCCAAGGATGCTCACAGGAGAGCAGGGCAAGTTTGATCAGAACCCTGACTCCAAACTGCTTCCCTTTCTACTTCATCATATATGTATTCCCAACAAAAAGCATGAGAATCATAAAATATGACTTTTAAAATGCCCAAGGCAATCTTTTAATTAGTTTGGATAGACTTCATTTTCAAACGTTCTCAAATTTTTCATTAAAGGTTTCACTCAGTTGTTCAAATGCTAAGACCACGTTGTCCTCTTCATTTTCACATAGTTCACGCAAGGAAACACTGTAAATGGAAATATACACATAAAACTCACCCATTCTACTGAGAGTCGGTATCATAAGAAGGGCTTTCCCCAGGGAGGTAGAACTAAGTAAATCCCACTAAATGTGAGCAAAATGAGGAAAAGAATCATAAGGAACATATTTATCTAAAAAACATCTTGTCAACGAATCAATCAATCAAGAAAATCACCATGCAGCTCCCCTCCCTGTATTTTACCAAGAGGATTTTTGTTGCTTTTTTTTTTTTTTTTCAGTACACGGGCCTCTCACCGCTGTGGCCTCTCCCGTTGCAGAGCACAGGCTCCGGACGCGCAGGCTCAGCGGCCATGGCTCATGGGCCCAGCCGCTCCGCGGCATGTGGGATCTTCCCAGACCGGGGCACGAACCCGTGTCCCTTGCATCGGCAGGCGGACTCTCAACCACTGCGCCACCAGGGAAGCCCCCAAGAGGATTTTAATGGCCACCAAGTCCCATGTAACCAGATCCCTCCTCCCTTCAATAATAGCAACACAAATCCCCTTCTTTTTCCCCACATTTTTTTTTTTACGGAGGCATTTTGTGGGGTTTTTTTTTTTTTCAGTATATACTTTAACCCACAGGCAACTACCTCTACAAAAAGCAAAACAATCCTCCCTTTACCTTGATGTATGAGAAAATTAAGAAAACAGGGTGTGATAAACAAAATAATGGCCCACAAAGATATCCATGTCCTAATCCCTAGAAATTTATAAATCCTTAGGTTACATGGCAAAGGAGAATTAAGGCTGTAAATGGAATTGAAGTTGCTAATTGGCTGACCTTGAGGTGGGGAAATTAACCTGGATTATCTGGGTGGCCCACTGTTGTCACAAAGGTCATTCTAAGTGGAAGACAGGGGGCAGGAGAGAGTGAATGTCAGAGTGACCTGATATAAGAATCTGCCTCCCAATGCTGGCTTTGAAGACAGAAGGGGCCAAAATCAAAGCATCTAGAAGCTGGAAAGGACAATCAAATAGATTGTCCCAGAGGCTCCAGAAAGGAATGCAGCCTTGACAACACCTTGATTTCAGCCCAGTGAGACCCATTTTGGACCTCTGACCTCCAGAACTATAAGACACTAAAGATGTGTTGGTTTAAACACTATGTTTGTGGTCATTTGTTACAGCAGCAATAAGGAACTGATACACAGGTGACGAGAATGGAGAGAGGAAATCCAAGAATGGACAGTGCAGCTGGGCTCATCAAGGAATGGGAACAGTCAGGACCTGACCTTTCATCAGCCTTTTGTAATCTGTACCTGCCTTGATTCCACTAGAGGTCCAGTTTTCCCCTGGTGTTTTCATTGACCTACCGCAAAGAATGACCAGCTCTGTACCCACAATACTGAATTTCCTTCTAGTTACAGACTCACAATTGTGACTCCTGGACATTTCTCCTGAACAATACTCAAGAGATACAATGTGACGCATACCATCTAACTCACTGGTTTTTGTTCTCAGTCCCCAGATCTCATCCTCCCGCCTATGTTTTTACATATCATTAACTAAAATGGAAACCTTGGTTGTGGAAACTGAGAACATGAGGGTCTAGGGATTCTTGAAGCTTTGGGATACTGCTGCCTGCTGGTCTAAAGTGCCTGGGCTGAGGCTCTGATCTAGGTGAAAGTTCATGGATTTTGGAATTAGTTCTATTACACAAACAATGCAACAGTTGAGGAGAAGGTCTGCAAAGTCTCTGGGGAGTTGAAATGCTTCGCACCTAAGAGGCTCAGGGGCACCTTTAAGTATGAGCTCAACATTTTTCAAATTACCATTAAATTATCAGAAAATCTGAAATCACTATTTAAAATGTATAACATACCTGATAGATTGAATGGTGAGGGAAAAATCTTTCAACAACTGATAAGCAGCTCCTTCATTTATCCTAAACAAAACAACATTTTGAAAATTAATGGTATAAAAACATTAAAGAATTTATTTCATATTGAAATGTTGGATTGGTCATTAATGGATTACTTTTGTCTGTCAAGATGTATTTACTAAAATCATTTCTACCAAAGACTCCCAGATGATTTAATCTGTGAGAATGACAATTATGAACTCCAGTCACAAGTTCACAACCAGAGATAATCAATGAACATGGGAGGCTGACCTTCTAGGAGAAACCCAAGTCACAAAGTCAAGATCAGGAGCGTGGATGGGGCCAGAGAGTCAAAGAGAAGAACCAAGTGAACTACTCACTGGTATCACAACTACTTTATTTACAATAATGAGTCCTACTGTCAAAAATGATCAGTGTTTCTCAAGAGGGTCAGAAGTTTTAAATAGAATTCACTAAAGATTGTTCAAAATGTATTTAAAATGCACATTGAATTCCCGATGGTGTGACAGAATTCTCCTCCCCCAACACACCCACAGACACGTCCATGTGCTCAGTGACTGGGCCAATTTCTCCATTCCCAGTAAATCTCTGCACACTGTTTTTGAAAATGGTTTCCCTGCCAAGGAGTTAAAACAACTGTCATAGTCTCAGTCCTCAGATGTGTGAATTATATTCTTTTCATATACTTCTGTCAGACGATGCAGAGCATGGCATTATTTGTTATTGTTATCCATTTTTAAATATATAATAATCAATAAATAGTACTAAATAAAAAACATCTGTGAACATGTGCAAATATTGGTAACTGTAGTGTAAATCTTTATGTCAAGTGAGTCAGCCTAAGTCTCAAGATTTTGCTGGTCAAACACGAACAACAATACCACCAAATGTATTTTCTCTTGCCCTTAGTCTGTAAGAAAAAATCGCAGTATGTTTCGCACGATTAACCTATACTTGAAATTATAAGAAGGTGTTTGCCTAATATTCATTACATTCATTTATTAGATGTAAAGATGCAGATGAAGACGGATATAGAAATAGAACTAGAGGGAGAGGCAGAGGTGGAAATGACAGAGAGAGAGAGGTAGAGGTGAGAAGGATAGAGAGAGGTAGAGGTAGAGATGGGGATGACGGGGATGCTGGGGATGGCTGGGGAGGGAGATGGAGACGGAGACAGATAAAACACACCTGTTGTCCTGGACCAATCCTGTCAAGGAACCGTGTTTATAGAAATCGAGCGCATAAGCACTGAGCTGCATTCTTCTTCCTTGGTGATCAAATTCCTGTGGCCACAGCACAGGAGCCCGAGTGCTATCAATGCCAATGGTGCGCAGAGTGACCTGAAGAAATAGAGCTCTCCTTAATTTACTATTTATGTGTAAAGAAAGTTTATGATTTCTTACATTGTGCTTCATAGTTCCTTCCTAGAATCAACATGTTGAAAGCACACTCTTCACAGTGAAGGAAGAGGGTGTCTCTCATCCACACTGAGGTAGTGCTGTCCCAAGTACGACAGTAGGATGGCCTGGCTCCACCGATGAACATCACTGCCTCACAACGTACAATAAAAATTTTAACTACCCGTCCACTAGAATATAGCAAGGCTCACTAGGAAAGAAAAGCTAACTTAAAATTTTATCAGTATCCTAATTGGTGCAGGAAATACCTTTGTACACAGTGTCAGGGAGCTGGTGTCTTGCATGTCTGGAAAGAAGGCTTAAACTGAGTGACTCTGACAATCTTTGGATCCCAATTACTGGAACAAAAGGGGAGGGGAGGAAGATGGAGGGGAAAGAAAAAGGAAAATAAGAAAAGGAAGAACGCACATCAGTAGTTTTCCATGTCTGCTGATTTTCTGAAAACTCTATGGGGTCAACAGGAACTCTAGTGCAGGGCCAGTCAGAGTGCACACTGGTACAGCTACTTTCTAAAATGACTGGGGAGTAGCTCAGAAAGTTATTATTATTCAAAGTCCTTAGAATATTCTTATTCCGTTATGATCCAGAAAATCGTTTTGACCCCGAAAGTCTGGAAGATTTGCAATCAAGGGGAATTGGTGGATAAGTAAGGTAAAATTATGTGGGGGGATGCAGAATCTAAACACAAGAGGAAAAGAACTACATCAAAATTTAAATCATTAAAAATGTTATTCTTGACTGTTTTTAACTTGACAGTTATGGGTGTTAAAACACTTTAGTATTTATATTCCATTTTATACATTTAAAAGGATGATGCAACGGTTCTATTTTAACATATCAACATTTATTTGAAAATGCAATCTATATCATTAGAAACTATTTAAATATATGATAAAAATATATGCGTCCATTTAAAATGCACAAGGGTCTATACAGTTTTTCAAAATTCTTTGAAAACAGGGTGGAGGTTTCTCAAAAAACTAAAAATAGAGGTACCATGTGATCCAGTGATCCCACTCCTGGGCATATATCCAGAAAAGACAAAAACCATGATTCGAAAAGATACATGCACCCCAGCGTTCACAGCAGCACTATTTACAATAGCGAAGACATGGAAGCAACCTAAGTGTCCATCAACAGATGACTGGATAAAGCAAATGTGGTACAATGGAATACAATGGAATACTACTCAGCCATAAAAAAAGAAAAAAATAATGTAATTTGCAGCTACACAGATGGACCTAGAGATTATCATATTAAGCAAAGTCAGAAAGACAAATACCAGATGGTATCACTTATATGTGGAATCCAAAATATGACACAGATGAACCTCTCTATGAAACAGAAACAGGCACACAGTCATAGAGAACAGACTTGTTGCCAAAGGGGAGGAGGGGGTAGAGGAGGGATGGACTGGGAGTTTGGGATTAGCAGATGCAAACTATTATATAGAGAATCGATAAACAGCAAGGTCCTACTGTATGGCACAGGGAACTATATACAGTATTCTGTGAGGAACCATAATGGAAAAGAATATGAAAAAGCATATGTGTGTGTGTGTGTGTGTGTGTGTGTACCTGAATCACTGTGCTGTACGAAATTAACACAACATTGTAAATCAACTACACTTAAATTTCCACAAGTTTATTCCAACATTCAAATGGGTTATCCAGCATATCTGAAATGTATCTAGTTCTCTATACTTCATTTTTGACATCACCGATCCAGAATATATGGGATTTACAGTGTCTACAGCAACACTGGGAAAGCATGAAGATAGTTTTATGTGCTCTTTTCACAGCAAACCTCTGTGAATCTCCAGAAAAGTGGTGATCCTGGATTTCTGTGTAATGGAACAGGGTTCCTCAGGCCAGGGTGAGAAACTGGCCTCAAGAGCACCTTTTCCTGGATATTTCTGTTGATACACCTGAAATTCTTTTCAATTTGGGGAATCTGAAGTCCTTGCTAAGCTGCCCAGAAGTATAAATCCAATTCTTTCTTAATGACATTTTATTTATAAGCCTCGTTTTCCACTTACATGGTCTGAAGTTTCTAGATGAAGCAAACTGCCATCAGAGTTCCCAGAGAGACAGGCAAACGGAGAAATGGCTATTCTTCCTTCCTTGCAGCTCATCAAGTGAGACACAAGTTGTGAGTCTTCACACTCTTGACCTGAGAAATCTGGCCATAAGAGGTTGGCACAAATCAGCTTTGAAGATTAAGCCAGACTGCCAAGCCTTACACACCTGCTCTAGACCAGGAGGCAAAGGGGAGCCATTCAACTTTCAAGGACCAACACTGTAATGAAGACTGAATAAGACCGATCACATACAGTAAGCAGCACATCCTGGCATAGAATACATTCAATAAATGTTAGTTATTAATACTATTATCAACAGTATAAAATTTTGTGTTATATTTTAGTTGCTTTGATCAACAGGTCATAAAAGACTAAATTTAAATTGTATCTTCTTTTAGCCCAGAATCGTTGTTATTACCTTGGTCCTTTTTCCCACCGAACTCAGACTTGGCTGCAGAATCCTTCTAGACAGGCTGATTCAAGCAGCCACCATCAGCAGGTTTGGAAATGGCGTATGACAAGAAGTATGTTTTCCATTCCTCCCTTTGTAAAGCACCGGAGGGCGCATTCAGAGTCGGCTCTCGTTTGTGACTGAGGCCAAACCTTCCCGTTCCTTTTCTTCCTCCTCTGGATGCTCGCCACACCCTCTGCCACTGTCTACTTCCTACTTTCACGCTGTCCAGGAAGCTACACGGTCCTCCTCCCTGACTTCTTCCAGCTGAGGATGTTACCAAACCAGGAAATGGCTACCCAGAACTCACCCCTTTCCCTGTATCCCTGTCACCGTTTCCAGTTTAGTTTCTCCCGTAAGATTTCCATCCAATAGCTCATGAAAAGTAAGAGCAAAGATCAGGAGTGTTGACTACGTGCTACGTGCTGTTTGGAGATAAGTTACAGACATTGGCTTAACTATTTAAAGCTCACCCAAACTAGGTGGATAATGTTATCCTCCTTATTTATCTGTTGAGAAAATCGAGGCAGGAATATGGAGTCCCCTGCTCAAAGTCCCACTGCTAACAAGTAGCAGAGCCAGAGCTTGGACTCAGGTCATAATGCAGAGAGTTTATGCTCATGACCACCATGCACAGCTCCTCTCAAGGAAAAAGTGACAGAATCGCTTCTTGTTTCTCCTCATCTCATAGGTGTCCTTACTCCATTTTCCAGGCTTGTCCCAAACCCAACCTTTAATCAAGATGGTTTATAAATGACTCTATTCAATGTCATTCTCCACTGTCCTTTACTTAATTCTAATAATCATACTGTCTTCCTTGAGAGAGCAGAAAGGATCCCCTTATTCTAAGGCAGACTGATCTTTCCAGGGCTCTACTCTTCTTATGGGATAAAATATTCTTCTGGCAAGATTATTTATTTTTTAAACTGTCCCACAACGGAGCTAAGATACACTTACCTATTTTTGACAATGGGAGCTGATGTTCTTGTTTCATATCAGCCAGTTTGGAAACAATCAGTAGGAAAGAGGCAAAGTCCTTTGTCACGTTTGTGTTATACTCATCTAGAGCGGCCTTGAAGTCCTCAGGGAGATCCTCCAGAAACACCTAAATCATCAAGGAGGTCATCAGAAAAAAACAAAAACAAAAAACTGGAGGCCAAATATTTTTCAGAGAGATCTACGTACCATCCTTGAAAACTGAAAGTTTAGAAGAACTGCAAAGAACAATGTAATATAATTCTATAGTTATCTATCTATTCAGTAATGTAACTGTTCCATCCTTTCATCTATGAAATTCAGGTGAAATTCATTTTTTATTCCTATTTGTGTTATAAAAACCAATACCTTTGCTCTTAAAAATTTGTTTTCATGCTATTTAATCAAAACTCTTTTAAATAGAAGTATGCCCTCAAATGACGTTAGACTTGTGAATATTTCAAAGAATCTAGTGACATGTTTGGAAAGCAAGCAACAATATAAAGTCCCCTTTGTGCCTGGAATAAACCTCACTCAATTGTGAGGGTCTTTAAAGCCCCACTGGATTCATTCTTCTAATATTTGGTTAATTATTCTTCTATCTATATTTTCATAAGAGATACATCTCTAATTTTTTATAATGTCCTTGTCAAGTTTTGATATTAAGTTTAAGTTTTGCTCCCTCTTTTTATATTCTCTAGAAGAGTTTGTGAAAATTTGCTGTTATTCTTTAAATGTTTAAAAAAGTTCACCACTGAAGCCATCTGAACCTGGGTTTTTTTAAATGGGAAATTAAAAAAAAAATAATTGGTTACATTTCTTTAATGGCTATCAGATATGAAATTATTCATATAGTCCTTGGTTAGTTTTAGAAAGTTGCATTTCCTAGGAATTTGCCCATTTTGTCCAAATAGTCAAATGTTTTTTCCATTTGATGTACTACATAAGATCTGTAATAATGTCTCATTTTCTTTCCTGATAATTGTAATTTGTGCTTTCTCTCCCTTCTTTGTCAATGAGTCTTGCTGTGTATTCATCACCTTTATTATAAATCTTAACGAAGAAGCAACTTAGGCCTTGCTGATTTCCCTTTTTTTACAATTGTTCTCAATTTACTTTATTTCTGTTCTTATTTTATTATTCTTTTTCTTGTATTTCCCTTAGGTTAGATATTCTGTTCTATTTATTTTGCTTTGTTTTGTTTTCTCCTAACTCCTTAAGCTGAAAAGTCAAATCACTGATTTTTTTTCAGCCTGTCTTCTTTTCTAAGATGTGGTTATAAAGGCTATAAATGTCCCTCTAATCACTGCATAAATCACATCTTATATTTGTATGTATTCTTCATTATCATTTAACTAAAATATTTCATAATTTCCATTTTATTTATTTTTTGTCTTATGTGTATTTAGAAATGAAACGAGTTTGTTCCATTTTAAGGCAATTAAGGTGTTTCTGGTCCAGAAACAAATTTCACATATATATATTACCAGCATATATTTGACAAAGGTACCAATAACACACAATAGAGAAAGGATAGTCTTTTCAAAAATGGTATTGGCAAAATGATATATACATGTAAAAGATTGAAATTGGACCCCTACCATATGCTGTACATAAAAATAAACTCAAAACGGATTAAAGACTTAAATGTAAGACCTAAAACTGTAAAATTAATAAAAGAAAATATAGCGACATTGGTTTTGGCCATGATTTTTTAATGTAACATCAACAGTATAGGCAACACAAGTGAAAATAAACAAGTGGGACTACATCAAACTAAAAACCTTCTGCACAACAAAAGAAATAATCAACAGAGTGAAAAGGCACTTGTGGAATGGGAGAAAATATTTCTGAACCAACCATCTGATAAGGGATAATATCCAAAATACGTAAGAATCTAGTACAACTCAATAGCAAAACAAACAAACAAAAACACAAAAACAAAAGAAAAACGGGCAAAGGACTTGAAAAGACATTTCTTCAAAGAAGGCATACAATCTGCCATCATGTACATTAAAAGTTGCTCAGCATCACTAATCATCAGGGAAATGCAGATCAAAACCACAATGAGATAGCACCTCATACCTGTCAGAATGGCCATCATCAAAAAAAACAAGATTATAAGGGTTGAAGAAAAATTGTAAACGTAGAAAACTTCGAACCTTATACACTGTTGGTGGGAATGTAAATTGGTGCAGCCACTATGAAAAACATACAAAGTTTTCTTTAAAAACATTAAAAATGGAACTATCATATGATCCAGCAATTCCACATCTGGGTATATATCCAAAAGGGTTGCAATCAGGATGTTGAAGAGATACCTGTACCTCCACGTTCACTGAAACATTATTCACAACAGGCAGGACATACGAACAGCTCAAGTGTGTATCAGCAAGATGAATCGATAAGAAAGTGTGCTGTATGCATACAGTGGGATATTATTCATTCTTAAAAAAGGAGATCAACATGGATGTACCTAGAGGACGTTATGTTAAGTAAAATAAGCCTCACAGAAGGACAAATACTGCATGATTCCACTTACATGGGGGACCTAAAACAGTCATACTCATAGAAGCAGAGAATATTGTCAGGGGCTGGGTGGAGGTGGAAATGGGGAATTGTTTTTCATTGAATATAAATTATTGTTATGCAGGCTAAATAATTTCTGTAGATCTTCTCTACAACATAGTACCTATGTTAACGATACAGTACTGTGTACTTTAAACTGCATTAAGAGGATAAATCTCATGGTAAGTATTCCTAACTAAATAAAACCAGAAGAAAAATTTTGGACATGGTGGATATGTTTAGTGCCTTTGTTGTGGCAATGATATCACAGGTGTATGCATACGTCCAAACGCATTAACATGTGTATATTAAACGTATGCAATTTTTATATATCACTTATACCTCAAAAAAACTTTTAAAATAAGGTATGCATATCCTCTTGATATGTCATGAAACCAACCACAATATATTTACCCTGTTTTAACTTATGTTTAAAACATACGCTCAGTATCTGTACACATTCATGCATAAAAATAAACAGAGTGGAGTGAAAATTATATTCCCATTTTCTTCTACCTTCCATTATTTTGGTCAGAAAGTCAGCTATCAATCTTATTATTGCTTTTTTCAAGGAAATGTCTATTTCAGCTCTAGCTCATTTGTGTTTTTCTCTTTGTTTTTGATTTTCAGTAGTTTTAGTTTAATGTTTCTTTATCCTTCTTGAAGTTCACTAATCTTTTGAAACTATGGAGTGCTGTCTTTCATCAGCTTGGGAAAATTCCCAGCTATTATTTTTGAATACCCTCCAGCCATTCTTCTCCCTCCTCTTCTTCTGGGATTGCCATTATATTACATTAAACCTTTTGAATGTGATCCACATTCTCATATGCTATTGTTTTTATTTTCATTTTTTCTCCCTGTGCTACAATTCAGATACCTTTTATTGAGCTATCAGTCAACTCACTGATTTTGACTTCTGATATGTATATTCTGATCAGACAGTACATTTTTCAATTCTGGACAGTCCAATTAATTACCTGGTGAAATTCTCTATTCTCTCATCAATTTTGTAATTATCTAGTGAAAGTCTCCATCCTTTCATCAATTCTATCTCTTCCCTCATTTTCTTGAGCAGTCCTTATATTCTAACTTCAATATCTGAATCATCTTCGTGTTGATTATTATTGCCTGCTTTCATTCCTGCCAATTGGTCATATGTTCTCACTTACTCACTTTTTTAGGTTTTTTTTTTCTTTCACCAGAAGTGTTTGTAAAAGGACCTGATAGACTTCAAACAATGTTATCTTCCACTGGAGTGAGCTCCCCAATTTTGTGTTTGGCCAAGTGAGTGAAGATGTGACCACCTCAGTCTAAGTAGAGATTGAAGTGGATTGATACTGTTTTCCAGTTTTAATAAGTCTCAGCCTACATCTGGTGCATCTCTGCTCTTAAGCCCTCTTGGGTTTTGAGTATGAGGCTGGTGGGTCTCAGTCTTCTCAGCCCTAAAAGATTCCCAAAGATCCACTTCGTTCCTGTAGAGCTTCATAACCTACATTTATACCTTCCAGCCCTAGATAGCTTTAAAAATGCCTTGAGGGTAATATAAGCCTATGAATACATTCAAACTCTTCCCTCTAGTGGGTTTTTATTTAGTAAATGCTACAAGACTGCAAGAAATTTGGTGTAACACCCTGACATTTCAGGCAGATATGACCCAGTGAATGTCCTGAGTTAACACTCTCTCAAGTGTCTAGTCTGTCACTCCAGCCCCATGGAATCACTAAAAGCTTTATTGTTGTGTTGTGTTTTTTATCTCATAGGAGAGGCTCTCTGGATATGCTAAGTACAACTTTCAACCTCGTCCAGAATCAACAAGTTCTTTGAGAGAAAAATCATGGTTGGAGAGTCCAATCACACCTTGGATAAGTTCTTGCCATTTTATCATTTTAGCCAATATAATCCTCATCCCTTCCACAGCTCTCTGTTGCAACAGGAGTGATGGCCACCTAGCATGTCCCACCTGGAAGTGCTCAAATTTCTAATAATCTTTAAAGGAAAAAAGAGAGAGAAATAGGAGGCCTCCACTCAAAATCTTCTTTTATTGTACTTTTTTCTATCATAACCATCTGTGTAAGAACAGATATACTGACTTGTCTTTTGTAAGAAAAATAAGTTTATTTAACCAAAACAAATAATAGTCCAAGAATGTACATGTGATGAAAAAGATATGAAGATGAAAAGTCAGTGACTAAAATTGTGTTCACTGGTCTAGAGAACACTCTGTGAGGGCTAAGAATGGTAACTTAACATTGTGATGTTAGACAATATAGATGAACTCTTCTCTTTTTGTTCTTCTTTGTCACCTTTTACCAAGGTTATCTGGTATAATAACCAGCCCTTCCCACTTTCTCAGATTCTAGTGAAATACATTAGTGATAATATTTGATGCTGACTTAATGACAGGGAATCATGATCAAAGAAGTCTTTGCAAATAAAATCGGACAACAGTCTGTGTGTCAAGGGATGATTTCTTAGATGACTATTCTAATATTTTTTCAGTGAGAACATTATAGTTCACAGCATACGCTTCCTGTCCATAGACCTACTGCAAGGTAAAAAGACACTAAAAGAACTAGAGATTCAATGATGGGAACTATTAGTTCATTTAATGTATAGTTACGTACATTTTTTTCTTTAGCCACTGATTGCTACACGTGTATACAATCCAACAGAAAACATGAGCAGAACTTTTAATCCCATTTTTCCTCAAGGCATTTAATCTTTTGATAGATTTATAGAGGAGACATGTGAATTACAGATTAAATATAACACTGATTACAGAAGAAGAAATTATTTCTATAAAACAAATGAACTCTATATTAATAAAATTCTACTGCTGTGGAATCATTTACGGTAGGATCTGTTAAATTATCTTAATCATTTAATGTTATCAGAATCATAACTTTTACCTTGGATTGATAAAACTTGAGCGTAGCATCTTGGAACTTTGCTGGAAGATATTTTCTGCCAAACAGATTTGCCAATACTAACACTAGCTTTTCCATAACATCTTGAGAAAAATGTTTTGAGCCTATACAAAATAAAATATCTTGTCATAAACGTAAAAAGTGCATTAATCCCATTTTTAATGTTTCAATTGAACAATACAAATTGAATGTTATATTGCATGTTATTTCACGGAGACTAGAAACTTGTAACAAGTGTAGCAACTAGGGAATGACTATCTCTGCTGACAGTTCTACACCTGTGCCTCCTTTTTCCCTCTTGCCGCTCCCCCTCTACTTCAGACTCTTGTAACTCTAACCAAAGACCCTTGTCCCCTTACCTGGGACCTTCCTCTTTAGTCTATGATTGGTTTTCTTAAGCATTTAATGATCATGACCTCACCTCCTCAAAAGCCTCTGATTGCATCTCAATGCCTCATAAACAAAATCCAATCTCCTCAGCCAAGCACGTAAGGGTTTCCAAAACTAACCCACAAATAACCCCCCAGCCCCCTCCCCTCCCCTCCCTGCCATTCATGTTAATATACTGTCAACCCCAACACAACATGGTAAAGCAACTATACTCCAACTATATATATATATATATATATATATATATATATATATATATATA
>NW_021703782.1:1343391-1579918 GCF_005190385.1 Monodon monoceros
AGGGAGGGAGGGAGGGAGAAGGAAGGAAGGGAGAGGGGCAGGGAGGGAGGGAGGGAGAAGGAAGGAAGGGAGAGGGGCAGGGAGGGAAGGAGGGAGAGGGGCGGGGGGGAAGGAGGGAGGAAGGGAGAGGGGCAGGGAGGGAGGGAGGGAGAAGGAAGGAAGGGAGAGAGAGGGGCAGGGAGGGAAGCGGGGAGAACGAAGGGAGAGGGGCAGGGAGGGAAGGAGGGAGAAGGAAGGAGGGGATGGGGTATACCATCCATCACCTCTACTTTGGGGTGATACGTTTTCAGGGAGCCAAAAATGCCCTTTCCTACAACTTCTCCTCTCTCTGGCTCTACATTTAGAGCAACAGGCAGGAAACAGCAGAGTAGTAGAGGGTGAGCGACCTCTGGTGGTTCACTGTAACTCCGGAGATGCAGACCACGTCACTAAAGTCTTATTACGACAGGAAGAGCTCTGACTGCAGTGCCTACTGTGGTGACGAATGGCCTCCACAGGACCAGTCTGTGGACCAGTCTGTCAGTGACACTGGCAGAAGATGAACTTTCAGTCCAGAAAGCTACATAATTTGAAAATATGCTAAATGCCGAGGTTTGGGCCAAAAGCTACTCATCTAGCTTCACATTTAAAAGGGTGTTTAAACCGCACTGAAGCGAGCAGAGTGAAACCAAAAGAAAAATCATGCACCCGCTTTCTTGGCAAACCACCAGATTTGAAGGGATGTACTTTCCTTCAAAAGTGAGAGAATAGAAAAACCCACAAGAGATCAGTTCTTTTAAGAAAACAGACCAACTTCCTAAAATTATTCAGTCATGCTACAACTATTTATTGGGTGTCTGCACCAAGAATTAAGACAAACAAACAACTTTGGCCTAGGGTGCTTACATTCCAGTGGGAAATACAGAGAAAATAAACATGATAGAGATGGTAGATAGAGACAGAGATTTGCAGCTGTGTAAGGCGTGGTGTGTGCTATGTATAAATGAGCAGGGGTCACAGTCGGCACGGCAGACGGGGGCCCATCGACAGCGCAGGAGGAGTGGTGGCAGCAGGCTAACAGCAGAGCAAGAAACTGAACAAGATGGAAGAGTGAGACTGTGCACACATCTGGGGGAAGGTTCTGGAAGCAGCAGAAACAGCAAAGCCGTGCCCCTCGGAGTGTTACGTGCCTACTGTCGGTGGAGCAGGTAGTGGGCTCGTGTAGGAGGGCAGGACGTGGTGAGTCCAACAGGGGAGCCTGGGACCAGGCTCTGTAGAAACTTACAGACCATCACGAGAACACTGGCTTCTACTCAAAAGTAATCTGACCTATGAAAATGGTTTTTTTCAGAAAAACGTATTTTGGAAAAATTCTTTGGCATCCTCAATGGAGGCCAAAAGATACGACCTCTTATGAAACAAGGCACAACCGCGTAAGGTAAATGGACAATATAAATTGACATTTAAAAAATAATACATTATTATGATATGAAAGGGTGACATCGGAAGCAGTGCACAATCTCGGGGAAACAAGTCCAGCAGCAGAATGAACATCCACACGGTGTCCCTAAGGAGTAGATCTGAAACTTGAGAGTGCATCAGAGACGCAGGAGATAAACTCAAGTGTTCTCTCATAATGAAGAAAAACAACAGCGGAGAATAGGAAAACGACTTTTGATTTTAAAAGTTATAACTTTTTCTGGAAACTGATCAAAACGGAAGCAAATATCAAAGATCTAACTTAAGAAATCTTTTCTTAGCTCCAGAACGACCTGAGCCCTGCACGATGCCGAGGTTCTTAACACTACTGAATTGTACACTTAAAACCGGTTAAGATGGCAAATTTAATGTTACATGTATTTTACCGCGATAAAAACTTCTGAGCATGAAGACTGAAAGTTTTCATCATGTAATAACTAAAACATCAATAAAACACAAAAGGAAAGACACACAAGATAGAAAATTCTGGGGAAAAGAATTTAAATATACAGACTTCTTAAAATTCTCATATAATTACATAGGCAGAAAGAAATAAACTATAAGGAAACAGGAATTAGCACAGTTCCTCTAGAGGAGATTTCAAGAGTCTGTTCCTCTAAGACAGTAAATGCCAGAGGGCAGGGAAGTGATTCTAGCTTGATGTGATAAGTAAAAAGAATAGCCCAAGAAATTTATGCCCACACTTGGGTCTTTTATGTGTGAAGGTTACCGAGAGAGCTCCTCACACAGGCCAAGGCAAAGAAGACCAGCGACTCAGAAAACCTTTTTGAAAAAAATTAAAAAGTTTGCAAGAAGACGTATGCTTCTCTCCTGTATAGAGGTAAAAGATAAGAACTCAAACATGGGGAAGTTTTGGTCTAAAATGATATGCACCTGGTCTGTAGGAGCATCAACAACATGACAAGAGGCTGCTCATCACAAAAGTCCTGGAAGAGTCCTCACCTTGGCAAACAGGATCCAATTTAGAGGGCAGGCGAATCAGTATACAAACCCAGGGAGGAGTGGGTCCCTTTCACAATGCATCTTCATAAGGATGAAACCAAATATTTAATTACGAATTTTAAATTTCTCATTGTGGGATTAGACTCAAAATATTTATCTCAGCAGAAAACTTCACAGTAAGTTTATAACCACAGTCTTAAGTCCAACTAAATATAAATAGATCTTTGCAAGGAACCAAATACACACCTACACTTAGAAATATGACTGAAAAAAACAGCAAAATGAGAATGTGACTGTTTTTGGAGAGTCAAACTAGGTGTAGGTGCTTTTTTTCTTCCTTCAACTTTCTGCATTATCCAAATATTCTTTGATGAACTTGGGTTACTTTTTTTACGAAAAATAAACTCTTTTATTACAAAATCATAAACACAAATCTTTTTGTAACCCAGATCTTTTAAAATCCATAGCTAGCACCCTTCACTCCTATGGGGCAACGTTTATCATACGTGAAAATAGTAATCTGGGGCACTCCTATGGGGCAATGGGGCAATGTTTATCATACGTGAAAATAGTAATCTGGGGGCAACTCCAAATGCCCACTGGCCATAAATTCTATGATTGACAGAGACAACAAAACTAATTATTACTCTCCCCACCCACCCCCAGTTCTCTACCAGCCAAGACACTAGCAAGCATTAAAGACTGCTGACTCCAAGAAGCTATCACTACAGATGTAAAAAAGAGCCCGGCCAGTAATGGAGACTCAGCCCCAGAAACCATCCCCACAGTACCTTTGCCTTAGCGTCCTCGGGGTCATCTGCCTTGGAAGCCAGAAGCATGAGTCTCAGGATCAGGGAGATGCTGAGAGGGAACTGCCCTCTCAGTTCAGGGACGTTGGATTTGATGAGCTTTTCGATTTTAGGGAGTGGAATACCAAAGAAATACACATCTCCCCCCAGGTCTTGACCTCGTCGTCCGGCCCGTCCAGACATCTGCAAACAGAATAGAAGCACAAAGTAAATCTTTCCTGAACAGTTTCTCCATCACAGTATAAGAACTGAGCCTTTTATACTGCATTAGAGCAAGTACACTGTGAAGATGTCCAACCGTTACAGAACTGAGACTAAAATCCAACTGGGTACCAGGCAGGAAATTCACCGTGGCTGAGACAGAGCTGAAAATGAGACATTCGTCATCCTGATGTGCTTATTTCAGTCCCAAAACTGTGCTAGATATTTGTATAATGATATACAGCAAGAAGAAAAAAAGACGAGACCCTGGCTTCCAGTTCACTTACAGCTGAACTTACGAGTCTTCCTCTCTTCCTTCCCACCCCCCTCCTTTGCCCCTTTTCTCTCTCTCCGCTACACACATGTGTGCTGAGTGACAAATCACCATAAAAATTATGCACAAACTGAGGAGATGCAAGAGTGAGATAAAATTCAGAAACGCTACTTGTACAAAGGAAGTTAAGAACAAACTCTTTACAGAAGTTATATTAGTTCTCCTTTAGTAAGTGCTCAGAACGTGCTAAGTCCTTTACACCTTTTTTATAAAGACCCTGCAACCACTACCCTATGAGGAGAGTGTAATCATTGCCTGCATTTTACAGTAGAGTAACTGGGGCTTGGGAAACAAGAAACTCACTGTAGGCAAACACCAAGAAGTGAAAGACCCAGGACTCCAACCTTGGCATTTCCACTGCCAAGTTCACCATCCATGATGCCGGCCCCAGACCCCTAAATGAGAGATTCCCAAAGATGATATGGGGGGAGGGTTCATGCCCAGAACAGCAGCAGCAGGAGAAATCCAAAGGACAGGGGTTGGTAAAATGGAGGAAAAACTAAGGATGTTGTATTGGGTAGGAACAAGGCCCATCAGGGAATAGAAAGGAAGTGTTCTGTGAGGAAGTGGGGTGGGGGGGGCATTTGGATAAAACCTGTAACGTTGGCTCATAGATGTAGCAGAAATATTCACCAAGTGATCCTGAGCAGGTAAACCGTCTGCGTTCAGGACACAGTGGAGTCAGGAGGCCTGGAAATTAGGAAAACTGTTTAATGACTACAAGCTCAAAATGTACGATGAAAGACGGCGGAAATGGAAATTGCAAGGCCAAAATCAAAACCACTGGAGAACAACAAAGTCGGCTTGGTAGTACGGGGCACAGCAGGGGCAAAGACAAGAGGAGCATGAACGAGAACCCCAGGGCGTAAACTCAGGGGCAAAGGGGCTCGACGAGGAGGGAGTCCTCAAGCACCTTGCACCTGTGTCTTCCCTACAAATCACTTCATTGAATTCTTGCAAATGCCATGGGACCGTTCTTATCATCCCTATTCTGGAGATAGCAAAGAAGGACCAGGCAGGTTAGAGATCTCACCCAAGGTCACGTAACACCAAGCCCGTGACCGTGACCGGCCCGCTATACCACAGCTAAATGTGACTGTCAGGTTTGCAGGAAAGTCCCCGTGAATTGCAGCACGTTTGCAAACCAAAGGCTCGCCTTTCTTACTCTTTTATTGCCCTATTTTTGCGATGCAATAGGGAGTTTCTGCATATCACAATACCTGTCTGTAGTTTAAAGCATCCAGATAGACTGAGTTTTGAGCAAAAACCACAGATTTACAAGGCATGTTGATTCCTAAAGCAAGTGTCCCCGTAGCGGTCACCACCTAGAAGGAGAATAAAACAGTTACTTCATAAAATAGCATTTCACTGGAATGCCATGGAGTGACTGAAAGCCTTGCACTACAGGATCTAGAACGTTGGCGTTCTTGCTATGTCATATTTCACTGCTCAGGGCCTTGCCCCTCACTCTTCTCTGCCCAGAATACTCTTCTCCCACGTATCCATTTATCTGGTTTGTTCAGTCCTCCGCTCAAATGTCAAATAGAAATTTCTGGACCACCACATCCAGAATGATGGCCCCGTCCCCATTATGCCTACTCATGGCATTAATGACAACCTCAAGTGTATCATCTGTGTGTTTACTGTCCTGCCTCAGACTCCAAGCCCCTTTCACTATCGTGTACCCCACCCCCGAAAAAGAGTACCAGGCATATGACAGGTGCTCAGGAAATACTCTGTAATAAATGACTAGAAAGAGAACTTCCCACAACAGGGAATGATACTGTTATAGACCCACTTATGGGCAGTGGCCAGCCTCACCCACTATAACTTATCTGTGAAGACTATTTCTATGGAAATAAATTATCTAAGTAATAGAGCAAATTAAGTTTCACCTTTTTCCCTGAATTGCCATAATAACTGACCAGAAAAGGAGTAGGGAAAATTTTACAGTTTCTTAAATAATCTATTTTTACTCATTTTTTTTACATATAATGCTGGGTATTTCTAATTGTTATTTCTATTTATATTGATTATCATAAAGTCATAGTTGAGGTTAATGGTGAAGTATATGGAATAATTTTAATTATTCTGAACCTGATATCGATACTCTGTCAAAATGAAACACACCATTTATTAACTGCTTTTATAAAGTTCTTCAATAAGAACATGAATGGGAAAAGAAAGAACATTAAATTTATACTATAACTAGAATAAATACCTTTTGAAAAATGTGTTCTCAATAACAAAGCTATCTCTGTTTCCACAGCACTCTGCCTAGCGGGATCTAGTTATCCATTTACTAAGCTACTGGTAATTGAGCAACTACTATATAAGATACTATTTTAGACCCAGGATATGCTGATCAAAATAGTTGTGCGTCCTTACCTCAATTCATAATCATGTAAAAAATTTTGTTTCTGGTTATTGACTTTTAAAATAAATAAAAAACTTGTTATTAGTTAAGAAAAAAGCTAAACAAAGTTGTTAATGATACATTTTGGGTTTTTTTCCAGATTACAGAATTACCCTTAAATTACGATGTCAGATTTTTCTTCAAGATTTATTTATTAAGATTAAACGATACTCCCTAGAGTAACAGAATCTTATCTCTCCCCTCCCCACCACACACAAATATAATGTACATAATTCAAAAAATTAATGTGGCAAATTAGAAAAAGTCAGGGTCTATTTTAAAATATTACTCAACGTCTAAATTAACTAGGAAATCATATAAACCCTTTTTGTGAATGTATCCAGAGGATCTCCTCACATCTTTATGGGACACACCAAATACATAACAAGGGCTGGGTGTCAAGTGATTCAGGGAACCTTCCTCCTGTCCGCCACCAGGGACAGGACAGAGTATGAGGATGGTACCGCTAAAGTCTGCCGAGCCGTGCAGCTGGCCCCGGGGAAGCAGTACATCCTTGTTCTTATTTCTCCTAGTACACCGGGAAAAGATCTGATCGAAATGCTACCCTGAATGTCCTCCACACCCATGAAAAGACATCTACAGCCATAATCACATGAACAGCTGACAAAATGCCATGAACATTATAAATGAAAAGTGGGCGTTTATTCCTAGATCGCCACAGGTGTATTTCAAACATAGTTGGAAATAGTTGGAACAGTACTTGTTTAGGGGATACTTGAACCTCACGAAAAAGAGATAAACTGAATGAGAGATTTCAAACCCCCTCCCTCAACTAAATGAGATGGAAAATGCAGTGGTACTGTGGGACGTTAAAAAAAAAAAAAAAGACATAATTAGATTGGAAAAAATGGTTATTTTCCATTCGTTATGGGTGCTCAGCTTCATACAGACAGAGTTTCAAGTTATAAAATGAAGAACTTTACTTACCCTAATAAATCCTTTCCTAAAAAGGATCTCAACTAACTGCTTTTCTTTGGCGCTCAAAGAGCTGTGATGATATCCAATCCCTCTTGCTGCCAAAGCCTTCAGTTCGGCGCCTTTCCTTGAGAATTTCACTCGGTCAAACACCCTCTGCAAAGTCTGAAAGAAGCAAGAGTTTTAGGGATTTTGATCATCTCTTATCTAATTTTAATTTAAATCAGAATTTAAGATGGTGAAATGAAAATAACAGGCACACTATATAATAATTTAGCTAAATGAGGCCGATTATTTGAAATTAACTCTACATATAAAAAACATTTTATGGGAACAACAGCAACTATCAGACATGTTCCAAAGCCTTGCAGCAGAATGTCTCGTGCTGTTTCACCCCACTTCAGGGGTGAGAAGTACTGACCAAGCAGTAGACAATCCCCAGAGGCGGTGTGAGTGTAGCCGCTCCAGCCTGAGGGAGGTCAGATCAGCCCTAGGAGTTCTCCCTGCGGAGAGCGATTTCTCCAAGCAGAGCAGGTTCCTTACCTTACATGGTCTGGGAAGGCTTCCTTCTCACTGTAAATTGGTCACAGATAGCCTTAAAAATATCCCTGCCCTAAGGAGGAAATCCACTTGCATGCAGAGTTTTATGTGCTAAAATAAACACTGCTTATGAAAGAGAGAAGAAAAGAAAAAAACCCCAAACCCTAAATCCAAAAGCAAAATACCCTCCATGTACAGTCAACTACACAGTGGGATATCAAGGACCCATGAAATGATGATGGTTCTCGAAAAGGAGGAAACCGTGAAATTTACAAAAGAATGTATACAATAGAATGCACATATACGCACACAGGCATACGCCTGTATGCACCTATGTGTGTATGTATGTGTGTGTGCATGTATGTGTGTGCACGTGTCTGCATGCGTGTGTGTGTGGTCACAAAGACAGGAAAGGTTCATCCAGAAGGGCAGTGATTACTTCCGACGGTTGACATGGCTTTTCTTGTTACTAATTTGTATTTTCAAATCCGTCTACCAAACACATGCATTATTTACACTATAAAACATTTTGAAGAAGAAACGGCATACCACATTTAGATATTTCAATGTCTTTTTGGTGGCATGTTTTGACTGTAACACAGAAATCCTGAGCTTTAGAGAAACTGTGTATATATTATTTCAAGTGTATTGGACCACATGTACCGAAATATTCGGTTGAGGTGTGTGAGACCGGAGCGTAGAATTCAGGCTGTGAAAAACAGTATTGCAGGAAGAAATAACAGAAGGGCAGCCACCCCCAGGGGTTAACTATTAACAAGCAAGAAATCTTCTACAAACCTAATCCTGTCTTCTTCAAACATGCTCCGCAGAGCCCTCAGGGTTAGGTACAGACAGAAGGCCATGCACAAGGATTTCTATTCTGGGAGCGACGGCACTGAGGTATCACACCCAGCAGCGTCTGGAGCTGCGCGGTAGTAGCGGGAGTGTGAAATGATTTCCAGGAGCATTGCTCCATCCTAAGGGCTCACCTCAGCATCTATGGCCTTCTGATCAGCATATGTGCAGTCCTGAGGGATCTCCAAGTTCTTCTCAAGAAGCTTGAGGAGATTAGCACATTCAGCTTCATGGATTAGGCTTTGATCCATTTTTCTGGGATTTTTCTGGCTTCTTTTATCCCTGTTTATAAAAACAAATTTTAAGTAATGAACGGCCACATTTGGCCGCCACAGGAAGCCCGGGACATCCTTGATCCCCTCATCACCCAGACATGCACTGCTACATACCCCCAGACCACCCTGAACCAACCTTCTCCCTCGGAAGCCTCTGGAACTGGTGGCCCCTCAGCAGAAAAGTCCCCTATTGTGTCTGAATATTCCCCTCCCTTCCTCCTACTCTAAGCATCCTTCTTGCCAAATCCAGTTCTCCCAATATGACCTCCCTGTCCCGTGCCAAAGTGATGAGCATTTTCTCTTTCACAGGCTTGGAGGAAGGTAGGTGCCCCCGGCTCCACATGGCCGAGTGCAGGCCAGGTCCTTCTCTCCTCCTTCTCTCCTCCTGCTACAGCAGCTCTGAGTCTGGCTGCCAAGGGCTCTTGGCGACACCATCCCCTGCAGAATTGCCCTCTGCTGACAAGAGCTCCCAAGAAATGCCTGTAAGGTTACAACACCTCCTGGGACTGGGAATGTGGCCCCCAGCCAGTACCTGACTGATAAGAGGTACACGAAACAGCCCCCTCGACCCACGCTGGCACGATCCTGCAGTGCACCCAGGCCTCCCGGTTGGCCGGGGTCAGCAATATTCCAGCAACACCACACCCTTACGTCTCTTCCTCGCTTTCCCTCTGTTGCTTCGTCGCTTTCTTGCAGGTCCCGCTCAAGCACACCTCTTCAACAGATCACTTCCATGAGGTCCCATCTCAGATCTCTGCGGGGAATCTGGCCTAAGACACTGCCCCACAAACACTGGCTTGGACTCAGTCACCAAAGCGCATTATCCATCACTCCATGGGAACCGCCTTTCACAGACACCCACAACTCTCGTCCTTTCTTGGTTTGTCTTTGGTGAATGAGAAAAGCTGCTGCCATCTCAGTAAACAAAGGATGCTGCAGCCATCAAGCCACTACAGTCACCCCGACGGTGAACCCTGAGGGAACTCAGGACGGAGACCCATGGGCTGCCCACCGCCAAGTCCGCAGCCTCTGCAGCCCGCCTCCGTGGTGCACCCCGAGGGGACTCAGGATGGGAAAGCACAGGACACTGGCCCCAGCGCTGAGGTGCACATCAAAGGAATGATTCCAGTGAGCCCAGACTCTTGCATCTTCCCATACACTGAAAAGTGCTAAACTCCTTAACTTGAGATGTCTGGTTTTCTTTAATTAAGAGTCATCTTTTGATGTTCCGACTACCTGGCCTTCGTTGCAAAAACTCCTCTACATCCTGGCTCCCCCCTTACCTCTTGGAAGCAGCCCCTCAGAGCTGTCTGAGAGGCTGCGTCCTGGGCTTAAGTCCTTAGAACGTCCAGCAAATAAAACCTAATTCTCAACTTTTAGGTTGTGCTTTTTTTTTTTCAGTCGACACTCTCGCCTTTGCACATAAGACAGCTCCTAATATGAGAATGTGTGCTAACCAGTGTCCCGTCTAACTCCATTTCAGGGGTGAGAAATACAGACCAAGCAGTAGACGCGCCACCAACTCACTTCCTGGGACATTCCCTTCACCTCCAGGGGCAATGCCGGGACCAGCACAGGCAGAGGGCTAACGGAGGCCCCCATACTGTTGTCTAAGGATTTCTAAGTTTTAAATTGAGGTACCAAACTTTCAGATAAAATACATCCTCCTCCTACCCCGACAAATAAAGCTCCGTAACCACCTGGAATCTGAAGGGTGAGAGGGAGCTCCAGAGGGATGTCTCCTGAGCTGCACCAACTCCTCATTTTAAGGGAATGGCTGCAAATGGGGAGGCCGGCTTGGGGTTCTCTGAAGCACAGGGCCCAGGGCAAGGGTCCCAACACCCTCAGTGTAATCATGGTGCTGAACGAGGTAGGAAAATGCTGACGGAAAGAAAATGGACAACCTAGAAGTTGAGAATTACGTTCTATTCGGTGGACATTCTTAGGACTTCGAGCCCAGGAGACAGCATCTCAAATAACTCTGAGAGACTGCTCCGAGGAGGTGATGGGAGGAGCCAGGACGCACAAGAGTTTCTGCAACAAAGACCAGGTGGTCCGAACATCAAAGATTCACTGCTAATTAAAGAAAACCAGACACCTCCAGTTTAAGGAATTGAGCGCTTTCCTGTGTATGGGAAGATGCAAAGTCTGGACTCACTGGAATCACTCCTTTGATGTGCGCCTCAGCTCTCTGGGGCCAGCGTCCTGTGCTTTCCCATCCTGAGTCCCCTCAGGGCGCGCTGCCGGGGAAAGTGGCGGCTTGCTGGCTGCAACATCCTTTGTTTACCGATATGACAGCAGCATTCTTAGTTCACGAAAACATTCGTCTTATTTTTAAAGCTTGGCCTGTTGGTCACTAATGCAACGTGACGTCGTGACTGCCAGCGTCCTGAAGAAAAGCTAAGTGTCTAAGCTGTCTAGTGATTGAAAAGGCTGACACCTACCATCACTTCCAGGGAAACGGCATAACAGGCAGAAGGAAGAGTCACAGAAGTGTCAGCAGGAAATTCTGACCTGCTCCGGAATGTGAAAAATCTGAGCCCGAGAAGGTCTAAAAGCTGTTTCAACTTTCAGGGAAGTAACTACCAATCATTGCAAAATATTTATGGACCAGCTGTGACCTGCCAAGCAATGTGTTAAGACTGTAAGCAGCTCTTTACAGGAAACCGCCCTCAGCAGGAAGCCCCTTTCCCTGTCACTTCAGCAGAGCTGTATCGTGACTTTTCACCAGGCACCCCATGCTCTACTCATCTCCGGCCCAAGCACACCTTTCAAGTCTTTAGATCACACAATACTTTGCCTAACGTATCGGTTCTTTCTGCAGATCAAAGAAGGAGGAGAGAAGAGTCAGTAATTAACAGGTGACCAGATCTCTTCCCAAGCTTCCCCTTCAGTAATCTCCCCAACAAACGGCGGGATCGAGAGAACACCTAGAGGAAGATGACGAGGATTCCACGAGCCTGCACACAGTGGGGGACGGCGATGACCCTGACCCCCCATCTCAGTGATTACCTGAGATTACTCCCCTCCTTCCCTTTGAAACTTCCACGGCCGAACAGAATCTCAGAGGTGGTTTTGGGGGAACACTGAGTCCACCATCTTCCCACGTTGCCGGCATCCTGATTAAAGGAACCTTTCCTTTCTGCCGACATCTGTGAGTATGTAATCGGGTCCGGCGAGAATCAGGACCCGAGTCATTCGATAACAACTGGACATATTAATAAAAAGAGGAAAATGCACGGTCCCTGCTGTGAGAGAGCTTAACGATTTAGGAATAAGACAGCAACACATCGTAATCGACCTACTAAATACTGCAGCGTAGCAAGAGCCCGGGAGAAAGGGCACTAAATCTAAGTGGGTCATGAGGGCAAGCTTCAGAGAGGCACAGCGAACTCATGAGCAGAAGCTCCGGGGGCGAGCGGGAAGGAGGGACCTCAAGGCAGAAGGGCCATGTCACGGGAAAGTGCAGGAGGACGTGGCACGCAGGGAGAAGAGTAAATATTGAGTATTGAAGGATGAGAGTAGTAGGACGTGATCTGAAAAAGTGAGGGCAAAACTCCAAACATGGTGGTCCACCAACAACGGCCCAGGAGAAGGAACAGTGAGTGTGGGTAAGTTAATCAATGAGAATGTCAGCTAGAGTGGTGTCAGCTACACCGCAGGGTGGTGAGCCTCGGAGCTCCCAAGTCCGAGAAGAAGACCTCTGTGATCGCCCAAGGAAGATGCAGGCCCGTCCAGACCAGGCTGCCACTGAGGATGGGAGGGTGGGAGGAAGGAAAGACGCATCTCAGACGCAGAGTCATCAGAATTAGACACCGAGAACAAGGCACGAGCCAGGACCACACACAGTTCTCCGAAGCACAGAACCGGCCTGCAAATAAGGGACAGCTAGGATGTCTGTATAGCCCAGTGTACATTCCTGTTGGGACTTGTGACGTATTTCAGAGCCTTCCAACCACCAGTGTGTTGAGTCACATACTCACATGGTCTTCTGTGTCTCAAGGGATTTTCTAACTTTTCGAAGTTTGCTCTCCATGTCATAGGCCTCCTTATCAGCCTTGAGGGGCCTTCTGCTCTGTTGCTTTATCTCTAGGAACCTTTTCACACTTCTAGCGTTTCTCTCTACAGCCTCTAAATTAAATCTGGAAACAAAGGAAAAGAACGCTTGCCTCGAAAGTAATGTGATAAATACAATTCAGTCATATAGCCATCCACTGCTGTCATCCTGACACACAGCTGTTGAGCTTTTAATCTCCACTTTTATGAGCTTCATCCTGAACAGGCACACGAGGTGTCCTGGGTCGGCAGACCCATCATTAACCGCCTTACAGGAAACAAGAAGTCCCCCCCTGGGGCAATGGCAAGCAGAGCCCCCAGAGATTTCTCCTGGAAGAGGGGTCAGGCACGCCACAGGCAAGGAACAGATGACAATGGATTTTCTCTATTTACAGAAGAGAGATGTTCCTTCTTCCTCTCTTAAGAGGTGAGAAAAAATTGTTTTACTCCTTTTTATTTATTTTTATTGTTATTGTTCTTGTGTCTAATTCCACTGGTCTTTAGGTCTGTCTTGTAACAGCATCAAAGAGCGTTAGTGTTAGATAAATATATGTAAGTCCAGATATTTTGTTTTCCAAAGTATAGTTGATTTACAATATCATGTTAGTTTCAGTTGTACAACATAGTAACTCAGTATTTTTGAAAATTCTATTCCACTTAGGTTATTACAAGATCAGGGCTATCATTCCCTGTGCTATACAGTAGGTCCTTGTTGCCTATCTAATATATAGTAGTTTGCATCTGTTAATCCCAAACCCCTCATTTGTCCCTCCCCACTTTTCCTCTTCCCTTTGGTAACCGTAAGTTTGTTTTCTATGTCTGTGTGACCGTTTCTGTTTTACTTACACATTCATTTGTATTATTTTTTAGATTCCACACATAAGTGATAGCATACAGTATTCGTCTTTCTCTGTCTGACTTATTTCACTAGAGAATATTATGGTTAGTGAAATAAGACAGATTTCTTGACGGCCAAATCTTTTGTGAATTTTAGTGCCTCCTTCGCTTTTCTCTGTGTGTTTTTGTTTTCAGTTTTATTGAGACATAATTGACGTATAACGCTGCATACGTTTAAGTTATACAAAACATGACAAGTTGTTAAAGGTAAACATAGCAAAATGATGATTGTAATAAGGTTAGTTCACAAAACCACCACCTCACAAAGTTACCTTTTTTTCCTTTTGTGGTGAGAACATTTCAAATCTACTCTTAGCCACTTTCAAGTATGCAATACAGTATTGTTACCTGTAGTCACCATGATGGAATTAGATCCTCAGGACTTATTCATTACATAACTGGAAGTCTGTACCTTTGACCAGCATCTCCTCCCTTTCTCTCACCCCCATGTCCCTGGCAACCACTAATCTACTCTGTTTCTATGAGTAAGGCTTTTTCAGATTCCACATACAAGTGAGATCGTACAGTAAAATTTTGCTCTTTTAGGCAGGATGGAGAGAATTGGGGGTTTTCATCCTAACTTCTTGGATTGTGACTATTTCTTTCTAGGGACCAGGTTAGCCCAGGGGTTACTGGCCTCTACAATCCAGAAATGTCTCCAGAGTCTGGGCTTTGTACCTTTTGAAATGGAAATACCTAGGGACATATGGTCCAGACTTCCTGGCACCTTGGGATTTAAACTAGCATATTGCAAGGCTACTTTAATTTTATGTGGGGTAATTGTGTGCATAAACATTCGATCTCTTTTGTAAAAAACCTAGGTATTGACTGAAAATTAACAAGACCTAATTAAAAATACACTAGTTTATAGGAAAAGGAGAAGAAGAAATGGAGAAGGAAAACCAAATAAAGAAGGTGATATGTAACAGCACAAGTAAAATTATTTTTGTAAGAACTAAACTAGAAAGGTGTAGTTTTAAATAGGCACCCTAATAACAAAAGGGCACCAAAAATCGTACTGAACACTATTTTACAAGAGTCAAGTTTGTGTAACTTCCCTGTACTTAAAAGAATGCATCTAATACAAATCACAACCAAAAACAAATTAAATGACTTACAAAAAAAACAGTGCAGGTAACTTCTCCATTTGTCTTAGCTTTTCAACAAGACGTGGAAACATATGTGCCATGTTTTCTGAACTAACAACCGAAGGAGGACGAAGATTCCTCAGGACCATTCTGGCCTGTAGCAGTGAAAAGAAAATTATTGTAAGTTCTGCGTAATGAAGACGTGAATTCCTGCCTCTGGAAAACATTTTCATAGTTATCTAATCTATATTTCTGTGGTTCTTTAATAGACTATGTAACAAAAACAAAAATAATGAAAGTATAAGATAAAACACTGCAAAAGAACCATCAAAGAAATATATAAATCAACATTTATATATCATATACGAGAGAACAAAAAGATAAACTAATACCCACGCACATGCGCGCGTGCAATTTAACATGCAATTTTTTAAGGCAACACGAATCAGTCAGGAAGAGGATTACTTGGTAAATGATGCTGGTTCCACTACATGGCAGGAGGTGGGGTAAATCAGTTTCTCTCTACATCATGTAACATATATATACATGATATAAGTTTCTCTCTGTATCACGTATCACTTACAAATACATTTTAAAGGTTTTTCTTGACAAAATAAGTGGAATAAAATATAATTATATAGGAGCAGGTTAGTTAAAATAGAATGGGAAAAACTCACCTGAGAAAACTCTAATATATGTCACACCCCCAAAATCAGAAACCTTAATATGTGACAACAGAGCAAACTCCAAAATAAAAAGACCAGCAACTTACTTAAAACAAATATGCATAACTCATACGACCCTGGACTAAGGTTGTAATACAAAAATAGTTCCTACAAATTAAAATAAAAATCATAAAAGAAAAAAAAACTTTCCAGATGAAAAGCTCTCCTCAGCTGCTGTCACTGTGATTCCTGAGCATCATGACCAGGAAAGGGCCCCTCTGTCCTCATCCATCAGAACGTGGAGCACACGCCAGGGCAGGGACAGAGGACAAGACAAGGACATAGGTCCTTTCTCTCTCTCTAGTCTATCTCAGAATCACTGGACTTCGTGCTCAACTGAAAATCCTACAATGGAAGCTGAAGATTAAAGAAAGCCAGAAAATAGTAATGACTGCACAGCACAACTCAAGGGGACAAGAACACAGAGGTGCTTCACCCAAAACATGTGTGATCATTACCTCCTTGACGTGACCGCTCTTCACCCAGCCCGTCAGTTCTGCCTTTAAGCTCTCTTCATACTTTCTAGCATCCACCTTTCGAATGACCATTTTATTCTTAAAATGAACGAATTCCTCCGGACACAACTCCTTGAAAAGGAATACCACAAAATTCAATAAAATCATGCAAGAAAATCCAAAAGTGTTTCTCAGCAATATGTCTCATTAACAGAATTACAAGCGTCTTGAGAGTAGAGGATGAACTTCTATCTCCCCATCATTTCTGGTGTGTAAACCTAACAGGATGGTGAACTCTTAAGGCAGAATGTGCAGCAAAACCAAACAGGAGATGAACAAAGATGGACAGAGAGAAGGGAGGGGCGTGAGAAGAGAGAAAGGCAGGAACAGAAACCCAGGACCCAGCACATAGGAGGGGAGATGAAAGGACTGTCCTATCACAGAAAGTGAAAGAGGAAGCGTGCTCAGGAGTTCAGGGGCATTCCGCCCAGTTACAGGAAAACACAGACCATCAGGAGGAAGGCTGTCTAGAGAAGGGGCGACCTTATTTTGGAAAGAGTCCACAGGTAACTTTCAAAGATCAGATGCAAGTGATTAGAAAGAGTGAGAGCTTGTCTTTGTGAGCGGCAGTTACCATCCACTTCAATCAATTCAAAATAATTGCAGAATTACTATTTACCTGAGCCCTGGGCCAACCTTCCCAGAATTCAAACATGGTATCATAAAGCTGGATCATTTCTCGAGGCGAAAGGGTAAGATCAGAAGGGAATCCAAACTTTTCAATCTATGTTTAAAATAAAATTGAAAAATTTAATATTCCTTCTATTCCATCTGACGTTCCATCCTCTACCTCAGCATCATTCATTACCATGAACCCAAAGACACTGAAAACAGCACTGATCTAACATGCTCAGTAATGGCTCAGCGCAAACACAATACTAACCGAGAGCGTCCCTGATTTACTAAGAGAGAAGAAAACTCAAAAGCCCACCGAAAGGTTTTTATATTTCCTAAGAGCTTTCAGCTCAGCCAATTCTCTTATGAGGGCTGGGAGGCTCAAAGATCTGTGGACTCAGTTTAGACAAGAACACACAGCCTCCACCCTGTAACTGGAAGTGGAACTGATTTAATTATGAATATGATTCCTGGCTTTGGAGCACCAAGCCAGGCTAAAAGGGGCAAATCTGATTTTCTCAAAGTCCTATGATAACTTGAAGGTCACCTTCATGACACTCAAGGAAACTTCTCCCCAGGTTACTGACTTGGTTCTGCTAAGCCTTCTGGATATCCACGTCATTATTTTTCCACAAATATTTTAAAATATTTTTAAAAATATTTTAAATATTTATACTTAAATATAAAATATTTATATAAATATAAAATATTTATATTTTAAAATATAAATTAAAAATTCCTGTTCTCCAAAACCCTTTACTGCAGTAAATGCTACTGGATTCAACCACTGTTGCTACGAATCCACTGCCTGTGAAACTATGGTCCCTGAGACGCTGGCAGGTTTTCTTCAAAAGAAAAGTTGAGGACAGGGGGGAATAGGTTTCCTCAAGGGTTCTCACTGGAAACGTTAAATCTCCAAGAAGGGGCTACAGTATCCAGATTTCTCCAAAATTATTTGACAATAAGGAACTTGTTTTCGTAAACAGCTACTAAGTTATGAAACTCAGGTTTGGAAGTTCTGGGCTAAAAAAAGCCACCCCAAACAATACAGCTGAAAAAAAATTGTTTAGTAGGATGGAAAGTGCAATCAAGTTTGAAATCAGAAGATCTAGTTCTAATTCTACCTCTAAATGCCAGTTCCTCATCTACAATATAGGATCAAAATATCTGTCCTGCCACCTTACAGACTGTGCTAAAAGCAAACAAGATAAATACATCAGTACAGGTTTTTTAAAACTTTTTAAACTAGTAGATAAGTAAGTCTTGAAGAGCTAATGCCCAGTATGGTGATTACAGAAAACAAAGCTGTATTATGAACACCAAACATGCTAAGAGACTAGATCTTAATTGTCCCACCACAAAAAAGGGATGCGGGGCTTCCCTGGTGGCTCAGTGGTTAAGAATACGCCTGACAATGCAGGGTCCATGGGTTCTATCCCTGGTCCGAGAAGGTGACACATACCGTGGAGCAATTAAGCCCGTGCGCCACAACTACTGAGCCTGCGCCCTAGAGCCCACGAGCCACAGCTACTGAGCCCGTGCACCACAATTACTGAGCCCGCACGCCTAGAGCCCGTGTTCCGCAACAAGAGAAGCCACTGCAATGAAAAGCCCGCGCACCACAACGAACAGTAGCCCACGCTTGCCACAACTAGAGAAAGCCTGCGTGCAGCAACGAAGACTCGACGCAGCCAAAAATAAATAAATAACTTTTAAAAAATAATAAAAAGTAAAAGGTGTTAAAGAAAAAAAAAGGAATGAGGACTCAGACTTGACACAGGTGGCAGACACACTGCAAAATAAATGTATCAAATCAACATCCCGCACCCCTTAAACTTATACAAGGTTTTATGTCAAACGTATTTCAATTAAAATAATCAGCCAGGCTTTGAATGAGGCTTGTAAAAATCTATAGGATGCAGGTGATTTCCTGGAATCACTGTTTAGCATCTCAGTCTGAGCACTGAACTGACTGAACAGAAAAAACTACATTTTGCCAAATAGTACGTGAATATGTTATTTTGGAATGTTAGCATTTTCTTCTCTTATTATTACTACTTAAAAGTGGCAAATTATTTTGCCTAAATAAAATAAATCCAAGAACTATCATAATTTTTAAGACACAAATCTTCTGTTTTGGTCACGAGAATGCTTACGATTTCTTAGGGCTTTTAAGCTTTTAAAAAAGCCTGCGTGTCCTTATTTCTACCATGGAGGGCAATTCTGCCTTTGCCACGGATTTGTTGTCAGAATTAAGTTACGTAATACGTGGCATAGGCCTAGTAAACCGCCTGGCACGTGATCGATGCCTCAACTCTCGCTGTGACTGATGAATGACCAACCTACAGGTCTTAATGTTTTTAATCAATTTCAGGACTCGGTGGCTAAAAGCTGGGCATTCCCTTCAGCTGGTCTTCACGATACGATAACTTACGAGCTGGTAAAAAACTGAGCCAGCCCAGGTGTAAAAGGAAGAGACATAAAAGGTCACAGATTCACACCCTCCTTCACTTATGAACACACAGCATTACTCACGATGTTGTTTGGGCAAATCACATCGTCCCCAACCTCGCAGGTGACGGAAGCACTGCTCCACGTGCAGGCGAAAAAGACCAGTGGCTCGGCTCCTCCCACACTTGCTGGGGCTGACACCGTCAGCCCACCCCACCCCCGGCAGCCTGCAGCTGTCCCTGGGGGTCCGGATAACTCTCCACTCTGCCAGGAACGAGCCTCATGTGAAGGTGGGCACTCCCTCACCTCACTCATCCTGCCCCCCTCCCTTCTGGGACCACCCTTGTGACAGAGCTACAGAGCGGACGCCCAAGGGGGACGGCACTTCTCTTTACGTTGCCACAGTTCGTTACACTTTTCCACGCCACCCACTCTGGCACATCAATCTGAGGTCTACTACAGAAGATCAGGAAGCATCTCCTTGTTCAGAAAGGCCGACTTGCTTTTTTATCACTGATGCTTTAGGAAACATCCCATACACACAGCTGCCAAAATACATATTTAACACTGTCCAAGCCCCATTCCTATTGCCGATGTCCGGGAGCCTGAAGGAGACTCATGCAGCAGCGTGACGTTTGCAGAGGTCACATGGGGTTACAGGAGCTGGAGCAGCTTCCCAGTTGATTCATTAATAGGTACTGAGATAGAGGAAAGGCACTTGGACCAAAATGCCCACCTCGCCAAGTTCTCCCAACCACCGTGCTCACTGCTGTTTAAAGACAACCTTCCCTGAACCATCTAAACACAACAAGTGACTGTGAAAATACTACGCTACTTAAAAACACCAGGAAATAACGTGGAAAGAGAAGAGAAAAAGGAGAGAAAGACAGAGAAAGGAGTCTTGCTATCAATTTTTGGGTTATCATCACTATTCTAGTTTGGGGATGTGAGTTAGGTCACAGGAATTTTGTCCACATTTTAGTTTTCTTTAGAGTGTAAATAGAGCCACTGCCACACAAAAGAGAAAGTTCCATAATAAAATCCTGTTGGAAAATTACCATCGCTAGGATTCATTCCGTTGCTTTTAGAAGCTACTGCATCACAGCCCAAAGGCTATAAAGTGATTCTCACTCACTCCCTCACCCAGGCATTTGTCCACCAGATTGTCCAGAGTACAGTGATATGACAGCAGGCTCTGGAATCGGTCTATCTGAGACTGCATCCCAGCCCCACCCCTTCCTCAGTGGTCCAAGTTCTCTCTGCCCCACCTTCCTCACTTGCCAAATGGGAATATCAATACAGCATGTATCCTAAAATTGTGATGGTTAAAAGAGACAAAATACGTAAAATTCTTAGAACCCAAAGTAAGTTCTCCATTTGGGTTGGCTATATTTGTGTAACATACATTTTAATTTTATATACATAGCAGTTAGTTACAAACTACAAGGACACAAAATCTGTCTTCAAGGACTTAGTCTAGTAAGAAGACAAGCATGTAAAGAACTTCAGCAGCAAGCTGGCCCTAACTGTTGTCATACAAGAAAAATATAGACAAGGTGCTATGGAGAGAAGATTCCATCCAGCTAAGGAAGTCACAGAGGATTCTGGAGAGGTTTCCCATTAGAAGAATCATCAAAGATGAACAGAGTCTGGACAACAGGCACTTTGCATCTGTGCTGAAACACTCCAGTTTATATATAAATCATGAGGGCTTCCAGGTAAAATCCATCAAGTGGATGAACAGAAAGGACTTGGGGCCAGTTCCTAAAAGACCTGGGAAGCCTAGCTAAGGAGCTGTGCCTTTTGCCGGTTCCAAAGAAAAGCCATCAGAGGCTCGGCAGGATCAGAATTATCCTTACTAATTATTTATCTAAATTAGCTTTCTGATCCAGATGATTATTTAGGCAGAACATGGAACTACTCCCTGTGACATCAAATATCTTAAATAAAGAAAACTCCATGTGCCTGAAAAATTGTCCATTTAGAAGGCTCATCTGACAACAGAATTTAGAGTATATTTAACTTATCCAGTCTCGGAAGGAAGGCAAACTATTGCTTAATTATCACTTTGAGAGGCAACCAGAGCTTTAATGGGCCATTCCTGAGAATAGAAGGAAAAAGGAAAAATAATATGCAAGAAAAATTAAGAAATCTTCCCCCACTCAAACCCCAGTGCGCCACATGAGGTCCCCTTAAGACCTCCACCTTACTGATTCACTACCCAAAAGTCATGTGATTGCTATGTTAGTGAAAAGTGTCTTTTCCTTGTTTGACCTAATTCACAGCAATCAGATTCTCACACGTACAAGGTACTGTCCACACACAGTTGTAGCTGCATTAAGAGAAGAGTTAGTGTCCTTGAAGGTGGACAGATGGGACACAGGTGCTGAGAAGAAGGAAAATGGGCAAAGAATAAAGAAAATCGGCCCCAAGAAACTTCAGGTTAAGATGTTCAGTCATTCCTAAGCTTTGCAGCTGTAGACACCACTGAGGAGCAGATGAAAACTACGAAGTTATTCTTGTTACTCTTAAAACTCAGGTTCAATATCTGTTACAGAGCATCGATTCTGTAATTCCGATGAGTGTCGCCCAGGCAGCTTTGCAATATGATACAAACCACCGATGTGGCTCAGAACAAACATGGCAGAACCATCACTCACATGGTCCGTGGTCAGCGCAGCGCACGGGTGAAAATGGTCAAAGGAGATGTCATGATTGTTTACTGAACATATGTGCTTCTCTAAATCATTGTATCTCTCTGCATAGAGCACTGGAAATGAAGAGCAAGGATTTCCAAATGAATGAACACACAATGGCTGGAATAACTTGAAAGGAAAAGATAAAATTCCTATGACTATGTCAAACATACCAAGTCTCACTTTATACGACTGCTTCCTTAGTAAGTAGTCTCGGTGAGAACTGGCGCGGCAGTCGGCATTTCTTGAAGAAGCAGTATTTTTTTCTATCATACTGTCTGTTTGTTTCCAGTACTGTTTTATGGATCGTAGCCACCTTAAAAATTTAAATTACATATTATTTAGGCAGAACATAGAACCACTTCCTGTGAAAGGATTTTAAAGTACTTTAAATAAAGAAAATTTTATGTGCCTTAAAAATTACTTAAGGGAATAGGCCCTGGAGCCAGATGACCTAAGATCGAATCCCAGCCTCCTTACCATGGGCTGAAGCTCTCGGTTGCATCACAAAATCTCTCTGGGCCTCATCTTCCACATTTAAAATGGAAATAATAATAGCAGTATGGAAAAGACTATCTAACAGTAGTAATGAAAATAATAAATCATAAGGGTTGTTGGCCATTTAAAATAAATTAACATATGCAAAGCACTTAGAACAGCAGCTGGCAAATAGGAGTCTTTGCTATAATTGTTGTTGTTAGTGGGCAAAAATCTAGCCCCGTGGATAAATAATATGGGGTTTTCAACTAATAAGGCTTCACTATCTTTCTAAACATCTACAAAGTGGGACAACGTAAGAAATCTCAAGGTCCATGGCAGAGCATGTCATTATACCATTTTAATTTTATTTCTTGGTAAAGGACAAAGAAAAAGAAACAGAAATCGATAACTTCCGGTGAACCTTTTTTGAGATACGGGGGATATTTCCTAGTCAGCTGCAGATCCAGCTGGGAGAACCCTTGATTTTTACTTTATAGAGTGTGGGCTTGCTCAGCACCTGCCAGGAGGGGTGACTCTGTTCCTTGAATATCCAGAGATAAGGTAATAAATTCACCAGAAAGTTATGAAACTCTCCAGAACCCAGATAGAAAGCATGACATTCAAACATTCAAAATAGATAAGCATTGTATCCGGACTAGAAGCTAATGCCTACTCGGTGAGATGCTCCGGGTTGCTGATGGTAGCAGAAAGGGCCAGGAAGGGACAGCGGATCATGACAAGGAGATGCTCCCAGACTTCTGCTCCAATTTCTCCACCAAGACAGTGGACCTATTAAAGACAAAAATTCTCCATTAAAAATGAGCAGAAGGTCTGAAGAGATATTTTTCCAAAGAAAACAAACAGATGGCCAACAGGCACATGAAAAGATGCTCAACATCACCAGTCATCGAGAAATGAAAATCAAAACCACATGAGATATCACTCGCATCTGTCAGAACGGCCACCATCAAAAAGAACACAAATAACAAGTGTTGGCAAGAATGTGGAGAAAAGAGAACGCTTGTGCACTGTTGGTGGGAATGTAAATTGGTGCAGCCACTGCAGAAAACAGTATGGAGGTTCCTCAAAAACCTAAAAATAGAGTTACCATATGACCCAGCAATTCCACTTCGGGGTATTTATCCAAAGAACACCAAAAGATATAAGCATCCCCCATGTTAATTGCAGCACTACGTATAACAGCCAAGATATGAAGCAATCTAAGTGTCCACTGAAGGATGAGTGGATAAAGAAACTGTGGTATGTATATGCAGAATGGAATATTATTCAGCCATAAAAAAGAATGAAATCTTCCCATTTGTGACAACATGGAAGGACCTCAAGGGCATTATGCTAAGTGAAATAAATCAACAAATCAGACATAAAAAGACAAATAATGATCTCACATGTGAAATCTTAAAAAAAACCCCACACACACAAAAAAACAAGCTCAAAGACATAGAGAACAAATAGGCATTTGCAACAGGTGGGCATGGGAGAAACGGGTGAACTGCTTTTGTTTGTTTTAGTCTAGTTTAAATAAATTAAATAATTTTTCAGTTGATTTAAAATCAGCGAATGAAAATAAGACAGGGAAACCTGAATCATCATACATGGTCTCCAATTACCTTTAATCAACCGTGCCAAGTTTACGTAAATATTGGCAAATTCAGGCAAGAGAAAATCTTGACACAAATTCTTTTAATTCCCATAACCAATCCATCAATAATTCCTCTTTATCTTACTTTCCAAAATGTCTTTCAGATCTAAGTATTTTCTCCAGGTCCACGGCCCCCAAGTCAATCACGATACCCTCCTGGCCACCCTCCTAGCTTCCCAGGCCATCCCCTGAACACTTCACATCACAGCCAACAGATATGTCTCAAGGATGAATTCCATCAGGCCACGTCCACAATTAAATTTCTTCAATATCTTCCCATTGCATGTGGAACAAAATATAAACTCCTGAACAGGGCGTATATGTTGTGCTGGGAGTAACCGCCCCCCACCTGCCTCTCCAGCTTCATTCAAGCCTCTCTCCCATCCTGCCCTCACTTTCCTCCAGACACACTGAACTTTGCTTTGTTCCCTGACCACATCTTTCCTACCCCGGAGCTTCCACATATATTGTTCCTTCTGCTCTTACCCCCTTTTGAACTTGCAGAGTTCGGTTCAATGTCGCCCCATGGGAAGACTTTCTGACCAGCCACCGCAGATCTGTCCCCCTGCTGTCTCCCTGCCATCACCACAGTGGGGTCACACTGATCCACCTCGTCACCATACACACCGATGCGGGCTGCCACCGTCATGGGTAGGCGTAGCTGTCTACCCCCTTTTTTCCAATGATTCTGTGACTTACCCTGGGCATTCCCAGCACCAACAGTGCCTGGCATTGTGGAGATACTCCTTATATATTTGCTGAATTAACGAATGTCCTTTGACCAAATAAAGCAAATGGAACTAGATTTAGGGAAGATTCTCAAATATGGTCTCCTTTAAACAGATTAAACTATGACACCTGGCAATCAACTGGAAAGAACGTACCATCAGAGCCAGACAATTAAAAAAAAGAAAAAACTTCCCCTGCCCATTTGGCTTTGCCCTAGTCAGATAATACACCAGCCCGTCAGCGTTACCCTGACATAAAATTGGGGAAACTGACGTACCCCATGTCACAGCATTTCAAAGCTTTGAGACCAGAGTACAATTCAAGGTTCTAGATTGCCAAGACAAAGCTGTTGGATTTTTTTTTTCAATATGAATATTCAAGGCCTTCAGGATGTAGCATATACAGAATGAGCAAAAAATAAAACACAGTAAGTCAGGTTCAAACCAATCAAAAGCACAGCTCTCTTGGTAGCTTCAAGCTTACAAGAGGAAAAATTAAGTGAAATACAGGCTTATCATCATTTTCCCCTTTAAACTGAAAACCCCTTGGAGCAAAAGAATTCTTTTATAATGCTTTAAGTCTCTTTGAATAAATATTCTTAATTCTGCTGTAAAAACTTTCTCAATATCCTTCATTTGCTCTATAAATGTCCATCATTTTCCAACCTGCTCTCTCTGCCCAGGGAAACTGACCCACAGAGGCTACTTCAAAAGAGCTCCAATGCTCTCTGGTTCCACTGGCTTTGGCCAAAGGAGAGCCTGGGCAAGAGACCTGAAGGGAATGAGGGCGAGGTCTTTGTGCCACTGGCTGCCTTCCTGGCAGGTTACCCTGAGCCAGGCGTGCTCCTCGGCTAAGCCCTTGCAAAGCGGCCAGCACACTCAATCTCCCTGTGGGTCTCATTGACCGTATCTTTCCTTGTCCCTTTAGGCTGAGGGGTAACCTCCTCGCCCTGGGCTACTGCACTAACGGCACAGTTCCCCCCGCCCACACACCTTTGCAAAAATCTCTTCTTGAATTCTTCCATTTTGTGTGTGTCGTCTGTTTCCTGCTGGGACCATGACTGACAAGATACTGTACATAAGTGACATCATTGTTATAGCCCCAAACTCTTTGCTTTGGAGATCAAAGATCAGATTTTCGGAATCTCTGTCCAGGGAAACTCATGCCCTAGTGGTGAGTTCTACTCCTCTGAAACGGTGGTCACCAAAGACAGCTCCTCTGCCATCCAGAGGTCCGCAGACACAGATACCCTGTCCTGAGCCAGAACAGGAAAACGGAGCCCAAAGACTGGCGTGATTCACAGGGGAAAGACAGTGTCCTCCGCAACCGAAACTCCACGCAGACGATGAATGCCCCGAAGCAGCAAATGTCTCCAGTGTGGCGCTTATGCAACCAGGAACTCAACCCAGAGAAATAATACCAAACCTACCTCATCAAATATAACGTATCTGATCCTTTTCACCCACGCCTGGCGATGCGGAGCTAGCAGCAGAATTTCAAAGCAGGCAGGCACTGTGATAAGTACCTAAAAACAAGAGCATTGTGCAAACAAACACTTTTGAGCACTTGCTACACCAAGATGTAGTTCTAAGAATATAAAAGAGAGAGTTAAAACTCCTGAATGGACCTGCTGATTAAGTAGAATATGATATATTCGTTTGAATCTTGTGACACTGCAATTTTTATAGGTCAGAATGGTAAGATATCAGATTTGAAGTTTAAATTCTTATTTATAAGCATTCGCAGTAATAACAGGAAGAGTTCATTGTCGCAGGTTTATTCCTTCAAAATCCGACCCCGAGGTTCAGTTTAGGTTGAAAACCATTTATTAAAAATGAACAACTATGGAAGTTGGGAGAGGATGGGGCAGAGTGAGAAGGTGAACTTCAGAACACACCTGGTGACACGCTGGCCCATCTAGCTTGGACCCTGGAGCGCATGGCGGCCATCAGTGCTACTCCACACGCAGCCGAAATGGCCAGTGTCTCTGCCCCAGCCCCGCTCAGTCCCAGGGTGCCGAAAGCGGGGCAGCACAGGGCCCGACAGCAGGCCTCTGCCGGACCTCACGCCCCGCCCCTGGGCAGCGGTGCTCTCACAAATGGCGATGTGGGCGTCACATCTCACATCTACCATGCAATGTGCTATAGTCACGTTTTCACTTTCTGTTTAGCTGTGACTGTTTTCAGTGAGTTTAATAAGGAGGGAAACTGTCTGCTTTACTTAACACCATGAAGTCCATCCATAAATACAACATTTTGAAATGATGATGCGTCTCCTTCGCATCAAGAAAGGTCAAGAAACAGCTATGCTGAATGGAAACCAGTTTGTCAGTTTTTATAACATGGGGTTCTTCAGATCATTTTCGATCCACTTATAAACCAAGATGATGCCATGAAATATAACTGAAATCTGCAATCAAAAGCTAAGCGTCCTCGAGAAAGATGAGCTCCATTTCTTACTCTCTGGAATATAACACTGTTAAATTTTCTCTAAAGCCACTTCATCTTTTATAAATTCAAGAAAATTACTTCTACGAGCCCTTGTCAAGATACTGCATTTCTACTGAAAGAGACTTCTAAGTACTATCATATAATTCAATAACAAATGCATTAACTAGTGTATGTCCTACCTGAGAGTTTAGAGCCTCATGACGATAGTCCCGTGTAAAAACACCGCACAGAGATTCGCCGTTTGGCAGATTTTTGCTAAAACGATTCTCAACAGTTGCTGCCACCTGATTGACAAGGGCCTGATTGACGGGGGAGAATATCCATTAATCACATAATAAAGTACCGGGGGACCTCAGGGAGAGAACGGCAGGCACTGTCTAAAATGACGTACTGCTGGGAAGGCAGGAAGCTTCATCACCCCTTTCTCCTACCGTCTGCCTAACCCACGGGCTGTCTTTGAGCTCTGTGACTACACGTGAACTCACTTATAACCTCAACCCAATGTAAAATGGGAAAACCCGGCTTCATCAGAGGGAAAAAGCAGGAAACGTTGCCCGCACGTGACAAACAAACAGCTGATACCTGGGCCACCGAGGCTTAGAAAGAAACCGTGAGTCGACGTAGAACGGCCAAGGAGGGCAGCCGGGATGGACGTGTGGTTCTCGTATTTGGGGGCATCCCCAGACCTCTACCTGCGAGCGTACAGGGGACCCACACCCCCGACTAGGCAGGTGGTGGCCAGCGAAATCTGAGCATGTGCAAACCTATACACATCTCTGTATTTCACCCTCTGTGCCCAAAAAAGTCTCACCTAGGTTAAAATGTAAACTTTAAAACATAAGCATAAAGATACTAGAAAGTGGACATTTTCATATATTTGAGCACACTCGGAAACACTAAACGGAAATACCGATAGATCTGACTACACAAAGATATTAACAAAATATCATTGATATAACTGCAATATAGCAAAAAGAAAAAATGACAAAAGTATATTGGTTATACTTTACGGAGAAAAAGTAATATACTTATTATACAGACTTCTGGCCAATCAATAAAAAGGCAATGCCCTTCCACTACAAGAAAAAGAAAATGGGCAGATGTCATGAACAAGTAGATCATGATTAAAGAAATATCACTGCCCAGAAATCATACGGAAAGGCTCCCCAATCAGTGATCACAGAAATGCAGATTTATTATGAGATGCAAATTTTTACCTAGCAGTATGGCAAAAAATGTTTAAAGATCATAGGAATGTTGGAAAAAAATAAGAGGATATATATATTTCCATATACTGTCAGAGGGAATAAAAATGGATTTAAACTTTTAGAAGAGTAATTTGGCTTCTAAAACCTTTGGGTTCTAAAACTTTTAGAAGAGGAATATGTATTGTGTTGAATTACCAATTCCACCTCCAGTAAGCTTCATTTTTCTTGATATATTTTATTAATTTCCTGCTATGAACACTTACTGCTTTCGTAACCATGAAAAACGAAAAAGTTACAATCAAAACTAAAGTGCTAATTTCAACTAATCATGTTGATCAGTCTGGTTCTGAGCCCGATCCCAAGTCACTCAATGCCACATTTTCCTAGAAACTAAAATGGAATGAGATCTCATTTTAATCTGTAGAATCAAAGTTATCCCAAGTAAATCTGCCTTTCTTAAGAGTAATCGCATTAAAAACAAGGGGTTGTAAATGAGGATATGCAAACTTATACTTCCTGTAAATCAGCCTTTCTCCTAAATGACAGATTATACTTTCTGTATTTAAGCTTGGCATTAGGTGGTTCCAGCCATAAAAGAAATATGGCAAAACCACCTGGCATGAGAAACACATCAGGCACTGACACCCAAGAGCAGACAGGATGCATCCCATCAAGGGCAGATGCAACGCGGGGTTCCTAAAGACTCAACATTGCCTGACATAGTCGGGATGCTTCTCTCAGTTCGAGCAAAAAGCTGAATGACAAGATCACAGGACCAGACCTCTGCCTCACAGTGCTCTAAGGAAAGTATTACTTTGGCCTCTCAGGCTGGAAGGAGAAAATGCAGGTTAGAAAATAAAGTGAGATGCGTGGAAACAGAACAGGCTGGTGGTTGGCTAGGGTGGGGCTAAGGGCGGGGAGAACAGGTGAAGGTGGTCAAAAGGTACAAAGTTCCAGTTATAAGATAAATAAGTCTGGGGATGTAACAGTGACTATTGTTAACAGTACGGTATTGTGTACCTGACAGTTTCTAAGAGAGCAGATCTTAAAAGTTCTCATCACAAGGAAACAAAAAATGTGTAACTATATGAGGTGATTCATGATTCATGTTCACTAGAATTATGGGGGTGATCATTTAACAATACATACAAATATTGACCATTATGTTGTACACACGAAACTAACAGGTTACACATCCATTTTATCTCAATAAAAGTGGAAAAAAATAAATTGCGAAAAAAAATAAAGAGAGCTAGATCTACCACATGACTACATGCATTAAACTAAAAGAGGAGGTTCGGGAGTGAGAGAAAATTTAAGTCATTTGAACAACCCCCCAGCCCCCAGACCTACCTTGGTGGGGGCCACGTACACGACCACCCCATCGTCGCCCTCCCGCAGCACCTTCTCCATGCAGTAGTAGGAGGCGTAGGTCTTCCCTGAGGACGTGGGGGCCACTATGACCGCAGACTCATTCTTGTCCACGATGTCCAAGAGCTCTCGCTGCAGGGTCAGAGCACCATTGTGTCAGAGCCACGAGAAGCACGTTAGCAAAACAAATACCTTAAGACACTTCCAGCATAATTCTCTGAGCCGCAAAGGAGTGGCTGCGAGTTGAAAACACACCAAAAGATACACGGGAACTTGTGAAGAACTCACGGCCTCTCCCAGAAGAGAGAATTGCAGTGCTTTTGAGCGTCTGGAGGTGGGTTTGTGTGTGAAAAACGGAGAGAGGGCCTGAACAAAATATCTTGTCCTTGGGTAGATATTCTTTCTGATTACTTGTCATTGACTAAGTGCACGACGGCTCTGAGAAATGAAGAGCTAAGAGTATGTATTTTTGTAAGGGTGAAAAAGTAGCTGAACAGAAAAAAAAAAATCAGTGATTAATCATTTTACTGCTTGTCTTGTACTTTCTAAATAGAAGGATGCCAGCCCCTACTTTGGAGGGCATGTGGGACCTTCATTAAAACAGACTTCCGGGACTTCCCTGGTGGCGCAGTGGTTGGGAGTCCGCCTGCCGACGCAGGGGACATGGGTTCGTGCCCCGGTCCGGGGAGATCCCACATGCCGCGGAGCGGCTGGGCCCGTGAGCCATGGCCGCTGGGCCTGCGCGTCCGGAGCCTGTGCTCCATCCGCAACGGGAGAGGCCACAACAGTGAGAGGCCCGCGTAACACACACACACAAAAAAACAGACTCTCATCCCTTTAGCCTATGCTTTTATTCATCAAAATGAGGACTAGTGAAAGGATCATTAGCCTGTGTGATGGGCAGAAGATGGAAAAGCCCCCCAAAGCCCCATCCTGCACACTCTCTGAATCCTGGTCCACTCTGGGCCGCACGTCAGAGCAAAGGCGACATCAGAAGAAGTGCAGCGGAGGCGGGCGTAGATACCTGGAGGGCCCTTAGCTGCTTCGTGTCCTGCACTTCAGGAAGGAAGGACCTGGCCCCCCTGCCCCAGAACAGCAGGCAGGGAGATTCTGAGGCACTCCAGCATCATCAACACAAGGACGATGAAGTCAGATTCTGATAAGACCATCTGTTAGACTGAACCTCTGAAATGGCATTTTCACAGCCAAACGTGTTTAACTGATAAGGTTCGAGGCGATTTTCTAAGGTTGAATCAATGCAGAAACGCACCCTTTTATTCCTAATTTTCTAGCCATCAATATTAATTTTACACTTATTTATAGAAAAGTAGCTACTATGGTCACGGGTACAGGCTGTAAATATCTAAACAACTGTCTCTACTGTTTAAACTCCTTGAATGTCTCTGTCACATTTCTATATTTACATAGGATATCCTGCAGACACAGGGAAGCCTCCATAATGATACAGTCGGATGACAAAGACAGAACTTCAAATATATATGTGTGAATCCATCAGAGTACCTCCAAGAAAATGGTCTATTTATGAAAAATGGATGATATGAAAAATTCACTTTCTTTAAATGGGAAAAAGTCTACATTTGACATTTCCCATGACAATTTTAAATAAGCTGACTCAACATGAAGAACTTCATGCCAGATGTGCTGTGTGGAATCATGAGAAGCTCCTGAGATCAGATTTAATAATGAAATACAAAAATGTTTCTTTCATCCAGGCATTACCTGCCAGGTGTCAGGAATAAAGTCCTGGACTCTGGGGTCTGGATCTTTCCTCTCATCTCGTACCAAATACTGGCCCATGTACTGCAGCTGAAACCGAGCCGGCCCAATACCAACTGAGTATTTGTTCTTCTTCTTCTCCTTCATGTCATTTTCTGTGACCTATAGGAGTTTACAAGCCCATTTTGAAAGTGATTGTAAATTACAACATCCTTTAAATGATTAAAAATATTTTTTAAAATAAAATAACTGAAAACTAATTTTTACGAGAAAAGCATTTTACCATCTTTCAAAGTTTGCATTATTTATTGAAGAAATCTCTTACCACCCAAATCATTATCTTAACTAAGAGTAAATAGCACACGTCCAGATCTTCAGATATCCATCACGGCACTTGAGCTACAATCTGATATCAAGGCAACTGAACGGTCGCAATATAGTTTTTAAATGTTTTGCTAGAATTAAACACAGGATTAGTTTTAAGGGTCTGCAGAGACTATCTGGCATGTTTGTCCAGAGAAGCTTTTGTAAAATTTTCTAATTCTAGGTTACTTCAAGTTGGGGGAGCTGGATTACTAATAATGATTATGAACTTGGAGTAAATATTTTCAGTGAAAAAAAAAAAAACCCAGGTAACTGTGCTTATAAGACACTTGAGGTGCACCTAATAATTACTCTACTAGAATGGAGCTATTCTGAAAACATTACCTGCGCTGGATGCAAAGTACTTGCCAACTCCTCAAATCCTAAGTACCTAAGGCATCTGGCTATGAGTTGCCGATCTGCCTCTTGCAAAAGTTCTGGGTATTTTTCCATCACGGAGTAGATCCTTTTCATCATTTGAACAGCTATACTTAAATCTTTTGTGGTTTCACCTTGGTAAAGAATAAACAGCAAAACTGTTATAAAGGCCATCAAAAATAATAAATGTTTGATTGTCCAAGATTATTCACTCAGGCTATCAACATGACCCAATTAAATTCATTGTCTTACTTAGCATTAATGGAGGTTTTGGAATACAGAAAACTCAATAAAATGAAAGTGCAACTAAACACATTCCGACATCTCTGTGGATAACTGAGACGTAGCTCTGTAAGTGTTGGGGGGAAAAGGACAATCTTGTAGCTCATGATAGAAATAAGATCACTAAAGCCCAAGTTGGTCTAAGTTCTAAGGAATACATATCTTTCCATGTCTTCTCTACTATGTTCAAAGAAAAATGTCCAGATGAGTCTAAATATCTGGTTAAAAACTTGGGCTTCCCTGGTGGCGCAGTGGTTGAGAGTCCGCCTGCCGATGCAGGGGACGCGGGTTCGTGCCCCGGTCCGGGAAGATCCCACATGCCGCGGAGCGGCTGGGCCCGTGAGCCATGACCGCTGAGCATGCGCGTCCGCAGCCTGTGCTCCGCAACGGGAGAGGCCACAACAGTGAGAGGCCCACGTACCGCAAAAAAAAAAAAAAAAAAAAACAAAACAACTTGGCAACATTTATTGAACCCTGATGGTGACCAGAGATAAGTGTCTGGTGTAATCACTGGAGCCTTTAAATTCAATCAGTCTGTTACACCTACCAGATCCAAACCTTGCTAATCCCTGTCCATTTCTTTACAGTCACTTACATCCTTTCCAGTCCCCCTCACGGTTGGTCTTTTCATACTTCACGTTAGGGCAGTTTTGATTCGCCCTTTCTTCCAATCAACCTACATTTTATCTATTTAACAAATATTACCAAACACATACTGATGCTATAAAGGCTACAAAAGAAATTTAAGCCACTGTTCATCCTGATCTCTCTCAGGGCAACTGCAAATCCTGACACAACATCTTAGAGAGACCCACAGAGGCCAAGTCTTATGCTTCTCACTGGGATGAAATCCTCAGCGAAGTCTGTCGTTGCAGGGGCAGATTGAAGTTTGTAGAATGACGGGGTAGGGGGGAGAAGAACCCCCAGTGACCCCGTGTTCAACGGATTCAAGTGTGGAGACGACCAAGACAGACAGGTCAACGAGGTATACTCGGAAGTACTGTCAGTTTGGAGGCATACTGGCCCCTCATCATTTCACCTGCCATCAACTTACACGTCTCTATCCAGCCATGTTTCTCTCTTACCTGCCTCTTCCTGCCTCTTCTTTTCTTTTCTACTATCTATTGTAGCAGTTGTAAAGTAGAGCACATGGAAACCACAGCAACTTCTGGAAGAACTCAGCATGCCAGGCAAACATGATCCGAGTTTGGCCAGAAAGAAAATGCTCGCGCTTCAGATCTCAGAGATGAATGACAGACTCTCCCTGGGACCTCGCCATCTGTGGGTCCCCTTAACGAGGCCCACAACTCTCTAAGTGGTTGTTTGTAAACTTTGACTGGGAATTGATTTGAATATTTTTATTGGAGTGTAGTTGACTTACATTGTTGTGTTAATTTCTGCTATACAGCAAAGTGATTCAGTTATACATACACATTCTTTTTCATATTCTTTTCCAATAGTTCCCTGTGCTCTACAGTAGGACCTTGTTGTTTATCCATCCTCTATGTACTAGTTTGCATCTGCTAATCCCAAACTCCCAATCCTTCCCTCCCCCTCTCCTTGGCAACCACAAGTCTGATCTCTATGTCTGCATGTCTGTTTCTGTTTCGTAGGTAAGTTCATTAGTGTCATATTTTAGATCCCACATGTAAGTGATAAGGAATTGATTTGAATTTGCTTATGAATGTGCTGTATCTTTGCTACTGGGGCCCCCTTTGAGACTTCATTGCTCATTGATAAAACAGAGGCAGTAGTACTTAGAGGACTTGTCCAAGGACAAAATCAGATAATGCATCGAAGGCTTCCCTAAGCCTTCTAACACAGACTTCCAGTTAATAAATAAGTTATCATCATTAGATTTTTATTCTTTTCCAATGTATTCAAACAAACAAATCAACAGGAACTCACAGCCACATACCTTCACCACGGCATTGTTCTTTCCACGCTCTCAAGCAGGCAGTAATCCCCACCATTTCAACTCGAAATTTCACTGAGCTACTTTTACATGATTTCAAAAAATCTTCTAGGTTCTTTATTCCAGAGTTTAAATTCTCTTTCATTTCCTCCTCAACAGAAAAGGACAGAACACTCCATTTTTTCTCTTCTTTTTCTTCTTCCTTGGCAAATAGCCTCTCCTTATTCTCTCTAGTAATTTTTTCAGCCTTGGTCTCCTGCCCCAAAAAAGAAGGAAACATGTCATAAAACAAGTTGGAAATAGTCCAAGATGCCATTGCATGAATGAGACAATAGTTTTAAGTGTATATTGATTATTTTGAACGGCATCCCATTCTTGACAAGGCACAATCTTCATTTCAGTGTCTGTTTCTTAACACTGAAGCCTCTGTGAATTGAAATCTTTGGACAATCCAACTTAATGACTATAAAGCCTCTGTGCAGATAATTTTTCTAGATTTCTAAGTGGTGTAGGTTATAAATTGAAGAGTAAATGTAATACAATCAGAAACACCAGGACCCTGGTTTTTCTGTCTCCTGATCTCTCGGGAATTGGTTTTCCTCTTTCATTCCCCATGGTCACCTCTCTACCCCAACTTGTGCTTCTAGATATTTCTTCCACAAAGCCTTGCTCAACTCTCCCAGCCTGAGTACGTATTCCTCCCCTGCCCGGACGTCTCTCTATCAAATGCTCATCACACGCAATGCAGTTGTGATTTTCCTTGTCATGAGACAGGAATGTGCCATAGTTGTTGGTGTGTCCCAAGCACAGCACAAGTTCATCCTCTTTTATGGGTGAATGAGGAAGGGGCAGGTAGGAAGGAACATCATAAATAAACCGGTTTGCTCTGTCTAGACAAGCATTTCCAACCAACTTACACACAATATAGACCCACTTCTACTACACTTTTACCTACTTGACTTATTAATGTGCAAAGAAAATTAGAGAGCTGTTGTATCCATAAGAGAACACTGACAAACCTTCCATTATTCTGCATAGTCATGAAACTCATAACTAAACTTTGCCTTTAATGAAGTCAATTTTCATTGTCATCACTTTCTCAGTATTTACTTCGAATCAGTGGAGCTTCTCCAATGTTTCAACTTCCCAAATGTACTGTCCTGTCCTGGGATAACTCAGCATGGTTCTGTCTCAGTTAGGGCAAGAACAAGCCCTGGCTCTTTGCCAGGTACAATGTGTTTGTTTTAGCTTGAAGTGTTGCTGGAAGAGCACATTTACACTGTGCTGAGGTTGTTTAATCTCCACGAGATAATTTACTTAATTTCCAATAATGTAGAAGATAAAAAAAACATGAAACTTTTCTCAGTCTTTATACCTTACACTAGGTAATTAGAATTTTTGCCAACTTTCTATTTTATAACCTCTCTCTCAAAAAAAATAACTATATAAAAGAAGCTTTTCAGTAAATAAAAAAGGAATAGTTGTAATTGGATGGTCTCACTAAAGATCAAATTGGCTGTGAAAATAAAAAGGAGGTTGTCGCCACGAGGAGAAAAACAAAGACCACCAAGCCGGACCTGAGGTGGCTGCTTGTTGACTATTAAAGCAAAAGTCCTCATGTCTGCTCAAATATTTTTTTAACTTTAGGTATAATTGAAAATTTGTAGGATATTGAAAGTGTACATCACAGTGGCTTGATATACATGTACATTGTGGAAGGGTTCTCCCCACTGAGTTAATTAACCCACTCATCAACTCACATATTTATCTTTTGGGGGAGGAGGGGAGGGGAGAATATTTAAAATCTACTCTCTTAGCAAATTCAATGATATGATGTAGGGTTATCCACTCTAGTCACCATGTTTCTCCTCCCTGTTTCTATGAGTTCGACCTTTTTTTTCTTTTGGATTCCACGTGTAAGTTATACCACGCAGTATCTGCCTTGTCTGTCTGACCTACATCACTTAGCACCTCTAGGTTCAACCACGCTGTCACAAATGGCAGAATTTCCTCCTTGTAACTGAATAATATTCCAATATATAGATAGACCACATCTTCTTTATCCATTCATCCCTTGCTGGATGCTTACATTGTTTCCGTATCTTGGCTGCTGTGAATAATACTGTAATGAACATGGGAGTGCAGAGATCTCTTCTACATCCTGTTTTCTTTTCTGGGATAAATACCAGAAATGGGAATGCAGGACTATATAGTAGTTTTATTTTTAATATTTGGAGGAAATATACCATTTTCCATAGTGGCTGCACCAATTTACATTTCCACCAACAGTGCACAAGGGCTCCCTTTTCTCCACATCCTGGCCAACACTTGTTGTTTCTTGCCCTTTTGATGATGGCCATTCTGACAGGTGTGAGTCGATACCTCATTGTGGCTTTGATTTGATTTCCCCTATGACTAGTGACGTTGAGCATCTTCTCATGTGCCTGTTAGCCATCTGCATGTCTTCTTTAGAAAAATATCCATTTAGTTACTCTGCCTACTTTTTAATCAGATTGTTCTAATTTTTGCTATTGAGTTGTATGAGTTTTTTGTATATTTTAGATAGCAACCCCTTATCAAATATATGATTTGCAAATATTTTCTCCCATTTTGTAGTTAGTTGCCTATTCATTTCTTTGATGGTTTCCTCTGCTATGAAGAATCTTCTTAGTTTGATACAATCTCACTTGTCTATTTTTGCTTTTGTTACCTTTGCCATTGGTGTCAAATCCAAAAAATCATCACCAAGACCAATGTTAAGGAGCTTACGGCTTATGCTTTCTTCTAGGACTTTTACAGTTTCAGGTCTTGAAGTCTTTGATCCATTTTGAGTTAATTCTTGTGTATAGTATAATATAGGGTTCCAAGCCTCGTTCTTCTGCATGTAGCTGTCCAGGTTTCCCAACACCATTTATTGAAGAGGCTGTCTTTTCTCCATTGTATATTCTTACCTCCTTTGTCATAAATTAATTGACCATACATGCTTGAGTTTATTTCTGGGCTCTCTATTCTGTTCCACTGACCCATGTACCTGTTTTTATGCCAATACCATACTGTTTTGATTACTATAACTTTGTAATATAGCTTGAAATCAGGGAGTGTGATGCCTGTAGATTTGTTCTTTTTCCTGAAGATTGTTTTGGCTATTCAGGGTGTTTTATGGCTCCATACAAATTTTAGGATTGTTTGCTCTATTTCTGTGGAAAATGCCATTGGAATTTTGATAGGGATTGCATTAAATCTACAGATTGCACTGGGCAGTGAGGACATTTTAACAATATTCTTCCTTCCAATCCATGAGCGCAGAATATCTTTCCATTTATTTGTATCCTCTTCAATTTCTTTCATCACTGTCTTGTAGTTTTCAATGTACTGTAACCTCCTTGGTTAAATTTATTCCTAGGTATTTTATTCTCTTTGATGCAATTGTAATTGGGATTGTTTTCTTAATTTCTGCTCCTGATAGTTCATCATCAGTGTATAGAAACACAACAGGTTTTTGTATATTGATTTTGTATCCTGTGACTTTACTGAATTCATTTATTAGTTCTGACAGTTTTTTGGTGGGGTTTTTATATAATATAATGTCATCTGCAAACAGGCAGTGTTACTTCTTCCTTTCCAATGTAGATGCCTTTTATTTCTTTTACTTGCCTAACTGCTCTGGCTAAAACTTCCAGTCCTATGTTGAATACATGTGGTGAGACTGGGCATCCTTGTCTTGTTCCTGATCTTAGAGAAAAAGCTTTCAGGTTTTCAGCTTTATCATTATATAATGACCTTCTATCTCCCTTATTACAGTCTTTGTATTAAAGTCTGTTTTCTATGGTATAGGTATAGCTACCCCTGCTTTCTTTTGGTTTCCATTTGCATGGAGTATCTTTCCCATCCCTTTACTTTTCTAAAAACGTAGCATGGAAAGCAACTATCAAAGGGATTGAACAAATAACAATAAAGGACAATGAAAAGTAAAAGAAAAAATTGATAGAATGAATATAACCTACCTGTATCTTTTTGCTCTTGGGTTCACAGAAATTCTTCCTTGGCTTGACAGCTTGAGGTACAACAAATTTTGAAGAGACTGATTCTAATGACTTCCCATAAAATTGTTGAAAACGATGATACATTTGCACAGATCTAAGATGACGAGGATCTCTAGATTTTTCTGGAAAAGAAAAGGCTTAAAATGCAACACTACTACATATTTTCAACAGCGTTCTCACTAATCCTTCACACCATCCCACACACACATGCACTTTTCTTTTTAGTTTGGAACAGTAACTTAGGCTGATGACTTTTGTTAAAGAAGGAATCTTAAATCACACCATCTCTTGTCCACAGAATGATTCCTTACTTTATTTCAAGGATGCAAGGGACAAAACACTCTTTTATTGTACACCTCTCAAAGCAAATATCAAGATGCTGCAAAGAATGACAGATTCTGGGCATTACTTCTGTTTTGTGCCCTGTGAATGAAGTTAAGAAGGGGGAAGGTAGGGCTTCCCTGGTAGCGCAGTGGTTGAGAATCCACTGCCAATGCAGGGGACATGGGTTCAAGCCCTGGTCTGGGAAGATCCCACGTGCTGCGGAGCAACTAAGCCCGTGTGCCACAACTACTGAGCCTGTGCTCTAGAGCCTGCGAGCCACAACTACTGAGCCCACGTGCCACAGCTACTGAAGCCCACACTCTGCAACAAGAGAAGCCACCACAGTGAGAATCCCGTGCACCACAACGAAGACTAGCCCCCGCTCGCCGCAACTAGAGAAAGCCCGCACGCAGCAACTAAGACCCAATGCAGCCAAAAATATAAATAAATTAATTAATTTAAAGAAAAAGAAGGGGGAAGGTTAAGGCCAAATCAGGAAGATGTCCATCGAGGGTATCATGGCTTCTTGTATCACTTGACAGAAAAATCCTTACTCCAGACCATGGCCACAGACCCAAGAACTTGGCAGCTCAGAAAGACTCACTGTGGAAAACTCCAATGACATAGGAAATCCCAACACTCAAGGTATGACTTACTCCCATCCCCAGAGAAAACTACAGCACTCACTTCAAGGGATTGTTAAGCAGGCTGATTTTTCTATATCTGTATCTACATATGTAAATCAGATGGCTCCGAAGGATGTTAATGATTGATCTAAAAACTCCTTTGTATTTTTCAGGATATTAGTGGTTGTTTCTAACAGCAGGCTGGGAAGTGTTCCGTGGGAACATGCTTACTAGGTCCACTCTGAGGTTCTTCTGAAGGTAAGTTCTGTCCACTGGAAGCAGGGTGGGGGTGAGCATGGGGTAGACAAAAGAAGACAAGGGATGAGCCGGGGAAAAGGGTCCCTAAGTCAGTCTCGGCTAACTTGCTCTCAGGGGTGCCACAGCCTCCATCCCGAGCGTGAAGGTGGGTAAGCTGCTGCCCTTGTTATGGGTGACGTGAAAGCGGCTGCAACTGCTTGCAAGCCTATAGCCTCAATATTTCTGCCATCAAGGAGCACACAGATGTCTTAAACTATAAACTGCCTTAGCTTAAAACAGCTTCTAACTTTTGTGGGACAAATGCCATCTCTGTGCACTTGCTCCTAAGACAGCTGTGTGCCCCTGTACACATGACGGTCAGCAAAGTGGGGCTCTTTCCTCACCCTCTTTACTGACATATATCTACATATCTTGTACATTATTGTTATCCAAGAAACAGAATAATTTTTCATTGTAACATAAAAGGCAGAAAGTGAAATCGATTTTAAGGTATTTCACCAGAATCGCAGAACTCACCATCAGACTGACCCTTTGTCCTGTCATAATCATCACTAAGGGGTCTGTGGGAATGCCAGTGCACAAGCTCATCAAATTCTTTCTGCTTGACCAGTGAAGTTACAATAGGATCATCGCTATGAGATGAAAAGAAATATAGGCACATTTTAAACTGCGTGCCTCCAAATACAGCACAGCATAGATCTCATTTAAAAAAAATTTTTTTTAAAAATCATAGCCGCTTTTCCTCTTTCCGAGATAGAATGTGGGTGATAGAATCCAAAGAGCAGTTTAATGGGGCTTCAGAACCCAGAATCCACCCCATATCTCGTGCCATCGACATCAACAAATATTCATCCACTCATTCATTAATTACAAACACGCAGCTGGAATGATTTTACTCTAAGGTTAAAACTATGTTGATTTTTAAGCTAGTTAGGATCACAAGACATTGGTAAGCTTGAAACTAAACTCATTATGTGTTACAAACACAGGTTACATCTAATATAACCTCTTTATAAATAATCTGTCCAACTTTGTAAAAGCTCTAATGAGTCATTCATCCATTCCACCCAGGGGCTCCCATACCTCGTTAGGAAAGGCAAATCTTTCAAAATGTCCCCGGCAAACTTATCAACCACCTGACATGACACTGGAATAAAACCCAAATTAGCCATCTTTTCCTTGGAGGTATCTGTAAAAAAGTAGTACGACAAGGTCAACTGTGAAACTTTCATACAGCAATGTTACATATCATTTTCTAAAATTTCACATTTAAAAAAACATCATGTTTCATTGATCTTATTTATTTACGTTAATCAATTCTAGCCCTTCCCATAAAGCTATTTTCCACATTAAAACATTCTGGAACACGGCAGAATATAAAGAAATAGGCAGCAATTAGGCATGTAGGTAGGTAGATAGAAGGATAGATAGACGGATGGACAGATGGATGGATGAACAGATACACTGACAGAAAAACACCTATGTTTCCTATTTCAAATGTTTGTTCCTTTTCTTATTTCCTATTATGAAACAAGGAATTTAAATATGGAAGTCTCACTCAGAAATCTCATATATGCTTTTATAAAAATAAAAAAGAAGTAGGGGGAAAATACAGATGTCAATGAAATTATATCATTAGTCTTCTCTTACATCCTCCTTGATGTTATGCCCATGTACACCTACATATGATAGATGGATATCACACGTCACATACTGATCGGATATACAACAGCTGGCTAACAAATGCCCCTTTATCCAGTGTCTGGTTCATAATTCTAGGTGAGCTGCAATTGCTCTGCTCGGTATTTCCTTGACGTCCACCGTTCCTGCGTTTGCCTGAAACCTTCCTATGAGTCCCTACAACTCTCCCTGAGCGCTTTCTTCTTACAGCCTTGGGCGCAGCCAGAGTCCTAAGGATTTCATGCCCCCCGAGACTTGACGAAACTCACAAGGTAAATACCCCAGCTACCTTGCTCTTTGGGTAAGACATCTCCAAAGTGGTTTGCACACAGTTCTAGGATTCCCAGTAAAACTTACCTGTAGTTGCCCACGTGGAAACCTACGCATTAACACAGCCTGCACCGACTATGTTTTCTTCCTGGTATTACCTAAGCACTCCCTTATTGGATCTTCCTGGGAACAATCAACTCCTTGCTCTCAAGCGTCTTTGTCTGGTGGAACTCATTCTGACATAATGAAAGGGGATATATATTCTTCCTCTGTACTCTGAAAAATACACTTGTATCAATACGTCCCCAACCCCCCTTAGCTTTCTTCTTTTTTTTTTTTAATTTTAACATCTTTATTGGGGTATAACTGCTTTACAATGGTGTGTTAGTTTGCTTTATAACAAAGTGAATCAGTTATACATATACATCCCTTAGCTTTCTTTGTCACTTTCCACCTGGGGTCATTTTATTCTTCCTGAAATTCATGATATAGAAATGTCTCCAGTGACGACAGGATGATTGATAAATCAGCGTTTGTATTTTGAAAAATGTCTAAGCTACTCATTTCTTAAAACTGTATTTTAAGAATAACATGATTTCATTATGTTCTGACTTCTATAATGATATTTGGGAAAGTCTATTATTAGAGACTAATTTTTGTTCCTTTGTAAGTAACTCTGGTCGTTTTAAGATATTTATTTTTTACATTCTCTAATCCCACTGCATCGTGCCTAGTGTGTATATTTGTGCATGTGCGTGTGCATGTGCATACGTTTGCTTTGTCCCGCTCGGGACTCATCACATGCCCTGAGTGCGCAAATCCCTGTCTTTCATCGTCCAGGCAAACGCCAGCCACGGTCTCGTCAAATATGGCCCAATCTACACTGGCTTGGCCTCTCCTTCCAAATCTCCAAATGAATGAAAGATTAGACAGCTTCATTCTGTCTTCCATGTCTTTTAACATGTATTTTGTCATTTTTTATCTCTATTTCTTTTGTTTGTTTTCCGGTTCTTTTAAAATTTCTCCAGCTTGAGATATAACTGACATATAACCCTGTGTAAATTTAAGGTATGTAATGTGTTCATCACTATTGTACCTGTAGTTCTTTTGATCTATTTCTAGCTCACAAGTTCTCTCTTTAGCCAAATCCAATCAGCTTTTGAACCTATCCATTGACAGTCTTTTCATTTCTACAACTTTGAATATTTTAAAATGTGAAGATGTTTTCTATCATTTTGTTTTTCACGTTTCAAATTTCACATTTTATTTCTTCAAGCATTTTTAAACACACATATAGTATATTCTACTTGTGATAATTACAAAATCTGAAATACTTAAGAGTTCTCGTTTTGCAGCTTACTGTTTGTCCGGGGGCTTATTTCTCTGCTGTTTATACATTTGCATGTGCACTCGTATGTGGCAGAGAAGCCCTGTAAAATCAAGGTATATGAGGATGTTCCTCTACAGAGAACACGCCAGATTCCTTTGATCGCTTGAAGGTTATTTTCCGGCTTAGAGTTGTCTTGACTCTGCTGATTGAGTACACTGAAACCCAGATTCTTAGGAGGGCAGACCTACAATTAGAAATTCTCAGAGTGACCCAGAGATCAGTCTCTCCCTTCATGTTTGGCTCGTGGAATTTCCCTCCTATTGTTTTGAGCTTACTTACGATTTTGTAAAAAGGTGTTTGGTGTCTCTTATCTAACTTTTCCATCATTACGCACAAGAGATTTTTCACTTGATCTACACTTCAGATTGATAGAAATGGAAGTCACCGGCTTTCTTAAAAATTGGCAACAACGTCAGTTACAAGGAAAACATATCACTGTTCAAAATTATACTCAAAGGATTATCTCCCCAAGGATGTGACAGTATAGGTCATTTTAAATGCATAGTACCTGAAAACTACTTATACTTGCAACATTTAGTTACTGGTGCTTTCAAAACATTTTCAGAGGAACGATGCTTTTATTTCAAATTAATTTAGAGATTTATTACCTTTGATTGGTGATGGATCCTTTTTAAGAAAAGGAAATTGTTCTGTTCTCAGAGGAAATGGCTTTCCAACATCAAACTTTGTGACCAACTTTGATACAGTATCCCAGAGATGTTCATAATCTTTCATAATGCCATTTCCCAAATTCAAATGTAGCCCTACATGAGTTCAAAGTAGTAAACACTGAAAGTCATTCACACATACACAGAAGCACACATTTTAACTAAATTCACAGAGCTCTGAAACACTTGTCAAACAGTGAAATTTTCTGTGAGTGCCACACTGAACCTAGAGCCAAACGGTCCCTAGTGTTGACTGTGGGGCTGGAGACTTTAAAGTTTATCCTGTTTCCCTATTTGATAACTATTAACATTATAACTGCCTTAACTAACAATAACAGATGGTGAATATCTAACTATTCTTCAAGGTAACAAAAAATGTTATGTCACACATAACTTTATAATCAATAAAACAGAATAAAACTACGATTTTTCAAAAATGAGAAAGTTTGTAGAGGATTGCTAAATTTATTTGTAGCTAACTCATTCTAACACTTGCAATATGTAGGAACCAAATCTTAGAGGTCAAAGAAGCTTCAATAATGCTCAATCAGTTTTAGTTCTCTTAAAATGTCTTTTATTTTTCTTTGACTACAAATAAACAGCAGAAGATTTCTTCTAATAAAATTATTTAAAGAAAGAAAAATTAGTTATATACAACAAATATATAAATCAGCTTTATCTTTGGAAAAACTTAAAATTCCCTAAATATCTAATAGTAGTACATGATTACATTAATTAGAGTAAATATTCTGAAAAATGTTCTGTGTATATTTAACTGAAAAATTCACCTGTTAAAATTATCTAGAAATGCCAAGTTCCCAAAGACGTATTTTTTCCAAAAATACTTGTGGAGTAATATCAAGTTAAAAATATTTTTAAATACAACATTCACTCTGATTGCAACTAAGTAAAACTTATATACACGCATAAATAAATATCTGAAAGAAAATGACTGCTATACGTTGCAAGTACAGGAAAATAATTTTGAAGCTTTAAATCCTTTATAATGTTTATCTCTGGGTAAAGGCATAATTATTATAAGATACTAGCGTGGTACCTTGAACACTCTCATTTTCATAGTAAAATGCTATATTCTTCAATAAAAGCTCATCACTTAAGTCGGAAAGGTGAGTTAAATCCAGATTCCAAAATTCAAAAACATCTATATTACTTAGGATGAAGTATTCACACCACTTTTTCTGAAATTGGAAATAAAAACCAAGTTAGTGACAATTTTTACATTAGCAAGAACCTAGAAGACTTCAAACATCTCAATAATCCAACTGAAAGGCAAGTGGGGCTGGGCTTTTCCATTCTTACGGACGTGAGCCCTTCCAGGCTGGGTCATAATGAATGCGTCACACCTTGAAAGATTTAAAGTTAAAATAAAATCAGGCTGACCAAGCATGATTCAGCATAGTCCTTATTCCCAGTCACAGAAATCCGTACTTGACTCTTACAACTTTTCTCCCACAGATACAGGACTAGAGAAATACTTCTGCTTTCAAATGTGCCTCTGTTCTTTTCTCAGGGTTTAATGCTTCCAATGTTACTTTCAGGTCAAAACAGCATTTAAAAAAAGAGCATTTGATCGTTTAGGGGATCCTTCACAAAGATCCCCATCCACCTACATCCCTGGGCAGCTGTGTTCCCGCCTGTCACGGGCAGAATGTCTTCAGCGGCAGCACTGAGCTCAGAACAGGGCAACCGCGACTCAAGCAACCGCAGCGCACAAACCTGGTCATCCCTTTAGTCAGCGTTCGAGTTTGGGGAGCTGGGTTGAGAGGGAAAAACGAAGTCTTCTCTGCTCCACACACGATAACACACCCAGGCTCTCCCTTGTGAATAATCTCTTTATCTATATGGATATGGAACTTTAACAGCGTTATCCAATAGAAGTGGAACGCAGGCAAGCTGCATACGTTACCTTAAACTTCCATATGTTTCTTAAACATTTTTCACATTAAAAAAAAGCTGAAATTCATTTTATTTTATTCAACCCAACATACCCAAAATATTGTCATTTCAATGTGTAATCAATATAAAAATATTCACAGAATAGTTTACACGCTTTTCACACGAAGGTTATGAAATCTGATGTCTCTTTTAGACTTAGGCACGTTTCAAGTGCCTAATACCCAAGTGTGGCGATTGGCTCCTACCCTGGACGGCCCAGCTCTAACCAGGTGACTGAGGATGGCTGGATAGGGTTCCTGATGAGGTCACAGGTATCAAAGAATCAGGAACCCGGTACCTAGGGTGGAGTTTTACCTACAAATAAAACACGAACGAGCTCTCTTCAGGGCCATAAAGCTGTGGTCCTCAAACTGCTGCAAAACCTCCCCTGGAAAGATTATTAAAGAGAAGACAGGGCTTCCCTGGTGGCGCAGTGGTTGGGAGTCCGCCTGCCGATGCAGGGGACGCGGGTTCGTGCCCCGGTCCAGAAAGATCCCACATGCCGTAGAGCGGCTGAGCCCGTGAGCCATGGTCGCTGGGCCTACGCGTCCGGGGCCTGTGCTCCGCAACGGGAGAGGCCACAACAGTGAGAGGCCCGCGTACAGCCAAAAAAAAAAAAAAAAAGAAGAAGAAAAAAGAAAAAAAAAAAGAGAAGACAGCTTGCTAGGCAGCATCCCCAGAGGCTGATCCAGTAGGTCTGGGCGGAGCCCAAGAAACTGCATTTCTAACCTGTTCTTAGAATGCTATTGGTCAGGGAGCTGTACTTTGGGTACCACTGCCATGTAAGGGCTGTCCCCACCCCCGGGCCACAGAACCTTTCCCATAACACCGCTGAGTAAACAGAAATATGCGAAAACAGGACACCAAAGCTTCCTCACTGGAGCCACTTCATCTGAGAGGTACCTCCATGTCATCCCCAAGTGTCAAGATTTGAGCCAACATGAAACTCTCTCTTCCACGTCCTGAGCTACCTTCCCCAGAAGCCTGAGGATATGCCCTTCACTGTGAACATTTCAGAGGCTGAAATTATGTTACGAACTTAGGCTTCTAGCTCCCAGGTGCTACCAAAGTGAAGCATGGAGAGTGGTGAAGACAGATCAAGGGGGGGCTCACCCAGGTGACAGTCAGCCCTCCCCACGTCGGGAGAGGAGAAGATGAGGAAGGGCACAGACTGGGAAGCTGGGCAGAGATGAAGGTGGACCTCGGCTTGGTCACTTATTAGCTGTGCTAATGGGCCCCGCAGCCCTTCTGAGCTCAAGTTTTCATTAGTAAAATGAGGACAGAGGAGGAGTGATGTGTCTGAGTGAGGCAATAGAGGTCAAGGACACACACAGAATAAACGGTAGGCCCTCCCACCACATCCAGCAGTCCACGCCATCCTAATTAAAGGTGATGTCTTCTACCAGCCAAAGCCACAAGGAATGTCCTGCAGGGCCATCTTAGAACATTCCATAAGGCAGAAAGATTTTATAACGTTCTTTTCAACTCGTGCTCACTGTACATAAGAAATTGTTTATAAAACTCTCTATAAATGAAAAGTATACATTCAGAGCATTCCTTTAAATCTGTAAATCAACACAGTTAACACATTCATACTATTCAATAGTTGAGCACATGTAATTCAACCTCAATAAAGTTGACCAAAAATTAAGTATTTCTCAGAAAAAAAATTACAACAGAGCACAATATTATCGATGCTATAATGTGTTATTTCAGGATCTGACATGCTGTATCAATAGGCTCAGTGTATTAAACTGGCATGACTTATATTAAAATGTCTAAAGTGAATTAAATGGGAACAAGGAATAGAGTCTTCATAAACCTTTTAATTAGCCACAGTCTGCCTCTGCCTGACAGAACCAAAAACGCCTAGAGCAAAGCTCCCCAGTGGGACCTGGGACGCAGGAAAATGCTTTCACTCGGGCGTCAGCAACCCCCATGATACTGTGTCCACCACCTCACAAAACCGTTTAAAACTTCTGTCAGAGCAGTTGTGAATGTTCACAAGTATGACCCAGGTACGCATCGACGGACTTGTCTGCACCTGAGCTGCAGTTGCTGACCCGACACCTCTGTCAGCTGTTACAGTAAATACAGTCTATGCACCACCAGCAGAACTAGTCCAACCCATCACTTCTCAGTCACCCTCAGGTCAATCCCCTCCAGGGTCTGCACTGCATCCCCCGAGCCAGACCCCAACAGGGGCGTTTACACAGGGGTCGCCTCGTCTCAGTTGGAAGAGGGTGCCCTCCGCTCAAGATGCGGTCCCAGGTGGACAGGACTCTCCTGGGTTCTGCTCAGGCCACAGACCCAGCCCCTTGGACGGAGACTGGCTGCTCGCTGGCTTCCACTGGGTCCCCTGGAGCTCATGTCTACCAAAGACAGCCCTGAGATGCTGAGGGACTTGCCACGACATTTCCCACTCATCTCGCCTGCCTTCTGAGGACCCTCAAGCCCAGAGGCCCACCTCCGCACCCTCATCAGCCAGCGGGACTCACCTGGGGCCTGAGGACCTCAGATGCCCTCCCACCCGAGAGCACAGGGGCCACATCTCCATCCTTCATGCCCAGACGCCAACTGCATTTTCTAGACCAGTCATCTGGCACACGCGGCCCCAGGTCTCTCAGTGAGGCCACCGTCTCCCAGTCTCCATGCTGCCAACAGGTACTCTCTGTCACAGAGCCCGAAACCTCAGGGCGGACTCCATCACGCTGCCCACCCCACGCAGGGGACCCTTCACTTATTCTCCAACGGGGTCCCCTCCTCATTCACGGACACTCTATGGGAAGGGGGAGGGAGGCACAGTGGGGGCAGAAGACAGTTGTCTTTTCAATAATATTTGTTATACCTGGATCAATGTACAGCAAGTCCCCTACATACGAACGAGTTCTATTCCAAGAGCTTGTTCATCAGTCCAATTTGTTCGTAAGTCCAACAAAGTTAGCCTAGGTACCCAACTAACACAGTCGGCTATATAGTATGTACTGTCATAGATTTATAATACTTTTCACACAAAGAATACATAAAAAACAAACACAGGATAGTAAAGTGCACAAAAGCACAACCACTTGTAGAGGAACCATGCACAGGACAATGCATGCCAGACACATGAACTAACTTACGTGACTGGACGTGCAAACACACGTTCACATCTTTGAAAGTTCGAAACGTGAAGGGAACTTACTGTATTATTCTTTTAAAAGCCAGGAATTTGGCTTTTGTTTTTCCAATCCCCAAAGTAAGGGCACCTGCCAGTCTAGCCGGAGGCCAGGCTTATGAGGGAGAGGTAGTGCAGAAAAGAGGTTTTCACAGACGTTCTTCACCTGATAGAATTCGGGGAGTCCATGAACTTGGGTCAGAAAATTACATTTTTATTTTTGCTAACCTGTGGCCAAATTTGTATTTTCTTCCATTGCAAACCCAGACAAAATACCGTCCCTCCCAGGCAGTAGCTGGGATTGGGCACCAGTAGGGATCACAGATGTTTGCATTATAAGCACTGCAAACATATCGAGATATTGTTGACACTCACCATCCATTGAAAGTACGGTATTTATCTGATTATCTAATGTAGTAACAAAGAAGCACATGTGTTACTATATCACAAACGATACAGGTATAATATTTTGATAACAGTATTTCACCATAACTGATTTCCCTAAGAACCTTATTTGAGGCATTTATATTATTCTGAGGAAGGGGCCATAGCATTCATCAGATAGCCACAGGGGCCCCAGAACAAAAAGGCTAAGAAGCCCTGAATAATTCCTTTTTGCATGGTTCTGACACACCTGTCTGCTGAGGATGGAAAAGTGAGGAAGAGGGGACCACAGTGCAGATCGCGGCCTTTCCCGATGAACAAGCACCTCCCCTGCCACCTGGCTCCATGCATGGCTTGACCACAGGATGGAGAAGAGGGGGTGCTCTCGTCACTTCCGATCTATCCTCCTACCCCGGCCCAAAAGCCTGCCGCCATCCGTCTGCTCCATCTGGAAGCTCCTAGGTCCCCCACGTACCCAAATAACGATGACTTTCCTGCCTGGCGCAGCTTCACCAGCACCACAGATAACTTCAGCCTCCAAGAAGACGATACCATCGACATTTCTCAAATGTCTTGTATCCAGTGATCCCCCTCACCCCTCTGACCCAGGTCACATTCTCCCCAACATACCCATGCCTGCCATCACCAGGACCTGCTCTCCGTCCTTGCCTTGGTTTGGGCTCCCCCATGAAGCAGACTCCGAGCCTCAACTTTATAGAAAAGTACTAATTTGTGACTGCTCTCAAGAGGCGCCCGTGAGGGGATGCAGAAGTGAGACGGGAAAGAAAAGAAAACCAGTAAGGACCATGTTGTCCAACCCATGACCCCTGTGGACAACCAGAGCTTAATTCCACTGGGGAATTCTGAGAGCGTAGAGCACGTTTCAGGGTTACCTGCCCCGACGTGTAAGGAAGCTGGGGTCTCCTGCACCCAGCCCTCACCTGCCGTCGGTGGGGCATTACACCCCAGCATTTCAGACCCAGAAGATCAAACCTTCAGGCAGAGAATGGCAGGCATTTACAGTAAGATGGGAAGTAAAGGAGAGGGAGAGACGGGCCAGGGAATGACAGTCTGTCTGCCTGCCAAGCCCCGAAGAGGGGTTCCTCACGCCCACCGCCGGCCCATCCTTCCAGCCCTGTGTAATGGCCATCACACTCCTTCACTGATCACACCAGGTCCCCCAGGTCAGCAGCCCCTCTGCTCTCCCCCTGCACGATAGGGTCCTTGTAGCTTGTCTCTGGTGCTTTGTTTCCTAGCCCAGCAATTGCACCACCCCCTTGCAAAGATACGGAAACCTCTTTTCCTGTCTTCTTTTCCATAAAATGGTACAAATCCACCAAGGGCGTCCGCCCCGCCTAAACTCTCTTGTTCCTTTCCGTACATATCATGCCATCAGCTGGCTTCCTTGTGCCTGCGGCCATGTGGTTAGGACCCACCGGGCACGGAAAAGTACATGATAACACATACGGGTGCCACTATAATTCTTTTGTCAAATATGTCAAGGGAAGCCTCCAAAGTACCAGGCAGGACAGGGTGGTATGTCCCTCTCAGCAGAGCTTACTCTTCCCCACCTCCAGTATATATCTCCCACATATTTCACTGTTCTTACACTTCCGGGCCTGCTTCCTCGCCATGACTTTGAGCACATGACTTTGTCTCTACTTCACAGAGGAAATTCACACCAGCAAGCGGGAACTGTAAACAGACCCCACAACCTCCATCACGGCCGATCTGTACCATTCTTTCTTCACTCTCTCCTGTAAGAACGGCCATACCCCTCCCTCCATAAAAGGGCATCCTCCACATGCCCCCCGCCTCACCTGACTCTCCCTGTATTTTCATCCCATCCTCTCTTAGTTTCCATGATCAGCATTTAGACATGCTCCATCTGTCATTTTAAAAGCACACTTTTCTTAGTTTTTATTTTATATTGGAGTATAGTTATTTACTCTGTTGTGTTAGTTTCAGGTGTACAGCAAAGTGATTCACTTATACATATAAGTGTATACATATAAAAGAGCAGCCACTCTTTTTTAGATTCTTTTCCTGTATACGTCATTACAGAATATCGGGTAGAGTTCTCTGTGCCACACAGAGGTCCTTATTAGTTATCTATTTTATATAGAGTAGTGTGGATATGTCAATCCCAATCTCCCAATTTATCCCTCCCCCCTTACACACCCTGGTAACCATAGGATTGTACTCTATGTCTGTGAGTCTGTTTCTGTTTTGTAAATAAGTTCATTTGTATCATCTTTTTAGATTCCACATATAAGTGATATCACATGGTATTTGTCTCTCTCTGTCTGACTTACTTCACTCAGTATGACAATCTCTAGGTCCATCCACGTTGCTGCAAATAACAGTATTTCATTCATTTTTAGGGCTGAGTAATATTCCATTGTACATATGTGCCACATCTTCTTTATCCATTCCTCTGTTGATGGATATTTACGTTGATTCTATGTCTTGGCTGTTGTGAATAGTGCTGCAAAGCACTCTCCACTGACCCAGGTGCCAGCTCTGCCCTTTGCCGTTCCCTTATTCTCAGCCTCTTACACAGAAAGTTCTCTCCACCGTTAAGTTTTCCCTCCCACTCACCTCTGAATCACTGACACTGGCTTTCCTCCCCACCACTCTGCTCACCTGCCTCTCGACTCCCAGCAGCAGTGAGCCCTGTGCCCTCAAACCCAGTGGACTGTGCTCAGTCCTCAACCCCTACAGCCCTCGACACACCTGACCCTGTTAGCCACGCCCACATTTGGAGACACGGTTCCCGTCTCTCCGAGCCATCCGTTCCCCTCTCTCCTCTCCGTCCATTTCAGCAGTTCCTTCCCAGCACCTCAGCCTATGTGGGACCACTGCACGATGGACTTTCTCGGGTCTCTGCCCCGGGCCCTCTTATCATCTCTCTCCCAACATAATTTCGTCCACTACATGAACATCCGTGGACTGATGACTCCCAATGTTTACATCCAACGCATCCCACTCTGCGGAGCTCCAAACCAGTATTAACACAGCTCACCTGGCACCTCCATCTGGGTATGTCCTTGGACCCTCAAACGCACTCTTTCCAAAACTGAACACACGGCGGCCTCCACCAGTGTCCCGTGGACCATGGCACCCTCCCCTCCCCCTGGAGGCTCAAGAGGAGACTGTCCCCCCGACTCTTCCCTGCCCCCGCCGCTCACTCACTAAACCTGTCAACTCCACACCTCAAATCATGATCGACTGCCCACTGCTGTCCAGCCCTCTGCCCATGCCCTTGTCCCCAACATCAGCACCACTTACAGGCACGGAGGTGACAGTCACCTAACTGGCTTCCCGAGTCCACGTTTCACCTCTCTGATGCACCCTCTGCACTGCACCTGAGACACCTGTTTTGAAATGAAAGTGCCACTGACCTAGAGACCATCCAGCTGCCTCTCGCTGTGCTTGGCATCAGGTTACGTCTCCACCCTCCTAACAGCACCTGAAGGGGCCACAGGGTCTGCCTCCGACCCGTCCCTTCCACTTTGTCCCTTTCCTGTGTTCTTTCTAATCCAGGGACACTCGGTCACACCATCCTCGGCACGATCACACAGGCTGCTTTACCTCCTAGAATCTGGTGTGCAGCCTCCCTCCAACCTGCTAACTCCGACACACCGGCTTGGGTTACTTAACTTCTCATTTCTTAAGAGAAGTCATCCTTTTCAGACTGAGTTCAGTCTTTTTAGTATCAGATTCGAAAGCGTCCTGCAGTTTCTATCCTGCAGGAGTAGTTTTAAAAATTCCTTATCTTTCTCTCCCTGCAAAATGTAGCTCTGTGAAAGTGCTGGGCGGGGTGGGTGAACACCTTCTTTTCCTGTGATCCACACGATGCGCGTGCATTAAATAAATATTTGTGGACCAGCTTCCTAACTGATTGGTTCTAAAACAATTTCCTTGGACCTTCTGACTATAAGTATCAAGATCCTTAAAAAATGTCCATTTAAATTGATCCACTAGGGCTTCCCTGGTGGCGCAGTGGTTGAGAGTCCAACTGCCGATGCGGGGGGGACGGGTTCGTGCCCCGGTCTGGGAAGATGCCACATGCCGCGGAGCGGCTGGGCCCGTGAGCCATGGCCGCTGGGCCTGCGCGTCCAGAGCCTGTGCTCCGCAACGGGGTAGGCCACAACAGTGAGAGGCCCGCGCACCGCAAAAAAAAAATAATAATAAAAAAATAAAAATAAACTAATCAAGAGTATACTTACCATTGTTAAGAAAGTCTGAATGTCCTTAATCCAGTGGGAAGTGATGAATCTGGTACATGCTCTTTGGGAAAGAGGTAAGTGGAGAAGAAATGCCACGCTGAGACAGTGCAGTCTACACCAATCTGTCACCCCCTCCAGGGTGGGGCAGTTCGTCTCCACCTGCATCAAATAAAGAAGGTGGGTCAGAGGACCTTGGCCAGGACACCACCTGATGCCTGGGCACCTCAGAGAAGGTGCAGCTGCACCACGTGGGCAGGAACCACACGCTCTTACGCCGTTCACTCTGCATTTTTGCAAAAGTTCTTTTCTTCACATAACACACACGCTGGGTAAGAGAGACAGGGAACCGCCAGCTTAGTAGCAGTTTACAGGAAGCAACTTCCTGTGTTCTTAGTTGAGCCCAACTTCACATGAGCTGACCCAGCAGCGCATGACGTCAGGAGCTCACAGGATTCTGCACGGCGGGGCCACACATGAAATGCTCCATCCCTTTTCTCCCAGGCGTCCTATTTTAAAGGTTATATTGAAAACTACCAGGGTGAGGAAACCGGTACAATCTGAAAACGTACCCAAGTGGAAACAGGGTAAAGAAGTGGGCATGTTTAACCTGATGAGACAATGTTTGCAGGGCTGTCACTGGAACCAGACTGAGGCTCATTCAGTGTGCCTCCACAGGGCCAGACGGGGTCGAACGATGAGAAGCCCCAGAGAGACAAGTGGTTTAGTATCACTTTTGTGATCATTTAAAATGGCACGCCTAGCCATCTACGTTATTTGGCAAAGACACTATTCAAGCAGACCTAAAGGACACAGGAGAAAGATGACGAGCCCTGTTCGTTTCTGAAACTATGAAAGAAAGAGACCAAACTGCGTTTCTCTTTCAAAAGAATCTTCAACCAGGAGTTCCCCAGCACTCAGGCTGTAAACAACACAGTACGTGTACACGTGTGTGTCTGAGTGCATGCGTGCACATGTGCAGACACACAGGGATGGCTAGTTGGTTGGCGAACAAACCCACACCAGTCTACAGAGTCTCAATGGCCTCTGCCAGCCCTACAGAAGTTGTGGCTTTAGCATCTGTCCAGCCAGGACAGCAGGAAGCTCCTTGCACAGGGCAGTGGACAGAGTGGAGCTTGGATAAGACAGACAGACCTGGTTTCAATCCACACTGTATTTCATTCTTGGGTTTGATGAATGTTCCCTGGACTCTCTGAACCTCAGTAAGGATCACAGCACCTCCCTTAAACTGCTGTCGTGAAGACTTAATGGCACAAGGCATGTAAGAGCCCAGAATATCATAAAGGGGTAAACTCTCACCAAGGGCCACTTTCTTATCTTCCGCTGGAGGGCTGGACACATTTGACTAAAAATGTACTAAGGGAAACATCTGTGAGTAGAACACCAACCCATCTAACAGCACAACAGATGTTTCAGTAAAATCAAATAAATAAAATTTCACTGGTGTTTCACAGTAAACTTATCATACCTGTTGGATGTTAGCTTTCTGAGCATCAGTGGTCTTCGATCTGTTTTCTAAAAAGTGATGGTATAAACTCAAAGACAAGGAGCAGGAAGTAACACAAAGAACCTGCCGAATGTCAGATCCTTCCGGCCACAGTTGCTTAAGCAGAGAAATAGTTTCACATGCCTGTCACAGAAGGAAATCGTAAAATGTCGTGGTATTTAGAAAAATGTTTTCAATCATAAATGATCTTACTAGAAGAACTCATACCGAAGAGAAAAATAGATATGACTACACAAAAACATTTCTGTTTAAAGGAAGAAACAAAATTCAAAATGGGAACATAATAAGTATTTCAATGAAATTATTACAAGTTTAAATATGTAAAGAGCTCCTACAAATCAATAAAACATCTAAGCCTTTAATAAGAGATGAGCAGATAATTCACAAAATACAAATATTAATAAAAGTGTTCAACCATTTTAGCAACAAAAAGGACAATTAGATAGCATATTTTTACTTTCAAATTAGCAAAGTATATTTTAAGGATAATAGCACTGGAAATCATGTGACGTGTCATTTCTCTTATATTTGCAAATCAGAGTATACATAGGCACAGAGTTACTGCAAAGCTATTTGGCAATACATATGATTATCATTATGTATGTTGATACTTTCTGATTGACTATGCAAGTTCTAGGTATGTAAGTTAGGTAAGTTATACAAAATGTGTACCAAGATTTATGCTCCAAGATGTTCATCACAAAGTTATCTGTTAAAGCCAATTTTCAAACAATTTAAATGTTCAGCATTAGAGAAATATTAGGCATCCAGTAAAAATAAAATTTGTGAATAATTTTTCTGATAATCGGAAAAAGTGGTGTATTAAAGTCTGTTATTCATATGTTTGTCTGTTAATATTATTATAGTGATATTAATTTCCTGGTTTGACAAACGTACCTTGGTTACACCAGATCTTAACACTGGGGGCGGAAGCTGGGTGAGAGGTATATGAGAACTCTGAACTATGTTTGCAATTTTTTAGTAATTAAACAATTCATTCAAATAAAAAGATTTTTAAAAGTTTCAGTACCTCTTCCATCATATCTTTCCATTTTAAATTTCCAAAAAGACGTCCTAATGCTAAAACTCTACATTCCTTCAATTGCTTAATCAGGGTTTTATAAGCATTCTCAAAGTGCTTTTCACTCTGCAAAAGGAAGGCAAGTCACATAAATCGTCATAAATAATATATCACATTACTTTCCAACTAAAGAAAATCATATATTGAAGATAATATTGTTACAATATATTTCTAAGTTAAAAAAAAAATACACTAATGTAATTACAGATCATCAACAATGCTTTTAAAGCCTGCCTGTCTTTGTCGAGGTCCATTTTATTTTTTAACAACTTCATCAAGGTATAATTAACATGACGCAAAATCCCCTCACTTTAAGGGTACAATTCAATGGCTTTGGGTAAATTTACAGAGTTGCGCAACCATCGCCATACTCTAATTTTAGAACATTTTCAATATCTCAAAAAGAAACAATTTACCCATTTAATGCACTAGATTTTATTAGAAAAAAAATTCAAAGAGACACAGAGAGAATAGCATAACCGCCTTCCCCAGGTAATGAACAACCAGCAACAGCCATTATCAACATGCATGGCATTTTTATACACATTTCACACAGTCCTCAAATTGATCAATGAAATCACCTCTTTAAGGTGAGTGTTCAATAAACTAGGAAATAAATTATTTTACCAGAAATAAAATCCTCCATTAAAAAATGTCTTTCCTGAGAAAAGACTGGCAAGGAAGTTTGTAGGGACTCTTCAAACACAGATTCAGAAATTGCTCTAACAGAATAAAAAATGAAATGAACGGATTACAGGACCTCCTGTCACTACAAAAAATAATTTTTTAATTAAAAAAAAAAAATACACACACAAGGCTGTTCCTGCTCACAGCAGGCAACCAGAGTTGGAAATAGTTTAATGACTGAGGTTCTAACGAAAGCAAAGTAAACTATCTTATTGGATTTTGTGATAACCATCCAGGTGTGGCCAGTGCCACAAGGGGTGTGACCCTAAACTCAAAAAAGTGAAAATGTTAACTGACACAAAGATCATTTTGATGATATATAGAATTGTCTTCACATTCTAAATTCACTATAAGTAGTGAAAATTAGACAGGAACCAAATTTATTTCTAAAATTGGTGAGCATTTTTGAACTCCCAAACGTTCAATACAGTCATTACCAATTATACCAATACAGCAAAATAATAAGATCACAGGATTAAAATTCTAAATACTTTGAAAATTCTATTAATGATTTAATGTTAAGAAATCATTTTATTTCAGGGACCTCCCTGGCGGTCCAGTGATTAAGACTCCATGCTTCCGATGCGGGGGGCACAGGCTGGATCCCTGGTCGGGGAAACAAGATCCTCTGCGCCATGCAGTACAGCCAAAATATTTTTTTTAATTTTTTTTTTAAATTGTATTTCATCAACTTTCACCATCGTTTTCTCATGAAAAGCTACCATATTCACCATCATTTCACCAGTATGTGGACGCGTGTCTGGCCTTCCTAAGTGGAGATGGAACCGCATGCCACACTTAAGCACCGAAGTGCTGGGGTCAGGCTGCCTCTTTTAAAATCCAGGCTGTATTACTGGATTTGGAATTGACAATGGGCAGATCATTTGTTCAAGTATCTATCTGCAAAACACAGACAACGCTAACACCTCCCTCACAGGGTCACTGTGAAGGTTAAATAAAATGACTCATGGGAAGCACCAAGCACTATTGTTATGACAACAACTGCCCAATAAATGACTGCATTTTTGTTTTATTATTATCGTTTCTATTTTTCTACACCTCTCTGTTAAACCTATGACAATTTCCATAAAAGAGGGAGAAATAAAACTGAGTCAAGTAATGCAGGAAATTTCGTGAAATTCTAAAAGTTTGTCTTTTAGGTGCACACTACCTTCTGGAAAATCAACTGGTGTTTGTACTTGCTCGGCATAAAGTACGCGTAAAGTCGAAGGACATCGGATGCTTGGCCCGAGAAGAGCACGGCATTGACATTCATCGCCCAGGACTGAATGATTAAAAAGTTGAAAAGGTGTACTTGTAGATGGCTCAGGCTTTCATCGGCGACGATCAGAAAATATGGGTAACTGTCTTCCAAGAAACTTTTCCACTCTTGTGAGAAGCACCCAGAAAAGTCTGTCCGGACATCAATGTTGGTATTATGCTGAAGGTGGAGAATTAACGCCGTCCTCAGAGGAAGCAATTCAGGGGTGCTGTTGTATACGTGTTCAGCATCCTGCGGGGTAGACAATTTTGAAACCATCATTTCGCCGTCTACTAGTTTTGCTGGTTAACACACGCCATGAAAGCCATTAAAGGAATAGGTTCCAACACAGTTGTCTTCTGTTCTATAGTCAGAACATAGAGCCTCGATCCTTGACTGTCATTTTGCAGATACATGCCACAAATCACAATTTGGGTTTAAATACATCTGTCCCCTTTAACTCACACTTTCCCTTCCCATTCTAATCCTTCTCCTCTCCAATCTCACTTCAAAAAGAAAAAGGAAAGAAAAATATGTAAAAGCAAATGGTAGCTATAAAGCGTCCATAGGGAAAGCTGGGGTGGATCACGCTGCAGGGACAGTCCCAGGTCACCCGGAAGTAGCACCGGTTTTTATCAAAAGCCCACAGTTCATGCATTGCTCGCAGGCAGTCAGCAAGGCTCAAATATCTAACAATAATATGGATCACAAAAGAACTGAACAGACATGCACTAAAACCTCCAAGAATAACACACTGGTTACCTTTAGGGATAGAATGAGGAGGTGGTGGTGGTATGATACATACATGTATTTGAAACTGTTAAAATTTCATGAGTTATATGCACATTCAAATCAAGGAAGACCAGGTATCTTCCCTTGGATGTATTTACTTCAGAGCAAATAAGAACGAAGCAACATTGGTGAGTCTGATCCACCTTTGGGCTCAAACAAACTGTTTTTTTTTTGGTTTTTTTGTTTTTTTTAGTTGCTGGGAGTAGGAGTTTATTAATTTATTTTTGCTGTGTGGGGTCTTCGTTTCTGTGCGAGGGCTTTCTCCAGTTGTGGCAAGCAGGGGCCTCTCACTATCGCAGCGCGGGGGCCTCTCACTATCGCGGCCTCTCCCGTCGCGGAGCACAGGCTCCAGACACGCAGGCTCAGTAGCTGTGGCTCACAGGCCTAGTTGCTCCGCGGCATGTGGGATCCTCCCAGACCAGGGCTCGAACCCATGCCCCCCGCATTAGCAGGCAGACTCTCAACCACTGCGCCACCAGGGAAGCCCCCACAAACTGTTGAGTCTTGAAGACAGAGGTGGACCTACTTGGAGTTGGGAGATTAGAACCCGGAGATCAGCTCAGTCGCTTCCGAGGACACCCCTCCCCCTCCTCCAGGGTCCTGTGTGTCCTCACAGGAAAGCTCCATGAGGGCAAATAAAAAATAATCCTCTACAAATGACCCAATGTCATTCCTTTTTATGGCTGAGTAATATTCCACTGTGTATATGTACCACATCTTCTTTCTCCATTCGTCTGTGATGGACATTTACGTTGACCTGGCTATTGTAAATAGTGCTGCAATGAACACTGGGGTGCATGTTTCTTTTTGAACTGGGTCATCTGTAGAGACGTGGATGGACCTAGAGACTGTCATACAGAGTGAAGTAAGTCAGAAAGAGAAAAACAAATATCGTATATTAACGCATATATGTGGAACCTAGAAAAATGGTACAGATGAACCGGTTTGCAGGGCAGAAATAGAGACAAAGAAATAGAAACAAACGTATGGACACCAAGGGGGGAAAGGGGGGAGTGGGAAGAACTGGGTAATTGGGATTGATATATATACACCAGTATGTATAAAATAGATAACTAATGAGAACCTGCTATATAGCAGAGAGAACTCTACTTCACTGCACAGCAGAAACTAACACAGCATTGTAAAACAACTACACCCCAATAAAAATAATAATAATAATCCTCAATGTAGTAATTTCTGAATACTGGGATCCTGGGTCACTTTTTTTTCTGTTCTTCCCTTTAAATTTGCTGAATTTTTATAGATCTACTTCACTTTGAAATAAGAAAAAAAACCTACTTATAAAACAATGTCAGTGTAGTCTCAGTTCTCAAATCATAGAAAAGAACCCAACTGTCACATTACCTTGAAGAAAACGACGGCAAAATGTCCTCCTTTATTAATTAGATCCACAAGGTAGCATTCAACCAGGTAAAAGAAGTGCAGGCCCTGTTCAGGCCGCAAGGATTTCTCACAGATGTATGTCATCAGCAGTGAGTCTCCGTCAATCAGAAAAAACTCAGACTCAACAAAATCATTCAACAGGCTGTCATAACTAAAATACAAACAGTGAAAATGAAAAGTTACACGAAGATGAAATCAGGCCCCAAAGGCAGCAGCTTTATTATCATTATTTTCATCATCATTATCACCAATAGCTTGATTTACTGAGGAATTCTTTCACGTTGGTCTCTACACTGACTTGCCAAAGACACCCGCACGCATGAGTGTTCTTCACAGGAGGAATCAGCATCACCTCCGCTCAACAGGGAAGGAAACTGAGGCTCGAAGACAGAGCACGTTATCTAAGGCCAAAATGTGGGCCGGACTCAGGGACTGAACACCTATATCTGAATATAGACCTTCCTACTTCATAATCTCATCCTTTCTAAAGAAGATGTGGCACATACATACAATGGCATATTACTCAGCCATAAAAAGAAACGAAACTGAGTTATTTGTAGTGAGGTGGATGGACCTAGAGTCTGTCATACAGAGTGAAGTAAGTCAGAGAAAAACAAATACCGTATGCTAACACATATATATGGAATCTAAACTAAAAAAACAAAAAGGCATAAAGAACCTAGGGACAAGACGGAATAAAGAATAAAGACACAGACCTACTAGAGAATGGACTTGAGGATACGGGGAGGGGGAAGGGTAAGCTGGGACAAAGCGAGAGAGTGGCATGGACATATATACACTATCAAACGTAAAACAGGGAGCTAGTGGGAAGCAGCTGCATAGCACAGGGAGATCAGCTCCGTGCTTAGTGACCACCTAGAGGGGTGGGATAGGGAGGGTGGGAGGGAGGAGATGCAAGAGGGAAGAGATATGGGAACATATGTATATGTATAACTGATTCAGTTTGTTATAAAGCAGAAACTAACACACCACTGTAAAGCAATTATACTCCAATAAAGATGTTAAAAAAAAAGAGAGATTACTGTAGAGGGAGGAGACATGGGAACATATGTATATGTATAACTGATTCACTTTGTTATAAAGCAGAAACTAACACACCACTGTAAAGCAATTATACTCCAATAAAGATGTTTAAAAAAAGAGAATTACTGTAGAGGGAGGAGACATGCGAACATATGTATACGTATAGCTGATTCACTTTGTTATAAAGCAGAAATTAACACACCAGTGTAAAGCAATTATACTCCGATAAAGATGTTTAAAAAAAAAATACATGGAAATTGTAAGCATGATTTCGAGAAGATTGAATAAATGCTCTCAAATACGGGAAAAAAAAAAATCGCATCCTTTCATAAAATGATGGGTTCATTGACAGCCATGGACAATAAAGCAAGAGAAGACTGTTTCCACTGACCATCAAACAGCTCTAAAAGTTCTGTGTTCAACAATCTCATATATATATATATAAAATACTATAATACATATACTAAGATAAATGATAAATAGATTAGATATGTGGATGGATGGATAGATAGATAATAGACAGACGGTAGATGATAGATAGATGAAAGGTAGATAATCGCTTTAAGGCCAATCCGATACACAGGGAATAAGATGTAGAGCTTTATATCTCTTGATTTATTACTACAACACTCACTCAGCTTCTGCCATCTGCTCCAAAATCAACTGTGACATTTTCTCCAAAAGCTTCAGGTACTTTTCTAAACCTAAAAAAAGAAAGAGAGAAAGAGAATGAATTATTTTCAATCAATTCTTTTCAAAAGAGCTATCGTTTACAAATTATTTGAGAAAGAAAAAAGTCATAAAGTTAATTCTATTAAATCTGTGTAGCTTGCAGAATCATTATTTTACAACTTATAAATATTTGAAACTGAAAATTACCCATTCTTGCCACGTGCCTCCAACCTGATGGAAAATATTAAATATAGCAAATATCCTTTACTGTGGTACCTCTAAGTGGCAGATGCTAATGAAAACGGCAGGCCTACAAAGAAAGAAAAATTAGAAATGAATTATTCCATCAACAAACGGTACTGAATGACTACTGTGTGTTAAACAAAACTTTAGGCACTGGGAATACAAGAATGAACAAAAGTCAAAATGCTGTCAGTTCCCACGAAACTTAAAATTTACCAGGAAAGATAATTATCAATCAGATAATCATACGAACAATGGAACGTTGCAAATGTGACAAAGTCAAAAGGTCAGTGGAAACTTCCCTAAAGAAGCAATGCTTGAGCTGAGTTCTGAAGGATAAGACGAGAATTAATTAAACAAAGGGGTGGGGTGGGTAGCACTGCAGGCAGAGAGAACCCAGAACACCTGGCGCAAAAGCCTTGTGGCAGGAAAGTGTGTGTGGATGGTTCTAGGTCCTGAGAAGAAGCCAGCCGCGCTGGAGCGCAGAAACACAAAGTCATGCAGAGCCTCTGATCGCATGTTTGTCATCCTAAAATCCACTGATGGATTTTAAGCAGGGAGTAATGTGATTGACTGTGCCATCTTGGAAGATTACACTGGCTGCAGTACAGAGAATAGATGGGGTGAAGCAAAGACCCCACTAGTGAGGCGGAGAGAAAGCCACTGTTCTAGAGCAATGGGAGTAGCTGCATGCAGTGTAGCTGGACAGTAGTTTGAGGCACATGTTCATCTCAGATACTCAGAAGGTGAGTTTGACATGATGAGGTAATGGATCAGCTACGGATAGAGAAGAGGAGCCCCTTGGGATTCCACCTGATGCAATCGCATGCAAGGCGAGGCTGCTCCCTGGGCTGGAAACCTTGGGATACGGCCAACGTCAGGGAAAGATCCTAAGTTCATTTGTGGTCAGCCTGGGTTCGACTTCCTATGGGATATGTCCTGTAAGTAATTAAATGTGCAGGTCTAGAGATCAAACACGAGGTCTGGGCTAGACCTCAGTGTGAAAGCAGTTTCAGTATTATGGTTAAGTGAGGCCACCGGTGTGGATGAAGTCGCTCGGACAGAGAGACGCAGCATCAGGAAAGACAGTATCAGACACACGAGATGAGATGGGTTAAATCACAGCATCCCAGAGGTTCACGGGTGCCCTTAACGTCTCAGGACTTTTTTTTTTTAAATCGTACTCCTAAGATAAAATGAATACCTAATAGTTCATGTGTTAAGCAGTGAGCTCCAAACAAATTACGTCCCAACACCTTCATTTGAAAATATAATGCACATAAACTGAAAGAGATAATACAGGTTTTGAAATTAACTAACAACGACTAATGGGACATGAGTGCATGCTGGGCACTGGGCAGATTTTCAACCACAGCTATGTTGGCAGAATAAAGCCTCCTTCATCTGACAGGTAAGGGACTCCCGGCCTGTTCCCCAACCCTCACAGGAAGCTTTCCATATTAAACTTTACCCCAAACTGGTTCTCACCTAAACATCACACAGAATCCACAATCATTACGCTCAGTTCTCTCTCATGTTAGGGAGAAACATGCTAAGTAAAATAAAACCAGCTACCTATCATAATAACCACGAGTGAATATGTATAAAACATTAGAATCGCTCGACATTTAAGGGGGAAGAAAAAAAAAAAAAATACGAAGCCAGAAGAACAAACATGATTCAAGGACAGAACAGTCCTTAAAAAAAAAAAAACTCCAGTTAGAGTTCTCAATAATGACAGTGACATTAACTAATAAAATAGTAACAGGTTGCTACAGCAAAACAAAAAAAGTAAACGCTCATAAAAATTTTAAATACAATTTCAGAAAAATAATTTATGCACAGAACAATGGAATGGGCATGCTGAAATTTCAAGTTAGCGGATCTAGGGGTTAAAATCCAGGAAATTTCTTAGAGGAGAGAAGAGAAAATCAAAGAGATGGAAAATAGAAAAATTACTAAAATATGGAGGAGAGATCAACAAGTTCTAAGTCCATTTCACAGTAATTCCAGTCACAGAGAAGTACGATTGCAAAGTGGGGTGGGGATAAATTAAAAGTAATCAAAGATATAATAGTTAGCATAACAATATTAGGCCAGAGTTAAAGAAAAATATACTTTTTTAGATTGAAAAGGTTTTCCAAGCACTGAGCAGAAATAATGGCAAAAGAGAAAACCATGCTTACACACAGCTTGTGAAAACCGAAGAGCTCCAGGAATACAGAGAAAGACGAAAGCACCACAAAGAGGTGTAAGGCAGATGTGAGCAGAGAGAACATGGGCGCTGCCAGCAGGACGCTGGGCTTCTCACCCCAGTTGTGAACATACTACAGTTGAGGTAAGTTACGTTCTCTGTCTCACTTCACTCATCCACTCATCGGACAATCATATTACTCCCCCTGGCTGTGTTTGCAAGCCATTTAAAAGTATGAGCTGGTGCATACAAATGGATTAAAATAGTACCTGGCACACAGATACAACACATCAAAATGAGAGCATTACTGGATGTCTTGATAAAAGAAAAGAATACTTTCAAAGTTCTGAGAGGAAAATGTTTTGAACTAAGAATTCTGTATCCAAACAGTCATTCAATTCATCAGGAGGGGGAAAAGACAGTACTACTAGACATTTAAGAAGTCAGGGGCTTCCCTGGCGGCGCAGTGGTTAAGAATCCGCCTGCCAATGCCGGGGACAGTGGTTCGAGCTCTGGTCGGGGAAGATCCCACATGCCGCGGAGCAGCTAAGCCCGTGCGCCACAACTACTGAGCCTGCGCGCCACAACTACTGAAGCCCACGTGCCTAGAGCCCGTGCTCCGCAACAAGAGAAGCCACCGGAATGAGAAGCACGCGCACCGCAACTACAGAAAGCCCGCACGCAGCAACGAAGACCCAATGCAGCCAATTAAAAAAATTAATTAAAAAATTTTTAAAAAGCAGTCGGAAACCTCACCAACTACTCATCTTAAATGAAAATTTATTTTAAAAGATAGTACAGAAAATTGAAGAAAAAAGATAAAGAGGACAATCAAGAAACATTGAAATTATGTACGGTCCACAAGAATTAAAGGAAGCTAAAAAGAAAAATAAAAGGATGCATGACACTTTGAATTTTGAGAAGTATCCATTTCAAGCAGTAGTCTTAATGATATGGAACTATGTTTCCCAGGCAAAGATAAAGACTTCCTACTATTGTACATAATCATAATTTTGTAAGTGTTGCTAACTGGTTTTCCATTTTTGATTCAAAATAGAAACAAATCACAAGAATTAAAATCATAAAATACTATAAATTATGACAAAGACTTATAGTATGAAATTTTAGCCAAATAGGGAGGTTCATACATGGGGAGGCTTCATTTCTGTGAGGCCGGGGGTAACCCAGCTAACAAACAGAGACAAAAATGTAGAACTGGGTGGTTCCAGTTTACAGCTTCTAGTAAACAAATCTATCTCGGCATTTTTAGGTGGTGACACAACAAAAACAGAGGCAAAGAGCTGTTTCCATACAGAACTACACCAGTGCAGAAATACTCCAGCGGGGGGGGGGGGGGGATCTTAAACCTGAATTTGGTCAAATCTCTGGTAGCAAGAACTGTCACTTAGAAATTTAGAAAACAGAAGAACATCTTAAATGTTAAAATATGCCAAGAGGACTAGGAGAATCACTACAAGACAAGATTTAAAAAAACAACAACCGGGGCTTCCCTGGTGGCACAGTGGTTGAGAGTCCGCCTGCCGATGCAGGGGACGCGGGTTCGTGCCCCGGTCCAGAAGATCCCACATGCCACGAAGCGGCTGGGCCCATGAGCCATGGCCGCTGAGCCTGCGCGTCCAGAGCCTGTGCTCCGCAACGGGAGAGGCCACAACACTGAGAGGCCCGCGTACCACAAAAATAAATAAAATAAAATAAATAAAAACAACCCGGCTTCCCTGGTGGCACAGTGGTTAAGAATCTGCCTGCCAATGCAGGGTACACGGGTTCGTGCCCTGGTCCGGGGGCATCCCACATGCCGTGGAGCAACTAAGCCCGTGCACCAGAACTACTGAGCTTGCGCTCTAGAGCCCATGAGCCACAACTACTGAGCCCACGTGCCACAACTACTGAAGCCCACGTGCCTAGAGCCCGTGCTCCGCAACGAAAAGCCACTGCAATGAGAAGCCTGCGCACCGCAAGGAAGAGTAGCCCCCGCTCGCAGCAACTAGAGAATGCCCTTGAGCAGCAACAAAGACGCAACGCAGACAAAAATAAATTAATTTAAAAAAAAACAAAAGAAAAACCACCACCAATATAAACTTTCAAACAAAAACCCCCAGCTTTTTAAGAAATAAATTGCAAGAGGATGAAAGAGATGGTAACAAACTTCCAAACACAGTAGTGTCAGAACCTTGTTTGGGTTCTGATTTTAAAATCTTAAATCGAAAGAAGGGGAAAACAAAGAGGAATCGTGGACTACACGTTGGAGGAGAGACAGCCAGAGCCAGAGAACACGGTCCAGGTGATGGTGGAGCACGCAAGGGGACCGCTCCTGAAAGAACGCCTGCAGAGGAGCTGACCCGCAGTGGGCAGGACTTGAGGGTGGCCTCTGAGACCCCAGCCTCCCCGGTGTGCCCCGCCCCCCATAACCTGTCCCCTGGGCGTGGGCAGGACCTGTGACTTTAGTGGGACAGCGTCTCCCCTCATGGGGGTACATCTGCGAGACTGTCATACACAGGAGAAAGGAGATTCTCCTGCTGGCTCTCCAGACCTAAAGCTGAGGCTAAGCCCCTCAGCGGGGTCTCTACAGGCCAGGAGGAGCCTCCGGCCAACAAGAAACAGGCAACTCCAGCCCCACAGCTGCAAGGAACTGGATCCTTCCAGCCAGCGGACGCCTTCATTCCAGCCGGGAGACGCAGGTCCGGGGCTCAGCCCCCTGCCTGGACTTCCCATCCACTGAAACTTAACACGGTGAATTTCGACGGACTTCAGCCACTGAAGGGGCGATCATTTGTTGCACAGCAATAGAAAACGAATGCGTACCCCTTGACCGTGAATACTTCGTTAAAAAAATAAATAAATTCTTACAGCGCTAAGCCACTGAAACGTAGGCATCACCTGGGAGACCTTGTGAAAATGCAGACTCTGATTCTGCAAGTTTGGTTTGGGTCCGAGGCTCCGCAGGGATGAGGAAGCTGCTTGGCGCTGCCCCGTCCAGGGCTCACCGGCCCTGCCCGCCTCTGACGCGCTTTGGTCTCCCCAGTAGCCCCATGCCCACCCTTTCTCCGAAGAGGACCCTTAGTGCCTGAGCACTCGTCTCCCTCCTCAGACCTCAGCGCCCACTTCCCCCTTGCAACTCCGGAGCTCTGCGACGCGCCGCCCCCCGCAGCATCGCGCATCCCTCGCCCCCGCCCTGCATCCCCCGCGCCCAGCGCCCGCGCCGGGCACCTCCCCGCCCATCAGGTCAAAGACCTCGAGCCCCTGCGAGACCGCAGCGCCCCGGGACCCGCGAGACGCCCTCACACCCTTTACCCCGGGCCGAACCTGGAGCCGGACCCGCAGCGTCTGGAGGGCAGCTGAGCGCACCGCAGAGAGGCAGGAGGGCGCGGCGCGTAGGACCGGTGTAGGGGTCGAACGGGGCGGGGCGGGGCCCCCGGAAGCCCAGAGGTCTGGGAGACTTTCGGTTTCCTTTCTTGTTTCCAGGACTTCAGTTTCAAGTTTCGTTTCACCGCGCTTCAGTTGTGTGAGCTGGTAGGTGGTTTGAGCATCCTTCCGTCACAACATCCAGCAAGAGGCAGCAGAGGACTTTGGGATTTGGGCATGAAATAGAGGGAAATGAGGCAGAGAAATCCGGGACATCTATCTAAACAAGATAAAATCAAGAAGAGGCGGAATTAGAAATAGGTGAAATGTGTCCACCTAAAAAATGTTCACAACCTAGAAGTTGAGAGTTACGTTTTACTCGGCAGGAATTTTTAGGACTTCAAGCCTAGGAGGCAGCATCTCAAGAAACCCTGAGAAACTGCTCTGAGGAGGTGAGGGGGGCGGAGCCAGATTACATAGTTTTTGCAAGAAAGGGCAGGGAGTCTGAACGTCAGAAGATTATTGTTAATTAAGGAAAACCAGATATCCCAAGTTAAGGAAATTAGTGCTTTTCTATATATGGGAAGATGCAAGAGTCTGGGCTCACTGAAATCATTCCTTTGATCTGCACCTCAGCTCTCTGGGGCCAATGTTTTCACATCCTGAGTTTCCGCATGGCTCACCGCAGGGAGTGGCTGCAGTCTGATGGCTGCTAGATGGCAGGTATTCTTTTCCTTCCTGAGTTCCCTCAGGGCTCACCGGCTCACTTTGGAGGGCTGCAATCGCTGATGACTGTGACGTTCTTTGTTTAATGATGTGGCAGGAAATATTCCATTTCTCAAATGTAAGGTACTGTGGAATCTGAAATTCCACCTTTATGCAAAAAGAAAAAAACCAGTTAAGAACGCGTGAACTTGGAGTTTCTGTGATGAGAAGCTGAGAATTACCGTCCTGTGTCAACTATATTTGGAGCTTTCATGGACCGAGAAACATCTTTCTGTGAAATCGAAAGCGCAACATTCTCACTGTTGGTTTTTTTTGCCGCACCAGGTAGCTTGTGGGATCTTAGTTCCCCCACCAGGGGACTGAAACCCAGGCAGTGAAAAGGCAGAGTCCTGACGGCTGGACGGCCAGGGAATTCCCTATTTCTCACTTTAATTGATGTTATTTTTACGTAATTTCTGCCTGCTGATGTTTGCAGTTGCTTACTGTGCTCACGTGCTTAATTTCATGAACTTCATGAACGCCATAAATGTGCAAATACGCTGGAATTCCAGGAAGTGGTGGGTGGGGGAATCTTAGCAACATTGGGAAGCCAGGAGCTGCTCTGTCCGCAAGAAACGAAGAGAGGTCCAGGCTCTCACTGCTCCACAGGGGAAAACAGACAGATGGCCATCGACTGGAGAAAAGGGCAGGGGCTGAGAAGGTGGACACTTCTCACAGCCATCAGGCTTTTATTTATTGATTATTTATTTGCAAGTTTGTGATGTGTTTCTTGTGCTGATAGTGAGAAAGAAAACAAGAGAACCTGGAAGTTGACACCTGACTGGTCTAAAGTGACACTCCATTTGTGTCCCTCCTTCGCCAAGCTCTCTAAGGCGCTTGCCTGGGACCAGCTGGGCAATGCCCCTCCCTCCTCCTGCCCAAAGGTCAGTGTCCTGACTCCTGACACCCATGAGCTCAGACCAAAGGTATCAATACTTTGCAGGATGGACTGAAGTAAGGCTCTGGAGCTGAGGAAATGATTGGTACTTACCCAGGGGGCTCGGAGGGTCCTTACCAGAGGGAGGTGGAAGCCACCTTCTTTTTGGCATGGTGGCCTCTCGTGGTCTACATGCACTGTCTACACCTCTTCCCCTCCGCCGAGTCCTTGAACCCCTTTATTCCAGATCTGCCTTGAAACTGCTCTGTCAGAGACCAGTGATGAGTCATTGAGAAATCAGGATAATGGTCCTCTGGTCCACGATTCACTGACTTCTCTCTCTGAAATATTTGAAAGGTTTTAGCCAATCTCTCTTTTCCTAAGAGCCTCTTCTCCCTAGGTTTCAGTTACAGTATTCTTTAGATCTATTTCTTTCCCTCCCATCTCTTGGGATTAATGGGGTGATCACGTAACAGTTGCTCAAATTAGAGCCTGGGGACTGTTGTTGAATCTTCACTCAAATCCCAGTGAACTTGAGCTCCTAACATGGATGTAATCTGGCACCTCTGTGCTGCCATTTTCCACAGGCCAGTGAGGGCATCACCACTTCTCACCTGGATGGCTGAAACAGCTCTTCCCTGCCGGACTGCAGTCGGTCCCTCCATCCCATTTCCACCTGCTGCCAGGGTCACCAGTGAGCATGGAAAACGGAGCCTGTCCGGTCCCTGTTGAACACACTCCAATGCTTCCTCATTGCTTCTGGATTAAAGCGACCTACTAGTCCTTCCTCTTTGGGGGCCTCCAACCATTTGATAGGTCTCCTTCCACCCGCCCTCAAGTCAGGGGCCACAGCCAAGCGCAGGACCCCTGTCCTGGACAGACGTGATTGACAGGTGACTTGTTCCATGTACTCACAGCCCCGGAAGGAGCCACCCCCCAGGCAGGGCACACAGGCCAGGACCGGGGAGCAAAGTCACCAGGTGGGACTGTAGAAGGCAGACTTGGTCATAACCAGAGGGTGGGGTGACCCTGGTTCCCTTGGGAAGTCGTGATTGCTTGCTGAAATAATCGTGCTGGTGGTCAGGGAGTGACAACTCCTGGGTAAATGCAGCTGATCTGGAGGACAGAGGAACTGGCCAGGGTTGGGGGGGTCGGGCATGGGGGTATATCTGCTCTCACCTGACAAGCCCCCCAGAGAGCAGATGTGCCCCTGGAGGAACTCAGGGATCCCTGGGAGGCTCAAAGATGTCGAGGATGTCAAGGCAGTGAAGCTTCCCCAAAATATGGCACCTCAGCACGTGGAGCATCTCAGCTGGACGGCAAGAAGCAGAAAGGTCACTCCAACCACCACCTTTACATTCTTCCCTGAAATCAGGGGATACCCCTCACCCCCCATCCCCCGGGACCAGAGGACAGAGGGCATCCTCATCACCAGAGATGGGGAACACAGGGCCAAGGAGGCAGAAGGCTGAACAATACATTACTAAATAACCAAGAGATCACCGAAGAAATCAAAGAGGAAATCAAAAAATATCTAGACACAAATGACCATGAAAACTCTATGATCCAAAACCTATGGAATGCAGCAAAAGCAGTTCTAAGAGGGAACTTTATAGCAATACAATCCTACCTCAAGAAACAAGAAAAATCTCAAATAAACAATCTAACCTTACACTGAAAGGAACTAGAGCAAGGAGAACAAACAAAACCCAAAGTTAGTAAAAGGAAAGAAATCATAACGATCAGAGCAGAAATAGAAACAAAGAAAACAATAGCAAAGATCAATAAAACTAAAAGCTGCTTCTTTGAGAAAATAAACAAAATTGATTAAACCATTAGCCAGACTCATCAAGAAAAAGAGGGAGAGGACTCAAATCACTAAAATTAGAACTGAAAAAGGAGAAGTTACAACAGACACTGCAGAAATACAAAGCATCCTGAGAGACTACTACAAGCAACTCTATGCCAATAAAATGGACAACCTGGAAGAAATGGACAAATTCTTAGAAAGGTATACCTTTCCAAGACTGAACCAGGAAGAAATAGAAAATATGAACAGACCAATCACAAGTAAGGAAATAGAAACTGTGATTAAAAGTCTTCCAACAGGGCTTCTCTGGTGGCACAGTGGTTGAGAGTCCGCCTGCCGATGCAGGGGACACGGGTTTGTGCCCCGGTCCGGGAAGATCCCACATGCCGCAGAGCAGCTGGGCCCATGAGCCATGGCCGCTGAGCCTGTGCGTCCGGAGCCTGTGCTCCACAATGGGAGAGGCCACAATAGTGAGAGGCCCGCATACCGAAAAAAAAAAAACAAAAAAACAAAAAAAAACTTCCAACAAACAGAAGTCCAGGACCAGATGGCTTCACAGGTGAATTCCATCAAAAATTTAGAGAAGAGCTAACACCCATCCTTCTCAAACTCTTCCAAAAAATTGCAGAGAAAGGAACACTCCCAAACTCATTTTGCGAGGCCACCATTACCCTGATACCAAAACCATACAAGGATACTACAAAAAAAGAAAATTACAGACCAATACCACTCATGAATATAGATGCAAAAATCCTCAACAAAATACTAGCAAACAGAATCCAACAGGCCACTCTGGGAGCTCACGGTAGCACATGCCTACAGCACCAGGGCACATGCTCGCACTCTCCTTCTAGACGGTTCCCCGCGCACACCTGCCAGGGTCCTCAGGCCGAGCAGCCCGGCTGGAGACAAGCTCTGCGATGCCACAAGATGCCTGTGGACCAGGTGCCCGAGATGCGGCAAAGTAGGCACGAGAGCCTGGGAAACTCCCGGGAGCACGCGGGATGCTCAGGCCTGCCCACTGCTGCCCGGCCTCTCCCGGCCGGCCAGTCTGGAAGCGCCCGGTCCACTCTGGCCCCGAGCCACAGCTCCTGGCCAGAAATCCCTCTTCCCCTGTCCCGTCCAGAGTGACCGAGGGGCTGAGATGGACCGCGTTAGCGAGCTAAGCACTTACTCTGCCGTCGTTGCAGGGGCGCTGGCCAAGGCAGGACACTCCTGGGACAGACGAAGGGCTTTGTCACCCGGCTCAGCCAGCGGCAGTAGCGTCGCGGGGTCGCCCCCCTGGTCCCAGGGACGAGCAGCACGCACAGTGCATTGTGTCCCCACTAAGAATCCTGAACTTGGAAAAGCCAAATTTTCTGTTGATGGGCTCAGGCAAGCCTGCCCCTTTGCCCCGAGAGAGACGTTTTCTTTATTACCCTGCAGAGCAAAAAAAAAACCTGGCCTTTTCTCTGGAAGGAGACACCATCTGGTAACTAAAGCAGCCCCAGGTTTAAGTGATAATTAAAACAGCTCCAAAAAATAAATAAATAAAAATAAAACCGCTCCATACTTAGAAGATTTTTTTTTGATGTGGACCATTTTTAGAGCACCCACAAGGCTGCTCACTTTGCAAACATCCATGAAAACAGTCTGGGAAAAAAGCAAGGCCCCTGGCAAATCCCCTCCAGCGGCAAGGTCCAGGCCCCTGTGGGGTGGCTTCCCTTCTCTGAGGGCCCTTCCCGCTGCGGGGCCTCAGCCTGCCTGCTGGGCCTCTTAATTCCGTCCACCTGTTTGGAAGTCTTTTTTGTTTTCTTTTGTTTTTTGTTTTTGCGGTACGCGGGTCTTTCACTGTTGTGGCCTCTCCCGTTGCGGAGCGCAGGCTCCGGACGCGTAGGCTCAGCAGCCATGGTTCACGGGCCCAGCCGTTCCGCTGCATGTGGGATCTTCCCGGACCGGAGCATGAACCCGTGTCCCCTGCATCGGCAGGCGGAATCTCTACCACTGCGCCACCAGGGAAGCCCTGAAAGAGTCATTTCTCACTCTACCTTATACTAGAAAGTCACATACCTTCACGAGGGCAATGTTCTTCCCATGCTTTTAAGCCGGCAATTAACCCGATCATTTCTATTTGAAATTTCACTGCGTTAGGATTTTTAAAAACCTTCCAGGCTTTTTATTCCAGAGTTTAAATCTCTTTCATTTCCTTTTCAGTAGAAAATAACGTTACCTCTTTCAAATGTTTGTTGAATTCCGGGGGTCTATGTATGTGCCCAAGTATAGCCCAGGGCAGAGGGCAGAAGATCATTTCCCCCGAGGAAAGAAATAGGTTTGCAGGAGCCCCGCCCTCTCAGCAGGAAAGCTGCCCTCACCTTCAGCCCACACAGAAGTCCCCAAGACATGAACCGCATGAATAACTTATAAACGTTTAGACAGTTCTCAAAATTCAGACGAAATAACAAAGAGGATGAGTATGTTAGACCTGTTTTGAGCAACTACCTGTAAAAAGATTTTCATTCTAATAAACTAATAAATAAATGTTTCTTTTAACTTAAAGTCGGCAATTCTAAATCCAGGCTTTGAATGCTTTCAGGCCTTAGATTCTTTATCAGATAAGTCTATCTTCTATAACAGAAAGAGGATAAGATGTAATCTTATTGGAATTTATAACAGCAAATAAGTAAACTAATAGCTCATTTGTAAGCAAACATAAGAAAGAAAAGCATGGGGGAAAAAATCTTCAGAGACAAACATCGTTTTAAGGAAAGGAAACAATGTAAAAAAAAAAAAATGAGTTAAAATATATGGAATCTACCTGTGATATTTCACAATCCTCCTTTCACTGGGTAGCTCAGTTACAATGACTTTTGAAGAGATTGTTTCTAATCATTTCCCATAAAATTGCTCATTAGTCTGATTCTTTTCCCTGACATCAAGAACCCGTGGATCTCTAGATTTTTCTGAAATAAAAAGACTTAAAATGTAAAAATGTATTTAAAAGCACAGCTACGTAGTGGTACAATGTCCTCACTACTTCTCTGCACCTTCTCACCCACACGTTATTTTTTTTAACTCCGAAACAGTCATTTAGTCTGATAACCTTTGCTAATGAGGTCAGATTAGAACATGACACAAAAATAATTCCTTATCTGAGCAAAGAGCTCTGCTAAGGCCCACTCCAGGAGTACTTGGACGCTGCCCGGGACAGGGCAGCGGAGGAGAGGCAGGTAGGGGCTCATTCAGAACAGAGGTCAGCAAAGTAAGACCCACGAGGGCAAGTCTGACCAGCACCTGTTTGGGGGGGGGGGGGATTTTGTTTGTTTGTTTGTTTTGGTTTTCAAGCTAAGCATGTTCTTTACATTTAAATGGCTATACAAGTACCTAGTCAGAGCCTCATTTTGTCTCCTGGCTTCCAAAGCCTAAAATATCAACTACCTGGCCCTTTAAGAAGGTTTGTGGATCCCTGATCTAGAATATTCCTGAAAAGGAAAACCACTAGTCTGGCCACAGCCCAAGGTTCAGGAGCTTACAGCTGAGCAAAACTCCTACCCATTATCTTTCACACTGAGAAACTCAAATGACACAGAAAATTCCAGCAAACAAGGTTAGATTCACTCTCAATCTGATGAACGCTCTTTACAAACATAAGAGCCATAGATGAGCTGGTGTTCTGCTGGATTTTTGTTTTCTGTGTCTCTATTTCTATGTGACCACAAATCAAACCATTCTAGAGGTACCTCATGCAGAAACTTGGTAGCTAGTTATACAAATAGTCTTCTTTATATATGCAATTCTGAGCTTACTTTATGTATTTCTAGATTCTTCTGAAAAGAAGTCTTGTCAGTCCTAAGAAAGGTGGAAAGGAACACAGGGCAGGAGGAAGATGCACTAAAGGTAGAGAACGAACCAAGAAGAAAAGATCCCCCAAGGACCCAATTTTCATGGTTTCACAGGCTCGCTTCACTGCAGGCTCAGCTCCTCCTCAGTACCGACTTGCTGTGGGCACATGATGCTGGTATTTACAGCACATAAACACTGGAAAATGTGTGCGTGCAGAGAGCGGAAATTTCTAGGAAGGCTAGGGTGATATCAGCATTGTTACTTCTAGGCACAGACAGATTCCTAAGAGCATAAATTATCTTTCCCACTTGTAACAGCATCCGATATTTTTAGTGACAATGCCGTGTAAGTGTACTTCAAATAAGCCTCTATTTGAAATAACAGTTACATCTGCGTGCATCTACACATGCACACCAGGCAACAGAATGTTTTTTCCTTTTTTTCCAGAGAGTTTACCTCCTAAAGTGCTTCCCCAGTTATGTATGTACTAATCTCATCCAAAATATAATTTTTCTTTCTAATATAATACTTCTTCACTGTTCAGTGAGGAGCCGAAAAGGCCTTTGTATATAAGCTCCATTTTATTATAGTCGTAGAGCTCACCATCAAACTGAAAGTGAAGAAAAAAAAAGACAAAGTGAAACTGACACCTGGTCTTGTCAGGGCCACTGCCAAAGGGTCTGAGAGCCGAGCGGGCCAGTGCCAAAGTTCATCCCATCCCTTTTGTTTACCTAGTGACATAAGGGCTGGATCATCACTGTAAAATATATTTTAGGTAGATTTATATTTTATCATAGGTATAAATAAATTTAGGCCCTTCTCATGCAGCTTAACAAATTCAGCCTATAACAATATAGAAGATAAACGTCAGCCCATGACAACGTAGAGATCCTACAACCCCTTTTTCTATTTCTATCCTATGACGTCAGTTGTGAAATCTCAGTGGTTTTTAAGGGACACAGAACTGTGAATCTCTACCATTCCTTCAACAGCATCATTGTCATCAACCACTATTTAGTAAGCCTTAAAAAGCTGCAGTAATCTTACTGTAAGTTCAAAACTATACAGATTTTTATCTAGTAACGCTCAAATCACACTGACGATATATTAGATATTAAATTCACGCCAATATATTTAGGTTACAGTCACAGTAGTACATCTGATTTACTGGATTCAGTGGATCGGACACCTGCACACTCATTCCACAGTGATTTAGAGTCTATAGCAGGCAGTCTGTTAACTCTGTACCTCTTCAGAATATGGCAAATCCTTCATCGTACCTCTGACAAACATGTCAAATACAGCAGATGCCACTAGAATAAAACCCCAGTGAGGCATCTTTTCCAAGGAGATTTTTGAAAACAAATGTAAAATTAAATTGGGAAGAAATGCACAACTATTCTATAAGGATTTTGAGTGTTATTTTCAAAATTCCACAAACATAATATTTTGCACGAGTTTCATTAACGTTTTCCAAGTTTGTTCTTCCCAATGTGATATGCCTCACACCAAATGTTTTGTAGCAAGGTAGAATATAAAGAAATAGTATGTAGCCATATACATAGATAGGTGTATAGATGGTTGCAGATAGATCAATAGATAGATAAACATACAGGATTTTTATTTCTGAATGCACTGTCTTTTATTATCTCCTATGTCACGGTACAGGAATAACAGCACTTGAACGAAGATTAACTCAGAGTTCACCTACACATAGGCCTGCATGAAAATAAAAAGACAAAAGAAATAGGAAAAAATTAATAATGCGATTGTTTTATCTATCACTGAATACTCTTCAGGGCCTCCTTGGGTTTTTATTTTCACAGTTTCTATATATGGCTCACATGCTGGATATGATAATGGACCGATGGATTTTTTTTATTCAGTGTTTTTCATAATGATCGATGAATAAAAATTATTATACTCTTTCACCTCCCCGAGCCCTAAAGTCTGGAAAATATTCTTCTGTTGATGTATCCAAAATTCCCATCTGCACTCCTCTTGCCCCTTTGACATCATTCCTTCTCCCTGAATTATATCTTGTACAAATATCCTTAATGAGGGTGTAAGGCTACTTAACTTACTTATTGTGTATCCGAAAGCACCTGTGTTGTGTCCTCTTCTTAAATTGTGCTTTCTCTGGGTGCAAGATGCTCCAATGACTGTTACTTTGTCTCATTACTCCATTATTTTCTTGCTTCTATTGTTGTTGTTGGGAAGTCTGCTAACAGTCTAATTTCTGCTCTTTTATAGGCTACTGTTTCTCTCTGATTCTTTGGAGAACTTTGGTTTTGGTGTGCTGAGGGGCACTGTGATGTGTCTAGTTGTGTGTGTGTTTGTGTGGCAGCAGGGTGGGGTGTCCTATGTGAGATTCACTGTGCATCCTGAATCCAAGATTCGTGTCTTTCATCAATTCAGGAGATTTTTCAGTCATCATCACCCAACATTGTTTCTGTCTTCTGCTTCTGAAACTCCAACTGGACATGTGATTGGCCTCAAGTCTCCAAAGGCTTAGAGAGACAGGGATGTTAGCATGGATTCGTCACGTGAGATCTGCCCACTCACCCCATGACAGTGCAGGAGACACACTTTTGACAACAACTGTGAGAGAGAAATTGTGACAGGAGCCCCAGCATCTCTGCAGAGCTGTGGTCACTCTTCTCTGTAGGTCAGAAATTCCAGTGGAAACTGCTGACCCTCAAGCTGGGATCCCTAACTGCAGTGGGGACAACTGCATCCAGGGGTGTCTGGGGTCAAAGACTCTCATGGGTACCATGATGGACAGTGGAATCAGAGCAGTAATCTGAATGATCTCAGTCACAGAGACCTGCAGCATGGCCATTTGGTCATGGTGGGTACAACCAACTGAAACAGGTGGGCAGTCTAATTGCAAGTTGATCTGTATGAGGGGAAGAGTTTGAGGTTGAGCGAACAGAAGTCTAACTTGAATCAACAAAAGAGTCATGCGTCCTCCGTGAGTTCCCAGACTTGAGCCACTTTAGAGACCCAGAACCCCTTGATTGAAGAAGAGGCTGAACCCTCTTGAGGAAAAACGCTGCCAAACGTATAGTGTCCATCTTTCTCTCTGTTTTCCCCAAAGGAACCCACAGCCATTAACCAAGGTAACTGTGTCCTGGAGAAAGGGAACTAGTCAGACTTTTCAGGGCACTGTTGGACACTGGTTCTGAACTGATGTCAATTCCAGGAGATTCAAGCTGTCACTGTGACCATCAGTCAGAGTAGGGGCTGATGGCAGCCAGGTCACTGATGGTGTTTTCGCTCGTGTCAACCTCACAGGGGGTCCCTGAACCCGTCTCATGCTTGTTTCACCAGTTCCAGGATGTAAAATTAGAACAGCCCTCCTCAGCCACTGACAGCATCCCCCCACCCCACTGGCTCCTTGACCCCTGGACTGAGGGCTGTCATGGAAGCCACTGTAACTGTACTTGGAAAAGTAGTTCAGCAGAAGCAACCCCACAGTCCTACAGGGAGAGCAGAGATCAGTGCCACCAGGAGGACTTGAAAGATACAGCGGTGGTGATTCTCATCACCTTCCCACTCAACTCGACTCTTTGGCCTGCACGGAAGACAGCTGGGTCTTGGAGATTGATAGTGGCCTATTGTAAGTTTATCCAGATGGTGATTTCAACTGCAGCTGCTGCTCTAGCCGTGACTTTGTTGTGTGAACAAACTAATGCATCCCCGGTACCTGATATGCACCTACTGATCTGGAAAATGCTTTGTTCCCAATCCCTGTTAATAAGGACCACCAGCAGCCACTTGCTTTCACCTGGCAAGGTCAGCAGCACACTGTCCTACCTCAGGGCTACATCAACTCTGCAGCCCTGGGTCACAATTCAGTACCCAGGGACCTCGATCACCTTTCTCTTCCTTAAGACGCTGCACTGGTCCATTACATCGATGATGTTATGCTGACTGGAGCTTGTGAGGAAGAAGTAGAAATTAGTCGACATGTTGATAAGGCGTGTGTATGTTGACAGTGGGAAATAGATCCAACGAAAGTTCGGGGAGCTTATACCTCAGTGAAATGTCTCCGGCCCCAGTGGCGTGGGGCATGACAAGATATCCTTTCTAAGGTGAAGAACACGTTGCTGCACCTGACCTCTCTTTCAGCAAAAAAAGAGGCACAGTGCATACTGGGCCTCTTTGGATATTGGAGGCAACATATTCCTTATTTATGTGTCCTACTCTGGCCCCTTTACTGAGTGACCTGAGAAGATGCTGGTGTTGGTTGGGGCCCTGCAGCAGGTCCAGGATGCAGTGTGAGCTGCTCAACCACAAGGACCACGTGATCCAACAGAAGCTCGAAGTGTCGGTGGAAGATACAGGTGTTGTCCGAAGCCTTTGGCAGGTCCCTACAGATGTATCACAGCACAGAACCTTAGGATTTTGAAGCAAGGTCCTGGCATCCTCTGCAGAAAATCACTCTCCTTTTGAGAAGTAGCTTCTGATTTGCTACTGGGTCTGAGTAGAGACTAAATGCTTTACCACCAATGATCATGTGACCTGAGTTTCCCATCATGAACTCGCTGACCCAGCAGCCACAGAGCAGAGCCTGCACAGCAGCACTTCTCCATCAGACGGAAGTGATGTGGCCACGATCAGGCAGACAGGACCTGAAGGCGTGAGCGAGACACGTAAAGAAGTGGCTGCAGTGCCTCTAGCCCCTTCTCCTATCGCATTACCTTCTCCCTCCCAGGTCACACCCGCAGCCTCTTAGCTCCCTGCAACCAGTGAACTGCGGAAGGAATTCAGGCTGGGCTCGGAGAAGGTTCTGCACCGTATACAGGCACCACCTGAAAGGGAGCAGCTTCAGCACTACAGCCCCTCAGGAGGACATTCCCGAGGACCCGGCGAAGGGAAGTTCTCCAGTGGACAGACCTCTGAGCAGGGCACCTGGCCATTCACTGTGCTTGGGAAGAGAAATGGCCAGAGGTAATCTCTACTGGCTCGTGTTTATGACTGATGGTTTGGCTGGATGGTCAGGGACTCGGAAGGAATATGACTGGAAAAAACTGGAGGTCTGTGAAGAGGTCTGTGACAGTCCTCTCTGAAAGGGCAAAGACATGAACATATTAGTGCCCTGTGGAAATGCTCACCAAAGGGTAATCTCAGCTAAGAGGGAATTTAAAAGTCAAGGGGACGGAATGATCCATCCTATGGATCCCAGTCAACTTCCTTCCCAGCCACTCCCATCATTAGCCAATGGGCTTGTTCACAGAGCGGCCGTGGTGCCCGAGATGGAGGCTAATGCGTGAACTCGGCAACATGGACTTCCAGTCACCAAGGGCACTTGGCCACAGCCATTGTTGAGTGTCCTACATGCCAACAGGGGAGGCCAACACCGGGTCTGTGATAGGGCACCACTCCCCAGGTGGCCGGCGAGCTGCCTGATGGCCGGTAGCTGATTTCATTGCAGTGTTTCCGTCATGGGAGGGGGATTCTCCGTTCGTACTGGAACAGACACTTACTCCGGGTAGAGACTTACCTTCCCTGCACACAATGCTTCACCAAAACCACCATCCTGGGCTGCCCTGGTGGCGCAGTGGTTGAGAGTCCGCCTGCCGATGCAGGGGTCACGAGTTCGTGCCCCGGTCCGGGAAGATCCCACATGCCGCGGAGCGGCTGGGCCCGTGAGCCACGGCCGCTGAGCCTGCGCATCCGGAGCCTGTGCTCCGCAACGGGAGAGGCCACAGCAGTGAGAGGCCCGCGTACCGCAAAAAAAAAACCCCAAAACCAAAAAAAAAAACCAAACATCATCCTTGGGCTTGTAGAATGCCTTTGCCACCATTATGGTAATAGACACAGCATTACTTCCGATCAAGAAACTCACTTTACAGCAAGTGAAGTATGAGATGGGCCCCTGCTCATGGGACTCACTGGTCTTACTGTGGCCCCATCATCCTGAAACAGAATGGTCGAATGCCCTTTGGAAGACTTAGTTCAGCAGCAGCTAGGTTGCCATGCCTTGCAGGGCTGGGGCAAACTTCCCCAGGAGGCTGTGTTTGTCCTGAATCAGCATCCAATACATGGTTCTGCTTCTCTCATAGCCAGGATTCACCAAATCAAGATTCACGGGGTGGGAAGGGAGATGGTCCACACACTGTTGCCACCAGGGATGCTCTAGGAAAATTTCTGCTTACTGTTCTGGCAACCCTGTGTTCTGCTTGTCTAGAGGTCTTAGTTCCCAGGGAGGAATGTTGCCACCGGGAAACACAACAGTGATTCCATTGACCGGGAAGTTGAGACGACCATCCCACCACTTAGAGCCCCTCATGCCTCTGAATCGACAACAAAGAAGGGAGTCACTATGCTGGATGCCGTGACTGGTCCTGACCATGGGGGAACTGGACGGTTAAAGTCAACAGAAGGCTACAACAACTCCATTCAGACAGGGCTCTAATGGTCCAGATCCTTCAGGAAAAAAGGTTTGGGTCACCCCATGTTGTAGGCTGAACTGCCTTCCTCCAAAAGACATGATCAAGTCCTAAGCCCCAGCACCTGTGAACATGACTGTTTTGAAGTAAAGTCTCTGCTGGTGTCATCAAGTGAGAATGAGGTCAGTCTGGATTTGAGTGGACCCTGGCCCAGTGACTCTTGTCTCCAGAAGAAATTTGGACACGGGCACAGACACAGAGGAAAGAATAGCACTGGAACTGGAGACAGAGATGGGAAGGATACACCCACCAGCCCAGTGAACACAAGGATTGCCAGCAGCCAGCAGCAGCTGAAACGGAGGCATGCGCGCCTGTGAACTGACCCCATAGGTGCCTTGATTTCAGGGCTGTGAGGGAATGAACTTCCGTTGTTTTAAGCCACCAAGTCTGTGGTATTTTGTTATCGTGGCGGTAGGAGACGAATACACCCCACCTGGTAAAGAACCGTGACCGGCTGAGGTGCTTGCTGAGAGCAAAGGGTGTACGGAACAGGCAGCGGGGAAGACAGTTAAACACCAGCTGTTACACGTGACTGTTACAGAAATGGGGTTTGCAATAGTTACAGGTATCTCCTCCTTATTTGGCTATGACTATGTGTATACTTTAAGTAAATATTTTCATCACTTTCTTCCCTTATCAGTTTACATAAGACATGTTAACAGTAGTAAACTTTGCATCAAGGTCATTAAGTTGCAGGATATCAAAGTAGAAGGGTGAAAACCAGCTACGAACGCTGCGTCCTCATCTGAGAAGAGTTAACATGTCTTTGGTTGTATGCGGGATGCTTGTACCATGTGGGCGAAGTGTGGCTTTCTTATCGCCTTTACTTGGAGATTAAGAACCATTTAAGAAACTGTGTATGGCTGCCCCCCAGACCCAGTTATTCCATCAGACTTAAGCTGGGTGTTGTGGAGGCATTTTGCAGATGCAATTAAAGCCAGTAATCCATTAGTTTAAGGAATACTACCCTGCATAAGCTGGTGGACCTCATCCAATCAGTTCCAGGTCCTTAAGAGCAGGACTGAAGTTTCCCTGAAGAAGAACTAATTTCATGAACTTCAATTGCAGCTCTTGCCTGAAAGTTCCAGCTCACCCTTCCTCAAGGCCTGCCCTACGGATTTTGGACTTGCCTAGCAAGACCGTAAGATCTTGTAAGCCAATTCCCTGCCATAAGTAAATTATTCCCTAAAACAATGAAGGACTGTATGCCACACATAAGCTCACAATTTTTTAAAATTAAATAGCATATTTTATTTAACCCAGGTATGTCCAAAATATTCTCATTTCCATGTAATCAATATAAAGTAACTAATGATACTTTTTACATTCTTTTTTTGTACTAACTCTTCAAATTCTGGTGTGTATTTTACACTTAAAGCACATCTCGATCCAAACCAGCCACATTTCAGGAGCCCAAGAGCCAGGCTTCCAGTGGCAACTGTACTGGACAGCACAGGTCTAGACTTAAGAAATCGACGGAGAAAATATTAATGATGCCGATTAAATTTTAAAGTAATACTGAGGCTGAAACATTTCGATCCCATTAACAATCTGTTCATCAATGAGTAATCAGTAGGTCACGTATCAAATTTAATGACAAACTCATTGGGAAGAGAGCAGTGTAGCAGGTTGAACAGTGGCCCCCAAAGGTATCAGGCCTTAATCCCTGGAATGTAAATTTTTTTAACATTTTTAAACTTTGCCAATGTGATTAAAGATCTTTACGTGGGGAGATTATTTTTGGATATCCAGGGCGGCTGTAATGAGGGAGAGGCAGAGGAGATCTGGGACACAGAAGAGGGGGCCGAGACGAGAGTTATGGGGCCGTAAGTCAAGGAATGTCAACGTCCCCCGCGAGCCGTCAGACGCGAGCAGGGGCCTGCCACACTGATTCCAGCCCAGTGGTAGTGATTTTGGATTTCTGACCTCCAAACTGTGAAAAAATAAACGTCTGTGGTTTTAAGCCCCTGGACGTGTAGCGATCTGTTTCAGCAGCCACAGGAAACTAATACAGGCAGATGGGATGCAGCTCCATTTGCCATATCGTGGCGGAATAACCACCACAGGTGAAGCTTACAATTTCTTATACTAAATAATTAAAACATAGCTTTCTGGAGACTTTACAGAATATATAGAGGCATCAAACTCAATGTTTGGAATAATACTAAGTGAAGAAAAGGCAGAAAATGTAATAAGTATGTACACATGCAGAGTTTTGCAAGAAGCAAAAATGTTGCTGTGGTATGTATTGGAATGTTCAGAAGGATTTAAATAATTTCTGTTCATTTCTTATTGGGCGATATCATTTTAATACATATTACAGTGTTACCTTGAATATCTTCAATTTCATAGTAAAAGGCAGTATTCTTTAACGAATGCTCATCACATAAGTCAGAAAGATGATTTAAATTCAGAGCCTGCGCTCTAGAGCCTACAAGCCACAACTACTGAGCCCATGTGCCACAACCACTGAGCCACCAGGGAATCCTGAGTGTTGTCAGTTTTTAAAATCTATCAGCATGTTTTCATGAGGCATTTCCTTTGCTCTTGGTGACATGATACACAGTTTGGGGACAGAGAAGACATAGACACAATGTCCACCCAATTGACAGCACACACCTCAGGAGGCAGTGTTCGTGTCTCTGAAATTAGTAGAAGAACTCCAGACACATATCCGATTGCCTACCAATATTTCCACTTGGATGTGTAGTGGGCATCTCAAATTTAAGACGCCTGGAACTAAAGGCCTCAAACTTGGGGCTTCCTGGCTCTCCCCAGTCCCAGGAAAGGGCAGCAGCATCCTTCTAACTGCTCAAGGAAGCAAGCAAGGATGCAAACACATGCAAAAGCTGGGGCACCGTGGACAGTGGAGAAGAAGAGAAACACAGCGAGTTCTTTGTGCTTCTTCCTTCTTGATTCTTTCCTTTGTTTAGATTTGACTGAGTTGCAGTTTCATCATTTTGCTGACTGAAAATGAATATTTATTCATCGAATCAGCTAATTATTGAATGTCTAGCATGTGCTCACAAGCAGCTTTCAATACACAGAGCTGGGATAGTATAAAGAAATAGCTCATAACAGGTCACACTTATCAAGGGCTTACGATATGCTGAGCAGAGTCTAGCTACATTACAGCGATGATCACATTTAGTTTTTACAAAAACCCTGTGAGGAAGCACACGGTTACTCTCCCGGTGTTTACACGTAAGAGAATTGACTCTTCAAATGTCTTAGCTGAAGTTACGCAGTAACAAAGGGAAACCTAGATTTGCAGCCAGTCCTATTTCCAGAGCCCAGATTCTGAATTATCGATATTATGCAACAGGCTTTTTAAATGAGGAAACAGAGCCCTGCAATATTTTTAATTAGTGTGTAATATCTAGTAGAGATCTTAGCTATGTAGAGTTCTCTAAAATTATGGTTTTGAATAGTTCAGTTTTCCAACTACAAAAAAATGAGATATTTAAATTCTGTATGTGTTACAATGTATACTAAGTAAAGTCACCTCCATGTGTCTTTGGGACAATATTGTTTAAGCTCTGACAAAGATGCATATTTCCTCTTTGCCAAATTAATCTTTATTTAAAAATACAATGGGTTGTTTTGATTATGAAGTTTTCAAAAGTATAGAAAATAGCATGACCTCCATCCATATACCCATCATCCGGCCTCAATTATCAACATATAACACAATTATAATGTTCATTCATAGACTAACAGTCCAAAGGGTGATGAATAAAATAACTTCTTTTAGGGAAGTGGCTATAGTCAATGGATTGGATATAATTTTATAGAAAATAAAACCCTCAATTAAAAAAAACAGTCATTCTTAAAGAGAGACCAAACAGGGTAATAATACTGCATTTTTAAGAGTCCAAGTCTGGTATTTCTCAGACAAAATAAAGATTTATTGATGGCTGTACCTTCTCCCAACACGAAAATAAATTCTAAAGTTTTTTAAAACCTGAGAAATTTTTTAATGACAGAGATAACACTAAAGCAAATAACGAATCTAAAAGCAGGACATTATGCATGTCACCAATTGTCATGAAGGATGTCTCACAAAACACAGTGAATTTTAATTGATTTTTTTTTTTACCATATTATACATTTAGAAGGTGGCTTTCAAACTGAAACAAAAAACAGTGTGGGGCTGGGAATGTAAATTGGTGCAGCCACTATGGAAAACAGTATGAGGTTCCTCAAAAAAGTAAAAATAGAGTTACCAGCAATCCCACTCCTGGGTATATATCCAGACAAAACTATGATTCAAAAAGACACACGCACCCCAATATCCACTGCAGCGCTATTTACAATAGCCAAGACATGGAAGCAAACTAAATGTCTATTGATAGGTGAATGGATAAGGAAGATGTGATACATATATACAATGGAGTACTATGCAGCCATAAAAAAGAAATAGTGCCATTTTCAGCAGCATTGATGGACCTAGAGATTATCATAGTATGCAAAGTAAATCAGAAAGAGAAAGACAAATACCATATGATATCACTTGTATGTGGAATCTAAAATATGATACAAATGAACTTATTTACAAAACAGAAATAGACTCAGGGACACAGAGAACAGACTTGGGGTTACCAAGGGGAAGCGGGTAGAGGGATGGACTGGGAGTTTGGGATTAGCAGATGTAAACTACTATACATAGGACAGATAAACAACGAGGTCTTACTGTAGAGCACAGGGAACTATATTCAATATCCAGGGATAAACCATAATGGAAAAGAATATGAAAAACAATATACATATACATAACTGAACCACTCTGCTGTACAGCAGAAATTAACACAACATTGTAAATCAATTAGACTTCAATAAAATAAATTTTTAAAAAATATGGGGTCACAATTCCAAGAAGGTAGAGATTTGCTGCAATTAAGTAAAAAATATGAATTATATTAAAAGATAACTTTTGATGAAATATTGACTGTCCTCCATACCAAAATTTACTTTAAAATGTGAAATTTAAAGAAAACTAGATTGACTCATGAGACCGTGAATGCATTTTTTTAGTTACCTTTAATTACCATTGTCGTAGGACCATGAGTCACCTATTGGCACTTTATCAAAAGACAGGAAGTAGCCTCACCAGTGAGCTCTGTTCTTAGAAGTCCTGTAGCAGTTCTGTGTGCTCAGTGTCTCTGCCACTCTTCCAGTTTTCTGACTCCTCATTCTATTTAAAAAGAGAAAGACAGATTAAAAACAAATAAAAGCCAAACAAAAAAAAAAGTGACTCAATATGATGGGAGTAGGTCATATTTTCTTTTCATTTTATATTAGATTTTTTTTCTCCTTTAACTAGAAAAGGTAATGAAGTTTTTTCCGTGGTTTTTTCTCAGCTTGTTTTTTGGGGAAGTCTTTTTTTTTTTTTTTTTTTTTGTGGTACGCAGGCCTCTCACTGTTGCGGCCTCTCCCGTTGCGGAGCACAGGCTCCGGACGCACAGGCTCAGCGGCCATGGTTCACGGGCCCAGCTGCTCCACGGCATGTGGGATCTTCCCTGACCGGGGCCCGAACCCATGCCCCCTGCATCGGCAGGCAGACTCTCAACCACTGCACCACCAGGGAAGCCCCGGGGAAGTCTTTTTTTTAAGTGTAATTGGCTTGGGACTTCCCTGGCGGTCCAGTGGTTAAGAATTCGCCTTCCAATGCAGGGGTCGCGGGTTCGATCCTGGTCGGAGGACTAAGAGCCTGCATGCCGCGGGGCAACTAGAGAGCCTGTGCACCGCAACTACAGAGCCCACATGCCACAATGAAAGATCCCATGTGCCGCAACTCGAGAGAAGCCTGCACACCACAATGAAAGATCCTGCATGCCGTCATGAAGATCCAGTGAGCCGCAACTAACACCCGACGCTGCCAAATGGATAAATAAATAAATATTTCAAAAAAAAAAGTATAGTTAGCTCACAATATTATGTTAGTTTTGAGTGAGCCAGAGCCTCCGAATCAGCGGCTCCTTTAACCCCGTCCTGTCTGAGCAAAGAACAGATGCCCTCCGGCAACCTACACGCACAGGCGCACAGGCGGGGCCAAATCCAAAGCTGAGCCCCTGGGAGCTGTGAGAACAAAGAAGAGAAAGGGAAATCTCTCACAGCAGCCTCAGGAGCAGCGGATTAAAGCTCCACAATCAACTTGATGTACCCTGCATCTGTGGAATACATGAATAGACAACGAATCATCCCAAATTAAGAAGCCGTGTAGATGAAAGGCTCTTGGTGCTGCAGCCAGGAGTTAGTGCTGTGCCTCTAACGTGGGAGAGCCAACTTCAGGACACTGGTCCACAAGAGGCCTCCCAGCTGCACATAATATCAAACGGTGAAAATCTCCCAGAGATCTCCATCTCAACGCCAGCACCCAGCTTCACTCAACGACCAGCAAGCTACAGTGCTGGACATCCTATGCCAAACAACTAGCAAGACAGGAACACAACCCCACCCATTAGCAGAGAGGCTGCCCAAAATCATAATAAGGCCACAGACACCCCAAAACACACCACCCGACGTGGACCTGCCCACCAGAAAGACAAGATCCAGCCTCATCCACCAGAGCACAGGCACTAGTACCCTCCACCAGGAAGCCTACACAACCCACTGAACCAACCTTAGCCACTGGGGACAGACACTAAAAACAACAGGAACTACGAACCTTCAGCCTGCAAAAAGGAGACCCTAAACACAGCAAGATAAGCAACATGAAAAGACAGAAAAACACACAGCAGATGAAGGAGCAAGATAAAAACCCACCAGACCTAACAAATGAAGAGGAAATAGGCAGTCTACCTGAAAAACAATTCAGAATAATGATAGTAAAGATGATGCAAAATCTTGGAAATAGAATAGACAAAATGCAAGAAACAGTTAACAAAGACCTAGAAGAACTAAAGATGAAACAAACAATGATGAACAACACAATAAATGAAATGAAAAATACTCTAGATGGGATCAATAGCAGAATAACTGAGGCAGAAGAACGGATAAGTGACCTGGAAGATAAAATAGTGGAAATAAATAATGCAGAGCAGAATAAAGAAAAAAGAATGAAAAGAACTGAGGACAGTCTCAGAGACCTCTGGGACAACATTAAACGCACCAACATTCGAATTATAGGGGTTCCAGAAGAAGAAGAGACAAAGAAAGGGACTGAGAAAATATTTGAAGAGATTATAGTAGAAAACTTCCCTAATATGGGAAAGGAAATAGTTAATCAAGTCCAGGAAGCACAGAGAGTCCCATACAAGATAAATCCAAGGAGAAATACGCCAAGACACATATTAATCAAACTGTCAAAAATTAAATACAAAGAAAGCATATTAAAAGCAGCAAGGGAAAAACAACAAATAACACACAAGGGAATCCCCATAAGGTTAACAGCTGATCTTTCAGCAGAAACTCTGCAAGCCAAAAGGGACTGGCAGGACATATTTAAAGTGTTGAAGGAGAAAAACCTGCAACAAAGATTACTCCACCCAGCAAGGATCTCATTCAGATTTGATGGAGAAATTAAAACCTTTACAGACAAGCAAAAGCTGAGAGAGTTCAGCACCACCAAACCAGCTTTACAACAACTGCTAAAGGAACTTCTCTAGGCAAGAAACACAAGAGAAGGAAAAGACCTACAATAACGAACCCAAAACAATTAAGAAAATGGGAATGGGAACATACATATTGATAGTTACCTTAAATGTAAATGGATTAAAGGCTCCCACCAAAAGACACAGATTGGCTGAATGGATACAAAAACAAGACGCATATATTTGCTGTCTACAAGAGACCCACTTCAGACCTAGAGACACATACAGACTGAAAGTAAGGGGATGGAAAAAGGTATTTCATGCAAATGGAAATCAAAAGAAAGCTGGAGTAGCAATTCTCATATCAGACAAATTAGACTTTAAAATAAAGACTTAGAAGAGTCAAAGAAGGACACTACATAATGATCAAGGGATTGATCCAAGAAGAAGATATAACAATTGTAAATATTTATGCACCCAACATAGGAGCACCTCAATACATAAGGCAAATACTAACAGCCATAAAAGGGGAAATCGACAGTAACACATTCATAGTAGGGGACTTTAACACCCCACTTTCACCAATGGACAGATCATCCAAAATGAAAATAAATAAGGAAACACAAGCTTTAAATGATACATTAAACATGATGGACTTAATTGATATTTATAGGACATTCCATCCAAAAACAACAGAACACACATTTTTCTCAAGTGCTCATGGAACATTCTCCAGGATAGATCATATCTTGGGTTACAAATCAAGCCCTGGTAAATTTAAGAAAATTGAAATTGTATCAAGTATCTTTTCCGACCACAACGCTATGAGACTAGATATCAATTACAGGAAAAGATTTGTAAAAAATACAAACACATGGAGGCTAAACAATACACTACTTAATAACGAAGTGATCACTGAAGAAATCAAAGAGGAAATCAAAAAATACCTAGAAACAAATGACAATGGACACACGAAGACCCAAAACCTGTGGGATGCAGCAAAAGCAGTTCTAAGAGGGAAGTTTATAGCAATACAATCCGACCTTAAGAAACAGGAAACATCTCGAATAAACAACCTAACTTTGCACCTAAAGCAATTAGAGAAAGAAGAACAAAAAAAACCCCAAAGTTAGCAGAAGGAAAGAAATCATAAAAATCAGATCAGAAATAAATGAAAAAGAAATGAAGGCAACGATAGCAAAGATCAATAAAACTAAAAGCTGGTTCTTTGAAAGGATAAACAAAATTGATAAACCATTAGCCAGACTCATCAAGAAAAAAAGGGAGAAGACTCAAATCAATAGAATTAGAAATGAAAAAGGAGAAGTAACAAGTGACACTGCAGAAATACAAAAGATCATGAGAGATTACTACAAGCAACTCTATGCCAATAAAATGGACAACCTGGAAGAAATGGACAAATTCTTAGAAAGGCACAACCTGCCAAGACTGAATCAGGAAGAAATAGAAAATATGAACAGACCAATCACAAGCACTGAAATTGAAACTGTGATTAAAAATCTTCCAACAAGCAAAACCCCAGGACCAGATGGCTTCACAGGCGAATTCTATCAAACATTTAGAGAAGAGCTATCACCTACCCTTCTCAAACTCTTCCAAAATATAGCAGAGGGAGGAACACTCCCAAACTCATTCTACGAGGCCACCATCACCCTGACACCAAAACCAGACAAGGATGTCACAAAGAAAGAAAACTACAGGCCAATATCACTGATGAACATAGATGCAAAAATCCTCAACAAAATACTAGCAAACAGAATCCAACAGCACATTAAATGGATCATACACCATGATCAAGTGGGGTTTATGCCAGGAATGCAAGGATTCTTCAATATACGCAAATCAATCAACGTGATACACCATATTAACAAAGTGAAGGAGAAAAACCATATGATCATCTCAATAGATGCAGAGAAAGCTTTCAACAAAATTCAACACCCATTTATGATCAAAACCCTGCAGAAAGTAGGCATAGAGGGAACTTTCCTCAACATAATAAAGGCCATATATGCCAAACCCACAGCCAACAGCATCCTCAATGGTGAAAAACTGAAAGCATTTCCACTAAGATCAGGAACAAGACAAGGTTGCCCACTCTCACCACTCTTATTCAACATAGTTTTGGAAGTTTTAGCCACAGCAATCAGAGAAGAAAAGGAAGTAAAAGGAATCCAAATCGGAAAATAAGAAGTAAAGCTGTCACTCTTTGCAGATGACATGATACTATACATAGAGAATCCTAAAGATGCTACCAGAAAACTACTAGAGCTAATCAATGAATTTGGTAAAGTAGCAGGATACAAAATTAATGCACAGAAATCTCTGGCATTCCTATACACTAAGGATGAAAAATCTGAAAGTGAAATCAAGAAAACACTCCCATTTACCATTGCAACAAAAAGAATAAAATATCTAGGAATAAACCTACCTAAGGAGACAAAAGACCTGTATGCAGAAAATTATAAGACACTGATGAAAGAAATTAAAGATGATACAAATAGATGGAGAGATATACCATGTTCTTGGATTGGAAGAATCAACATTGTGAACATGACGGTACTAGCCAAAGCAATCTACAGATTCAATGCAATCCCTATCAAACTACCACTGGCATTTTTCACAGAACTAGAACAAAAAATTTCACAATTTGTATGGAAACACAAAAGACCCCGAAGAGCCAAAGCAATCTTGAGAACGAAAAACGGAGCTGGAGGAATCAGGCGTCCTGACTTCAGACTATACTACAAAGCTACAGTAATCAAGACAGTATGGTACTGGCACAAAAACAGAAATATAGATCAATGGAACAGGATAGAAAGCCCAGAGATAAACTCACGCACATATGGTCACCTTATCTTTGATAAAGGAGGCAGGAATGTACAGTGGAGAAAGGACAGCCTCTTCAATAAGTGATGCTGGGAAAACTGGACAGCTATATGTAAAAGTATGAGATTAGATCACTCCCTAACACCATACACAAAAATAAGCTCAAAATGGATTAAAGACCTAAATGTAAGGCCAGAAACTATCAAACTCTTAGAGGAAAACATAGGCAGGACACTCTATGACATAAATCACAGCAAGGTCCTTTTTGACCCACCTCCTAGAGAAATGGAAATAAAAACAAAAATAAACAAATGGGACCTAATGAAACTTCAAAGATTTTGCGCAGCAAAGGAAACCATAAAGAAGACCAAAAGATAACCCTCAGAATGGGAGAAAATATTTGCAAATGAAGCAACTGACAAAGGATTAATCTCCAAAATTTACAAGCAGCTCATGCAGCTCAGTAACAAAAAAACAAACAACCCAATCCAAAAATGGGCAGAACACCTAAATAGACATTTCTCCAAAGAAGATATACAGACTGCCAACAAACACATGAAAGAATGCTCAAAATCACTAATCATTAGAGAAATGCAAATCAAAACTACAATGAGATATCATCTCACACCAGTCAGAATGGCCATCATCAAAAAATCTAGAAACAATAAATGCTGGAGAGGGTGTGGAGAAAAGGGAACACTCTTGCACTGCCGGTGGGAATGTGAACTGGTACTGCCACTACAGAGAACAGTATGGAGGCTCCTTAAAAAATTAAAAATAGAACTACCATATGACCCAGCAATCCCACTACTGGGCATATACCCTGAGAAAACCATAATTCAAGAAGAGTCATGTACCAAAATGTTCATTGCAGCTCTATTTACAATAGCCCAGAGATGGAAACAACCTAAGTGTCCATCATTGGATGAATGGATAAAGAAGATGTGGCACAGATATACAATGGAATATTACTCAGCCATAAAAAGAAACGAAATTGAGCTATTTGTAATGAGGTAGATAGACCTAAAGTCTGTCATATAGAGTGAAGTAAGTCAGAAAGAGAGAGACAAATACCGTATGCTAAAACATATATACGGAATTTAAGGGAAAAAAATGTCATGAAAAACCTAGGGGTGAAACAGGAATAAAGACACAGAGTTACTAGAGAATGGACTTGAGGCTATGGGGAGGGGGAAGGGTAAACTGTGACAAAGCGAGAGAGAGGCATGGACATATATACACTACCAAACGTAAGGTAGATAGCTAGTGGGAAGCAGCTGCATAGCACAGGGAGATCAGCTCGGTGCTTTGTAACCGCCTGGAGGGGTGGGATAGGGAGGGTGGGAGGGAGGGAGACGCAAGCGGGAAGAGATATGGGAACATATGTATAACTGATTCATTTTGTTGTGAAGCTGAAACTAACATACCATTGTAAAGCAATTATACTCCAATAAAGATGTTAAAATGAAAAAAAAAGTATAGTTGGCTCACAATATTATGTTAGTTTTGCATATACAACATAGTGACTCAATATTTTTATGCATTACAAAATGATGACCAGCTGTCTAGTTACCATCTGTCACCAAACTTACTACAATATTATTGACTACACTACCTCTGCTCTACATTACACCCCTATGACATTTATTTTATAACTGGAAGTTTGTACCTCTTAATCCCCTTCACCTATTTCACTGATTCCCCATCCCCCTTCCCCTCTGGCAACCACCAGTTTGTTCTCTGTATCTATGAGTCTGTTTCTGGTTTGTTTTGTTTGTATGTTTGTTTTGTTTTTAAGGTTACACATATAAGTGAAATAATAAGGTATTTTTCTTTCTCTGACTTATTTCACTTAGTATAATACTATCTAGGTACACCCATGTTATTCCAAATGGCAAGCTTTCATTTTTTATGACTAATATTCCATTATATTAATATATATAATATATAATACTCAGCCATACACACACACACACACACACACACCCCACATCTTCTTTATCCATTTACTTATAAACTCTTATGCTGCTTCCATATCTTGGCTATGGTAAATAATACAATCGGCATGCATATATCTTTTCAAATTAGTGTTTTTGTTTTCTTCAGACAAATACCCAGAAGTGGAATTGCTGGATCTTATACTGTTCTACTTTTAATTTTTTGAGGAATATCCATACTGTTTTCCACAGTGGCTGCACCAATTTACTGATGGTGCACAAGTGTTTCCTTTTAGCCACATCCTCCCCAGCACTTGTTATCTCTGGTCTTTTTGATGACATCCATTCTGACAGGTGTGAGGTGACATCTCACTGAGGTTTTGATTTGCATTTTCCTGATGATTAGTGATGTTGAGCATCTTTCCATGTGCCTTTTTGCCATCTGTGTGTCTTCTTTTGGAAAATGTCTATTTAGTTACTCTACCCATTTTTAATTGGATTGTTTGTTTTTTTGATATTGAGTTGTATGAGTTCTTCATGTATTTTGGATATAACCCCTAATCAGACACATCATTGCAAATACCTTCTCTCATTCAGTAGGTTGCCTTTTTGTTTTCTTTATGACTTCCTTCAGTGTGCAAAAGCCTTTTAGTGTGAAGTAGTCTGATTTGTTTATTTCTGCTTTTGTTTCCCTCGCCTGAGGAGACATATCCAAAAAATTACTGCTAAGACCAATGTCAAAGAGCGTGCACAAAGTCCTGGCATGACTTCCTATGTGGCCCAGGATGGGCCTGAGGCTGGTGCTGGCCTGCTGGTGGGTGGGACCTGGTTCCCAGAGGGCTGGCTGCTGGTCCCTGGGGGTCTTGGGGTGGTGCTTGCCTTCTGGCAAGCAGGTAAGCCCCCAGTGCTAACAGGCTGGAAGAAAGACTCCAATATGGTGCTTCCAAAAATGACTGCTGTTCACATGTTTCCCCAGTGGGAGTCCCCATTCCATCCTGCCTCTCCAGGAGGCTCTCCAAGATCAGCAGGTGGGCCTGACCCAGGCTCTTTTCAAATATTTATTTATTTATGATTTTTATTTTTGTCTGTGTCGGGTCTTAGTTGCGGCATATGGGATCTTTCGTTGTGGTGTGTGGCCTCTGTAGCTGTGGCACGCGGGATCTCTAGTTGTGACACGTGGTCTTAGTTGCCCCACGGCGAGTGGGATCTTAGTTCTCCGACCAGGGATCGAACCCATGTCCCCTGCATTGAAGGCAGATTCTTAACCACTGGACCACCAGGGAAGTCCCATGACTCAGACTCTTTTCAAATTACTGTGTCTGTGTTGGGACTCAGAGCATATGTGATTTTGTGTGCACCCTTTAAGAGCTAAGTCTTTGTTTTCTACAGCCTTCCAGCTCTCCCATATGCAACCCCTTACTGGTCTTCAAAGCCAAACTTTCTGGGGGCTCATCTGCCCAGTGCAGGACTCCTGAGCTGGGGAGCCCCATGTGGGGCTCAGACTCCCTGCTCCTTGGTGAGAACCTCTACAATTGTGATTATCCTTCCATTGTGGGTCACCTACCATCCCGTGGGTCTTGACTCTACTGTGTGTCCACCCCTCCTACCTTTCTCGTTATGGTTCCTTCTTTCTATCTTTAGTTGTGGAAGATATTTTCTGCTGGTCTTCTGGACAATCTTATAGGTAGTTGCTCTGTAAGTAATTATAATTTTGGTTTGCTCATGGGAGGAGGTGAGCTCAGAGCCTTCTGACTCCACTCTCTTGGCTATACCCATCTATTAGTGCATTTTTAACTCCAAAGTGTTATACAGTAATTGCTGTATAAACCTATACAAGATATGTCAAAATAACAAAGATATCATGGAATCATAATTTGAAAATTCTGCAGACTTGATGACAATGTCAAGAAATGAAATCATCTCATCACTTCCTTCTTCGTCAACCTTTTCATTTCTTTCTCATTAAAGGCCCTCCATGCTCACCATCATTTTAATGCCTGTCTTAAATACATGAACCTCTAAACCCATGGACCTCCTGTTGACTTTCTAGCTTTCCACTGTCTGGGAGGCAGGGTACCCAGGTGGCTAAATGTACAGAGGTTGGAGTCGCACTTCTCTGCTGAAACCCTTTGTTAAGAACAGATACACGTGTATGTGTGACTGAGTCCCTTGGCTGTGCACCTGAAACTAACACAACATTGTCAATCAGCTACACTCCAATATAAAGTAAAAGTTAAAAAAGAAAAAACTCCAGAGCTTTCCTGGTGACGCAGTGGTTGAGAGTCCACCTGCCAATGAAGGGGACACGGGTTCAAGCCCTGGTCCAGGAAGATCCCACATGCCACGGAGCAACTAAGCCTATGTGCCACAACTACCGAGCCTGAGCTCTAGAACCTGCAAGTCACAACTACTGAGCCCACGTGCCACAACTACTGAAGCTCACGTGCCTAGAGCCCATGCTCTGCAACAAGAGGAGCCACCGCAATGAGATGCCTGCAAAATGCAGTCAAGAGTAGCCCCCACTCTCTGCAACTAGAGAAAGCCCACATGCAGCAATGAAGACCCAACACAGCCAAAAATGAAATAAATAAATTAAAAAAAATTTTTTTAAATCCATTGTCCACCTTTCATTAGGTATTTAACTTGAGAAAATTATTTCCATACTCCAAGTATCCTTTTACAGGTGATGTGATAATACTATAAACAGATATGAATAAGTAAATAGATATGATAGTATCATGTAGCTCATAGGATTATTCTGAGAATTAAAAGAGATTATTCAGGAAAGGAACTATCATAAATAATTGTTACTATTACTGAATTTATTACCTCTTCTGAGACTATCTATGGTAAGTCTCATTAAAAAGATGGAAGGAGTATTGAGTTGTCATTGTGAGAAATAAAATAAAAAATCAGGACAAAACAATGCGAATCGTTCATGTACATTGCCTCTTAAAAACTTTTTGTTTCTTTCTGTGCACTGCATAATATATGCATAACATCTAAGGCTATCCGTTTCTTGCCCTGGTGAAAACACAACACTGACCCCCAGGAGAGTATGATTAAGAAGTTAAAAAGGGGTGTTTGAGGTCATCCAGGCTTCCTTTGAAACTATCAGAAAATATGGGCAATGCTGTTCCAGGAATGATCTCTGCTCTCATGAGAGGCATCCAGAAAACCCCGTTTGAACACCAGTGTTAGCGCTATATTGAAGACAGAGAGTTGAGGCAGTCCTCAGTGAAAGAAGTTCAAGAGATCAAAATATAAACATTCAGCTTCTTTCAGTGAGGAAAAAAAAGTACATGATTTTGAAATCTTCAGTTCGAGGCTGTTAATTTTATTAGTTTGAGAACAAAGGTTTATAGAATAGAATCAGTGGGGCCCAATTGTCTTGCTCTGAAATATAGCCAAGGATATAATTAATCCCCAACTGTCATTTAACAAGTGTAGGCCATAGGTCAAAATGCGGATTAAATAGATTTGTCTTCTATATTTAAGCAGACATACACTACTTAGAGCACCTATCAATTTCACTTCTCAACTTCCAATTCTTTTATGCTCCAAGTTCAAACAGGGGTGAAGGTAGCAAGTGGATGGATATGTTTTACCTGAATTGGGAAGCTGATGTGGGTCACTATCGGTAGATAAGACGTAGTATTTCAGGTAATGTATCTCCTCCTTAAAAAACACAAGTCTTTAATCAGCAGATCAAAATTTCCATTTTTAAGTGAAGTAGCCTAGATTGTCAGTCTAGATTGCCAGAACCCCGACTTTTCTGTACATATTAAAAAGAATACCACTTACACCTTTAGTAATGTTAAAACAAACCAATCCAAACAAGAGAACATGTTAATAAAGTTTGAACAGATACATAGCAGAATGCTTAAGAGTAAAGCAATAATTGCTTCCGGGGAGTAGGATAGGAGAAATTCTGTATTTGGATTGAGATTTGTTAAAATTGAAACCCATTCGATTTGTAATTTTTAAAAGGCAGAAAATTACTTTGTTGGGGTTATTTAATATAAAGAAAATAATGAGACGCATAGTGCCTCTGTTGAAGGTGCCATTCTACTGTTCTGTAAATAAAATTCCTGCTGAGTTTTGAAGTCTAAAGTGCTTCCTAGAATTTAAAGATGGGCATCTAGACAGGAAAAAGTCTGTTGATGAAATTTCTTCTCCTTCCTCATGTTTCTGGGTGTCCTTAAAATAGAGATCCATCAACCCAAATGAAAATGAATTTTAGCTCTCAGCCACTTTGACCTAATGACATTTCCAGAACAGTATATTCAGAAACTGCAGAAGATATATTTTCTTCTAGAACACATGGTACATTCACCCAAATAGGCCATATGTTGGGTCATAAAACAAGCCTCAACATCTTAAAAAAGACTTAAATTATACAGAAATGACTTCTCTGAACACAATGGAATTACATTACATATCAATAACATATCTAGAAAAAAACAAGTATTTATAAATTAAAATAGCACACTTCTAACTAATCCATTGTCAAAGAAGAATCACAAGGTATTTTCAAAAATATGTCCAGTTCAATGGAAAAGAAAAAAATAGATGCAAATTTGTGATGTATAGCTAAAGCAGTGATTACAAAGAAAGTTTAAATGTTCAAAATCATAAAGAAGAAAGGTCTTGACTTAAGGTTTCAATTTAAGAGGCTGGTGGGGGGAATGTAAAGCAACTCCAAGAGAAAGAAAGAACAAAGTTAAGAGTAGAAATTAATTAATTTTTTAGAAAACAGACAGACTCCTGGGAAAATAATAAAGCCAAATCTGGGTCTTTGAAAACATCAACAAAATTAATAAACCACTAGATAGATTAATCAATAACATATGAGAGAAGACACAAATTAGCAATATAAAGAATGAAAAAGGAAACCTTACTACAAATCTTCAAACATTAAAAGGAATATATGAGAATACTATAAACAATTTTATGCCAAAATATTAGACAATTTAGATAAGATGAACAAATTCTTTGACATACACAATGAACAAGGTAAAACAGAATGTTGAAAAGCCCCTATATCTATTAAAGAAATTGAATTTGTTATCAAAAATCTTCACACAAAAAAAATTCCAGACCCAGATGGTTTCAAAGGAAATTTATCAAATTTTATCAGATTCATCTAAGGAGAAAGTAATACCAGTCTTACAAAGACTTAGAAAAGAGAGGAGGAGAAATGAATTTCCAATGCATTTTACTAGGTCAGCCTAATACTGATACCAGAAGAACCAGACAGATATTATAAAAAAAGAAAATTACAGATGAATGTCCCTCATGAATGAATAAATTAATACACACACACACACACAAAATATTAGGAAATCAAATCCACTTATGTATTTTTTAAAAAATATGGCCAAGTAGAATTCTCCCACGAATAAAAGGTTGAATTAATACTCCAAAATCAGTCAATGTAATACACCAAAATAAAAAAAAATAAAAGAGGAAAAGTATGTAACACATGTAGAAAAAGCATTTGAAAAAAATTAACACCTATTTGTGATAAAAAACTCTCAGAAAACCAGTAATAAAGGGGATTTCCTCAATCTGATAAAGTTATCTACAAAATAACTACAGATAACACAATACCAAATGGTAAAATAATGAACACTTTCCCTTTAAGATCAAGAACAGAGTAAAGATGCTCACCCACTCCATTTCAATCTTTATTGAAGGTACCAACCAGTGTAATAAGCCAAGAAAAAAAGGCATAAGATTGAAGAAGAAGAAATAAGAATACATTTATTCACTAAAGACATATAGAAAATCCTAAAGAATATACAAATGAGTGATTAAAATTAATAAGTTAGTTTAGCAAGATTGCAGGATACTAGGTCAATATGAAAAATCAATTATATTTCTGTACACTAGCAGCAAAAAATGAAAAAAATTAAAAATTCGATCGATAATTTTTTTAAATAAAATATAAATATATTTAAGAAAAGATGTGCAAGACCTTCACACTTAAAACTACACACAATTGGTGACAGAAACTAGAGAAGATCTAAGTAAATGGAGATGTATACCATATTCATTAATTGAAAGACTCTATAGATTTAATGAATATCAATTATAATTCCATCAAGCTTTTTTTTAAATAAAAATTGAGAAGCTGACTGCAAAATTCATGTGGAAGTGCATAGCACCTAGAATAGCCAAAGCTGAACAAAGAACAAAGTTGATTTCAAGACTTACGATAAAGTTATGTTGATTAGGACATTGTGGTACTGGCAAAAAATAACATTAAATCCTTTGATGAAATAGAGTAGAGAGCCCAGAAGTAAACTCACATATTCAGTCATTTCATTTTTCACCAAAACAACAACAAAGTAATCCACTGAAGGCAGAAAAATCTTCTCAACAGTTGATGCTGGAATAACTGGGTCTCATAACTCAAACCACATACACAAAAAATTTAATTCAAAATATATCACAGGGACTTCCTGGTGGCGCATTGGTTAGGAATCCACCTGCCAGTGCAGGGGACATGGGTTCAAGCCTTGGTCCGGGAAGACCCCACATGCCACAGAGCAACTAAGCCCGTGCACCACAAGTACTGAGCCTGCGCTCTAGAGCCCGTACACCACAGCTACGGAGCCCACGTGCCACAACTACTGAAGCCTGAGTGCCTAGAGCCCACGCTCTGCAACAAGAGAAGCCACCTCAATGAGAAGCCCACGCACAGTAAAAAAGACCCAACACAGCCAAAAATAATAAATAAATAAAATAAATTTTAAGAAAAAGCACAGACTCTTCAAAAAAAAAAAAACAACTATCTCTTGCAAAACTAGTAAGCTGATCACATGCCAACTGAGTCATGCTCTAGGGGAAGAGACTGGACAGTTCATCAGCGCCCACTGCCTTTTATTTGCTGTTTTTAGGGAGCTATTACCAAAGAAGAGAGGGAAAGAAAAATATGTTAGGAAAGAACCAGCTGGTTTGAAAGAATTAGAAGAAAGAAGGTCTCTCAAGGCAAATACTTCTGTATCCCAAATAAACAGCGATAAGACTGGAAGGGGAGGAAAAAAAAAAAAACCTTGCTCGACAAAGACCCATAAAGGATTCTTAGTTAAACAAAAGATCTTAGCCTTACTGCAGAAGTCAGATGAAGATGTCGTTTTCCCAGGCAAGATTTTCAAATAAACTTAAGATAGACTCCACTAATTTGAGAGAGGTGCGTGGGAATTAAAGATGCAGACGTAGTTACCAGTAGAGGGAACTAACTTAGGGCCAATGAACTCAGGAGTTGACATGTTTCTTAGTGAGTTGGATTCCCGAATAAACCATGAGCTGGCCCCCAAAGGGTTATGTCAGGAAAACAACCATCAGGGCTCCATACACAGGAGCAGGAAGTGACTTACAGCCTACCCGGGACTGTGCGGTGCTCCTTACGCCACACAAATAACCCCCTCTGACTTGGATTTAATTGCCTCTACCTTCTTCAAGATTATCACCCCCTTCTCCTTTAATTTCCTATGTCATTAATCTCTCCCCGTCTACTGATGTGGTAGGCTGAATAATGGTCCCGAAATGTCCATTACCTAATCCTCCAACCTGTGAATATGCCACCTTACACAGCAAAATAACTTTGCAGATGCGATCAAGCTAAAAACCTTGAGATGGGGAGATTGCTTTGTATTATCTGGGCGGACCTGCATGATCACAAGGGTCCATATAAGAAGACAGAACTGTTAAACAAAAAAGAACCAGGACTTGATGACTTGGAAAATTCTCAGCCTGTCCAGATTGCAAAAGATATTAAAATGAGGAAATTCACTGTCCAGAAAGCATATTCTGACAAGAAGGCCAAGAGTTTGGCTGGATGACCTTTGGCTAGTGCCTTGAAAAGATCAAAAGAGGAATCAAGCACACGGGGCGCTTCTGAAGAGGGGGACATGTGACCCCTGGGTCCCTCCAGCCTTCTCAGTAAAAGGCAGGATATACATAGGATTTTCAGGAAAGACTCTTGTTCCATGGAGTGAATCCCTGTGAGTGCACAGAAGACCCACAAGGTACCTAAGAACATTCGATCAGCAGAAGCACTGCCAGGTTGCGCTGAAAGGGACAGAGAAATGCAAAAGGCTGCAGGACTCGCAAAATTCTGTAGGCAGGCAACCATCTGTTAAACTACTCGGCTGCAAACATGTTGCTACCTTTCGTTCAAAAGGACGGATGTATCCAAGAGAAGAGCCTCAAGCCAAGAGAGCAGAGCCCAGAGCCACAAAGGATTGTTTCCAAGCCTTGAAATCTGATGGTGTTTGCCTTTCTGGATTTTTTAATTTCTTGGGACCCACAAGAGCCCTTTCTTTTTCTTCCATTTTCTTCCTTCTTGAACAGGGATGTTTATAACTGGTACCCTATCCCAGTCCCAACACTCTATTTTGGGAGCAGATAACTTGCTTTCTAGCTTCCAAGCTACATTGATGGAGAGGAATTTTGTCTGAGGATGGTTCATATGCAGTCTCACCCATACCTGATTTACATAATTTAGATGATGGGATTTGGATCTTTTGAGCTGATGAGATTTAGATGAAATTTTTGGACTTGAGTTGAGGCTTTGGGAGACTTTGGAATGGGGTGAATGTATTTTGCATATAAAATAGATGAGAGTCTTTGGGGACAGAGGGTGGACTGTGGTAGACAAATAAATGGCCCCCAAAATGTCCATATCCTAATGCCCAGAACCTGTGAATGTTACCTTATATGGCAAAAAGAACTTGCATATGTGATTGATTTAAGGATTTTGAGATGCGAGATTATCCTGGATTATCCAGGGGGCCCGATGTGATTTCAAGAATCCTTATAAGGGAGAGGCAGGAGGTCAGAGGGGAGAGAAGTGCCATGCTGCTGCCTTACAGGTGGAGGGCCAGGGGGCAGAGGACAGGTGATGCAGGCACCTCTGAAAGCTGGAAAAGACAAGGAAACAGATGTCCCTCCCGAAGCCCCCAGGTGTAACACAGCCCTGCTAACCCCTTGATTTTAGACTTTTGACTTTCAGAATTGAAAGAGAACAAATTTGTGTGTTTTAAGCCAATAAGTTTGTGGTGATTTGCTACAGCAGCAACAAGAATTCAGTACAACTGGCGTTTACCATCAATTCCATTAAAATAATCAAGTCACTCCCATCCTTGAAACACAGGTAAGAATGAGCCCCTGCCCTGTTTCACCGCTTCTCTTTCCGTGTGGAAACTCGTAGGGTGTACACGCACCATCTCTACTTCTTCCCCTTCAAACTCCTAAAGATGATTGAGCTGACCTACCATTAGACCGGAGTCTGCCCTTCAGCCCCCCTGCCAAACGTCACCAACTATGAGCTACTGATTGCCAAATCCATACAGCGCTGTTTAGTGCTTATTGACCTCTTGGCCATATTTGAGATTTTCATGCCATCTTTTCTTTGAAAGGGCCTCTTCTCCCTTGATTTCAGCTATACTGTTCCCTTCCAAATCTACTCTTCTTACATCCCTAGTCGGGATTAATGGCTCCATCATCTATTTCTAGCTGCTTAAGTAAGAAACCTGGAAGCCGCTGCTGGGTCCTCGCTCTACCCAGCCCCCAGTGGATTCTGGCTCACGCACAGCTGAATTCTACTCTCCTTTTGTATCACCTCTTCCCCTGATGAGAATCAGTTCTGTATTCTGTCATCTGGTTCATGTCATCTGTTCTCTCCTTTTCTTTTTCCACTCTGCTGCCTGCATAATTCCTCCAACATACAAGCCTAATTATGTCACTCCCTGGTTTAAAATCCATTAACATTTCTTCATTGCTTTCAGATTAGATCTGCCTGTTTACATTTCATCCCTTTTTGGCTCTCCTGAACACCATAGCTTCACAGTGACAAATGCGTATTTTGATTCTGATGATCTATCTCATACCAGTCCCCCGTCATGTTAGCTCCAAGATAGCGGGTGAGTCAGGGAACTGGCCTCAATTTCTCATCTATGAAATCGATCTAGATAACACGGCCCAACTCACGGAGGTGTTAAAGGATTGAATGAATTAGTTCTTGTAAAGAGGCCAAGCACAAAGCAATAGGATGCAGGTATTATTATTATTATCACCATTATTATTATTGTTATTATTATTCTCCTCTGGAAACCTGAATGGGGCACTGGATTGCAGGTCCTTCCCTGAGTTGTGAGGCAAATGCAAGCCTTAAACTCCTCGGGTTGAGCGGTAACAGTAGCATCAGACCAATTGCACCCAAACGTCATATTTTCAAGGCCTCCCTTTCTAGGCATTTATTGAGGACCTACTATGTCCCAGGCACTTGTTATACACAGATGATGGAAAAGTAAACAAAATTTAAAAACCCCTCCTTTAGAGCTTATGTTCTGGTGGAGAATATAAATAATAATAAGAGAAGCAAGAAGAACATTGTGTTAGCTAAACAAGAGAATAAGCGCACAGGGACCAGGGGTTATAAAGCACAGAAGGAGAACGGAGGTTAGATTGTAGATGGGTGGACAGAAAAGCCAGCTAAGAGCTTGACTTTTGACGAAAGATGTGAAGGGAGGGTCCAGCGTATTCTGTTCTCTGGGAGGTGCCACATCTGACTGAGGGACAGCCCAGCCCTGAGGCAGCGTGACGGTCCAGGGACAGCAGAAAGGTCTGTGTGCCTGAACGGAAAGACCAGGGTGACCGTGGAACCAGGGGAAACCACCAAGGTAAAGCTAGGAAGCAGACCCCAGGCACCCCAGGAGGACATCGGCTCTCACTCTGAACATGATAGGAAGGCTCGGCCTCGTAAATATGTTGGACATTTTGGCCTTATTTAAGTTTCCTTGTCTTTATTGAAAATGTGAATAATTCCTATACGCATTTCTTTTGCTTTGGAAAAAATTTCTTAAAAACAATCAAGAAATGAAACAGTATAAAAATAGTATAAGAAATTAAACTCCTCAAGTGTTTGACAATCTAACATTCTACATACGCTTTTTTTCCCTCTAATACTGATATGACTATTGGCTTTCCAACCAAGGGCTTTTCTGAAAATTTGCTGGTGAGATAAAATTAAGTCAAGAGAGTTTAATATCTTTTAGGATGAAAATATCAACACCCTTTCTTTGAAAAGGTCATCCTGAATCACATTCATGTACGTTTCGTTTCAGTCGTGCATTCATGAGTATAATTTTCAATTTATAAATCAGAAATAAACATGGTATTAACAAAAGCATAGTCTGTGTCTATGGACAAGCAATTGCCCATAAGTGTTATAAATAGTTGGCTTGGCTTTTCTCCTGCAGAAAGACTCCTGGATAAGAAACGATACGCTCCAGCCAAACTACAGTAAGAGTGACAGGCGTCAGATGAGCCCCCGGGTCAGCGCCATTTCTGCCGCAGGCTTCTGCAACACCTGCTCCTCCGTCCGTCAGAAGAAACCTCGGGGCTGAAGGCGCACCAGCTCCGAGCAAATTCCTTCCCAGAAGGGCAAGCGCTGAGAAACAGCGAGTCCAGCAGAAGCAGGCGAGGGCAGACCCGGGATTTCCGTGCCAGAGCAACTGTCCTCCACGCTGGCGTTTTTTCAGCGTCTAAATCCTTCTTTGCTCCAACAGCTGGTTTCCCCCTTGGTCACATTCTTCCTTCCTTTCTGCTTTCCCCGGAGTGACGGCCGCATGGTCCAGGGCAGGCTCCTCGGGGGGCGGCCCCTGAAGCTGGGGGCAGCTGTCCCCCTGTCCCCGCCTGTCCTGCAGCAAACGCTCCCTGTGCGAGTCTGATGCTCCCCCGCCCCGAGACTCCCTGAGGCAGAGAAAATGCCAACTTTAGGAGAAACAGGGGCTGTCCGTGGTGGTTTACGTCAAAGAAGTCTCGAAGCCACTTTTTAAATATCGTATTATCCTGGTAGATCTGCCTTTCCCCTCTAATGGAGAAAAAACAAATCAAATGGCCTCATACGGTTTAGGGAAGTCTTTACTTTTTTAAAAAATACCAAACCATTTCCATGTCAACCATCAGAACTTTCAGCCATGCGAAGATTCTTAAGCTTTAATTTATATTCAAGCTGTAAAAACTATTGGTTTCCTTCCTGTTTTCCTTTTTTCTAAATAATGTAAACACTTCAAAAAGTCACTTTTTATGGCCCCTTCAAAATTCCCTGAGTTTGCTAAACTGTTCCATAAATTGTATCAAAGTTGCTTCAGTTTTCTGCTACTATAAGTGATGTGGAATTGTTACATGTTTTTGAGTAAAGCTCTTCCTGTAGTTGAGATTGTGTCCTCGGAACAGACCTGGGACTGAGTGGGTCAAAAGACGTGCCATTTTGATGTCAGCCAGGCGAAGAGGATGGTTCACAGACGCAGCACACGGCCCACTGTGCTCGGATCCGACAGAGACCAATCCACAGGCCAGGGCCACCCCGCAGCAGAGGGGCTCTGGTTTAAGGTACTAAAATCAGTGAAGTTTATTTGTAATTCTCTGAACTGAAACATACTGAATTCAGAATCTCTTGAATTGATTATTCTCTATTTTGTACCCAAACGACTTCAAAATTTTTTACTCTCATAGGTTCGTTGGTCAAGAAAGGATGTTGAAAGGTTAAAATGACTTTAGCTCAGTGTGTGGGTAACCTTTTTGGCTTCATTTTCTTTTTTTTTTGATGGTGAGTGTAATGCAAGCACACAAATTTCAGATATAAAAAGGGAAAAAAAAGGATTGAAAGTTTTCTTTAATCTCACCCTCCAGGTAGAATAACCAGGATGCAACGTGCTTGTTTCCCTTAACAGTACATTTGGGACACCTCTTCTGTTTCACTTCTTGGTATGTTAAAAAGTACATGTTAAAAATGATTATGATAAATTAGGCAAAGAATAAGGAGGAAGAACAGTTATAGTCAAGATAATCTCTGATGTCATTTTTAGAAGTAACACTGCACAGCCACCTTGGGGCCATGTCCCGCTCAGCCCTGCTCACACCCGGTCAGAGGGCGCTCGCTCCCCGGTTACCCAATGTCACCCTCCAGGAAAATTTAAAAATGTGTCATTTATGTGCCAGAAAAGAGAGAGAAATAACAGACATCAGTATAGATTTACAGATATATATATACATACATATATTATATACATATATAATGATGATCCTACAAACACTGAAATGTACGTTATTTTTATCCTAATCCTGTCTTGAATATAGTCCTGTAACCGCATACTTATTCTCTCATCCCGCATCCTTTTTTCCCCCCAGTTTGCGTGAGCCTAACGAACTCTCATTTTGCTGCAGGAAGCGAGTGGGCCTCCGGCTCTTTAAACTGCAATGCGGCCAGGTCAGTGGATTTCGATGCGAACGAGAAATGGATGTAGTTATTGAATATGTGCTGACATTTTGATGTAATGTGCTTCTTGTACGAGAAAAGATCTGTCATCGCATTCAAGCCATCATCCCATCCCTGTTTTCCATAAGGAGCTGGTGTGCCCACCAGCAGTCTCGAAGGGCTGCTACCCATCCAGTCCTGTCCCTTTTCTCACAATCTTCCTGTTTATTTTGCCACGCTAATTCCTCCAGACAAACCCACATCAGTTTACCAAGTTAAACACACACACAAAAAATGCTGTTTTAATCGAGGTTCTATAACATTTGTATAATATTTTTATGGAGAATTGTTTATGCTACAAAATCAGTTCTTCCCATAGCATTCCATTTATTCCCGTACTCTGTTCCCTCCTTTTCTTCAGAATAGGTTAAGGCGTGCATTCTATGGTTTGTGTTCCTTGGGGTTTTATCTTGTGTCACTACGTGTTGCATCTTAGGTGTGTGTGAATAAATGTGTGTATGACCACAACTGGACCACGTACACATATGCTTTAATATAATTAATGTATTACGTTACAGTAGACCCCTTCCCTCCCCACCCCACTAAGGTAGTTTTTAACTGAGAATGGATCTTAAATTGTGTCCAAAGGCTCATGAATAATCTATGGAGATAGCCACAGAGCTTTTCTCTTTTGACTTATCAATATGGAGAATTAAGTATTAGATCTTTGGGTGTTAATTAAACCAACCTTTATAACTTGGATAAAACCCAGTTGTCCATGGTGTATTCTTCTATTACCAATAATTTTTCCAGATTTTATGTTACTGTTCCAAACACCAGTCTGCACTTTTCTCTCTTTATTCAACTTGATATCCATGTTATTCTTTATAAAGAAATGTTAAACATATTTTGCTTGAATTCAATAAAAAAATGCCTTGAAGTTAATGTTACTGGCTTTTAAGCCCAGAAGAATAAAACTTCTCTACAGCCGGACCCTAAGAACCGAGCTGAAAATGATATTATCTCTGCTTAAGATCATAATTACTAACTGTGCCCCAATATCCATTGATAACGTGCATGGAGAAATCTATTCTCAATGTCAACTCTCCATTTATTGCTATTGTGATAAAATTCTATTCATTTTTGTGCACATACAAAAATTGGCAAACATCCCAAGGGGCAGAAGCCTATGATCGAAAGACCACCCACAGGCTTAGGCTACACGTACGCAGCAGATTTAACCACAGTTCATAAAATAGAACTCATGAGGGACAAATCTGAAGTTCGCTGCCGTGTACAGATGAACATAACAACATGTGTAATCAAACAAGGCTTTGGGGCACTCCTGATTCTGTGGCATGTGTCCAAGCCACATACAAAGTAAGAGGAAGAAGTAGGAAGACTGGCCATGGTTTGCAGGACGCTTGTTCCCAGAATCACCAAATGGGCCAATAAGTGGCTCATTAGGACAATTCTGCAAGCATTTTATGCCTCTAATTTTATTTGTTTCCTGATCAGGTTTCTCAGTTAACTATTTTTTGTGCTGCCCTATGATCCCTGTTTGCTGGTAGCCCATGCCAGGAATGAAGGGGGAAGGAAAGTGTCCAGAAGGGGTAAGGGGACCAGCTCCTGGAGAATCAGAGGATTTTCGGAGCTTCCTGGGCCCCCAGGGTGAGAAAAGATCAAAGAAGGATGAAGGGGCAGGTCTGCACACTCCTTTTCACACCCCTTCCATCACAGAAGCTTTGATTACTTTTGCCTAGAGTTTGTCTGAACAACCAAGGTTCTCACCTTCTAAACGGAAGTTTGTATACCTGTGCACCAAAATATGCCATGTCGTTACTCAGCCTGAAACTGTAAAGCGGACAGATGGGGAATATGGAAATAGACTGACCACAGCCTGGAAGCCTCAGTGACAAAGAAACAACAGTGAGAGCCCTCAAGGATGGAAGTTTCCGCTTAAATACTTAGACGCTTGAATTTGCAGTTTTGAAAAGGGAGCATGTCCAGGTGCGGCCAATGGAACAAAGGTGTGGTGGACAGCCTCCAACAAGACCACGGATGATCTTGCCTCTTCGTAGCCACACCCCTGTGGAGTCCCCTCGCACAGGGAGCAGTGTGACTTGTGTAACCAGGGATGCTGCAGACAGGAAGGAATGTGACCTCAAGGCCCGGTCATAAATGACATGGGGGCTTGGACCTTGCCCTTTCTTGAGTCACTCACTCTAGGTGAATCCGGCCTGCCTCAGAGTCCCAAGCCCAGTCCTGCTTTCAGAGGAAAGGAGCCTTGGGCAATGTCTGTACGTCAATGTCACTATACCCTGACCCGGAATCACCAGGCTCAGACCCTACTGCATTCCCGACACACAGAAACGCTGTGAGATGATTAACATTTATTGTTCTGAGACATGAATTTTTTCAATAATTTGCTGTGAAGCAGGAGGAGAGAGGGGGAGCGGTCCCCCTAGGTCATCTGTAAAGAGAAGGGAGATGAAGATGGCTAGAGCTAGGCAGGTAGAATATACATGGGTGTGGAGGAAATAGACAAACAGGCTGACGTCACCAGGGCACGGGATGCACCTGGAGTGGAGAGAAGCAGGAGCTCAACCAGAGCCCAAGTCTTAATTGAAAACATGTGGAAGGAGGGTGGGCCCCTCAATGCAGGCCTTGGAGAGAGCAGGAATTTTTATACAAAGAAGAAGAAGTAACCATTTGGAAGATGAACTAAGATCCAGTGGAGGGGTCACAGCCCCACCCTGACCTCGGTGCTCACAGAAATGGGCTCTGGGGGTAAATAAAAGTGGACCACACACCATACACCTGCGTATGCACAGGTCTCATCCGTAACATCCCCAGAACCTTCCCGTAATAACTTAAGAGCCTTGATCAAGAATCTCTTCTAAGGAAAAGAACTTTTGTGTTCAGATTCTTATAATACTTGTTAAACAAGCATGGTTTGCTGCACGTTCGTATTAGTCAAGAAAAGTCACTTTATTTGTCTTTTTGAATAAAATCATATCTATCTTTGAGGCTTCTCAGGACACAGCTACCTTTTTCTTTCTTTTTTCTTTATTCTTCTCAAAGCTTCATCACTTCCCAGGTGTTACCCCAGGCTTTGGGAACTGGGCACTCCAGGGACGTGAGGGCGAGGCTCTCTGGTCCGTGAACCAGCATGCTCACCACCGAGATTCATGGTGACACAATGTTCTGGCCCCGTGGCCTTTAGCACACAGAGGCTCCCACCGCTGTCACTCAGCCCCCCCAGGCCACCGTGCCTAATGCTCAGTGCCCAGGCGTCCACGGTCAGACCTCGCTCTGATGAGCCCCTTTTCTATCCTGCACGAACCCCCTACCCCTGTGTCCCTCCACGCTCCAAAAACCCTGCTCTCTCCTGGGCTGGGACCGGCATCTCCCCCAGAAGCACCAGCCCCCATATCCCTGTGGACAACACAACAGCGTTGTTTCCATCATACACACCAATCAACGTCTTTATGACGGTTTTCACACCTGCAACTTTCAACTTTTTATTTCTACAAAAAGGTGTGAATTTTCTCCTGTGACCAAGACACAGTAAACATAACTTGGCGACTCTTCCTGGAAAGAGGAATGGGAAGCGTCCTGTCACTGGTTTGGGAATGACTCCACAACAACAGAAAAGGATGAGTCCCTAGTTTACCAATAACAGATCATGATTCTTTTTGTCACTCTGTGCAGTGAACATTCACCGGGTTGCATTCCCATCTCTTTCTAGAAACTGCAAGGATGTGCATCTTCCTGGCAGTGTCTTCATAGGAGATGTTAGTATGAGTGCGCAGGTCCCCAACACACACTTTAGGTCGGCTTGTAAAAATGAACCCCGGGATTTACAAAAGTTATTGCCTAGGTGCAGTCTGCTGCAGAGGGAAAAAATGCCTAGTGGCTCCTGCATAATTTACTATTAATACAACAATAAAATCTGTTAAGACATTTAGGGGAAGCTTGGGTCATACGGTTAGCATCCATTTATCTCTAAATGAAGAAGGGGGAGGGGCGGGGGAGGAGGGAGAGATTATTCATTGTCTAGTGGCATTTGTAACCACTTGTGTCCTTGCTCTCAGCGACTCTTTCCTTAACTAAGGTAACAAGTAAGGTAACGTCATGGAACGGTCACAACATTTTGATTCCTATAATCTCTTCCACCTGCACTTTGCCTCAGGACACAACAGAGGTTTTTAACTTTTGATCATGACATTTTCAAACGCCAAAGGTACAGATATTAATGTCACAGACACAACGATGCCAAGCTGTATCAAATGTTACTGTTTTTCCACATTCCCATCACTCCTCTGTTCTAGAAATACGGCACTAGTCCAAGCCTCTGTTTCCTCCCCCCACCCAGCTCCCAGAAATGACTTTCCGGGCCTCACCCTTTCCGTCCGCTGTGTCCACGGCCCTGGTCCTGGACACCGTCTTATACTCCAGAGAACAAGGTGCCTGCTCTTCTGCGAGGGTGACGGATGGTGTGCAGGACGTGGAAACGGGCGGCAGTTCTGACTGCTCGCTTGGGGCTCTTTCAGCCAATGCCCTGTCTCAGCACCGGCCTCACCAAACTTGCCAGTTAGAATGAGCTTCAGGAAGAGACCAGGTGCCTCCAATTCCAGCCTTTCTGTGCCTCGGGGCCATCGCTGCTTCCCACGGGCACCTCCCCCTCCAGCCACTTACTTTCCAGTTTAATTAGACCACTCGTCTTTCTATTAACCGTTTCCCAGCCATTTTGTCCATTTCTGGAGTCTTTTACTGCCTTCGCTCCCAATTTTTATCCTTTTGGGTTTTTACTCTTATCTTAAGGGTTTTAGTAAGAAGAAGACATAAGCGCATTTTTTTTTTACCAGCCAGAGGGGTTTCTCCTCCCCATAAGCAGTGAAACAGCCCACGAATGTATCTATTGGTATTTTCAAGAAGGACCGATTATAAAGGACCAGCGTTGCCTGTAAAGTTTCAGAGGAGCCCTTCCTAAGTGGTCCACCATGAGAAAAAACTTTTTTTTTTTTTTTTTTGAGAAAAAACTTCTTTAGGTAAGAACCTGCATCGACTAGAATGATATTATCCAGACGAAGAAAGACTAGGCACTTCATTTCCAAATTTACCGCACCAGGAAGTTTTGTGTGATTATTTTCCGCCACTTATATTTGGCTCCACTGCCTGACCTTGGAACAGAATTTTTGTGTTTTGTTATTTGGAAGTTCAAAATATTAGAATATGTTATAACGATATGCTACAGAATAATGAGACGGTTGTGAGACTTTTTTTTTTTTTTACAGCTGTGAAAGGGTTCATATTGTCCTGAACAGTATTCGTTCCACATTTATTTATTTCATCCACAAATATTTGCTGGATGGTCAGGATGTGCTAAACCTTGGGCTGACAGCTCGGCGTTGCAATGTGTGGAAGATTCAGGCCCTGTGTGTGCATGTCTATTTAATCGCACGATGGACAATGTCCTCAACCCACACAAAGTCATATCATAATTGTTAATTAACAAATGGAAGTGAGAGGCCAGTGGGGCTCTCCACTCAATTTGACAGGTGGCTTAATTTTTAAATAGTTACTGGATATTTTCGGATAATCTACCATGTGACTAAGTTAAATGCACAGAGCCGAAGATTATAGTTAGAAGAGCCCTCTTTAGGAGTGCGGCTTTTTCTTCTCAGAGTCACACACTGAGCATTTAATTGATTAAGAATACATTTAAAAGACAGGTGGGGATTTCCCGTCACAAGGTCAGAGAGTAGAGGAACATGTGTCAATCCCATGTTTATTAGATCCACAAATATAGTTCTCTCTACTCTAAGTGCTTTTAATTTTCTAAGAACCCAGCCCTTAGAGCTGGCTTCTGGAATCTCTGGCCAGGGCCATCTGGGGAAACATGAGTTCAGTTACCAAATATAGTTGAGTGGAGGAAGAGGACAGATGGGGTCTGAGCCCAGAGCTGCCTCAAAGTGACCACGGACCAAGCAGTGTGTCATGAATAAACAAGGCCACCTTCACTCCTCCAGAAAAGAAGAAACGCTCCTCTGAAATCCATCACCTTTTGGGAGTCTTCAAAGTAACCAAGGATTGAAAAGGTCTGTAAAATATATCTTAATATACTAACTAGTAAAACAACATTTTTAAAGCTCTTTATTAAAAGCTAAAAAATACAATAGGAGTTTGCTAGAAGATGTAACACTGTTTAGAAGATGTCTTGATTTTTCTTTTATTTGGAGAGGAAAAGTAATGGGAATTTTGCAGTCCTTCCCAAAACAGAAAGTACATGAGATTTACCTGCAGGGTTTTATTTCTACCTATGCTGTCAGAGAGCTGCCTTTTCTATTAAAATCTTAAAACTAAATTGGGGCTATTAATTCCAAAAGGATTAAATGTACTGATGGAGCCCACATTTGTCAAGATCATGTCTATGTTTTATAGAAAATAAGAATGCAGCTAACTCAAACCTTGCCTATACTTAAGCTAAATACCGATGGGTTAAAATGATATACTTTCGGTTTTAGTAACATTTTTAAGTTGTTAATTACACTTTCGAAGAACTTTTTAAATGAGTTGAGAGTAAAGGCAGACATTTTAAATCCTAACTATGCATAAAGTTTGCATATTATTTTAAAAGATAAAACTTCCTAAGGGAAACTATGGTCCAGTCAAATTGAAAACTTACAGTATAATTCTACATCACATGGCTGTAAGTTACACATGAAATTGTCTTGAATCCAATAGATGAGGTTGATACAGAATGACTTCAGGCTCATGTTACTTTTTCAACATTTGCTAAAAATACTAATTACCTTCTAGTATGAGTAATGTGTCGACATCCAGAGCCCATTGCCCGACAATATAACACTGACCAAGTCCGTTCAGTCATGAATGTGCAGAAATTACATCCTTATTACAGAACAGATATACTTTCCAATATACTTTTTCCTCTAAGACAGAACTTGAATGCTCACCTCCGTTATCCAGATTTTAAAAATCAGAGTCTATTTGACAAATTATTGCTAACAGTAGACAAGGCCTAAGAGACTTATCAAGGCAATACGTATGCTGTGAATATATGATTACATATACCCAGAATACAAATCTGTCCTTCTGCATTCCTGTGTCCGATATGGATTAGGGGCTCCGTGTCAGTTCTCTGTCTGAGCTGCTATTGGTTGTTAAAACTGAAAATTAAAAGGGTCATAGCATACTTTACAATATAATAGAGATCTGGATTACACGGGACAATTACAATCACTTTGATTTCTTTACCTCCTTTTTTTTAAAAATGCAGAGGGTAGCATTAGTCAAGTTTCAAAATAAATCTGACACGTTCTTAAAGAGATACCACCTGAAACCTCCAAGGCCACGACAAGAGTCTACACTTTGCTAATATGTGTGTGTGTGTGTGTGTGTGTGTGTGTGTGTATAAGACATCAAAGGGAATTGTGTTATCTGAGCTCCAGCCAGGAATTCAGGCATGGAGGCGATGGCCGAGTCCTGGTTAAATTCCAGCAAAGGAAATAAAGACTGAGCAGAGCAGCTCTGACTTGGATGTGTTATATCATATGAGAGAACACAGATACAAGTTTGGTAAACAGGCTTTGAATTTAGGTGAGGGAATGAAGGCCAGAATAAGGACAGCGGCAGTAGACATGGATGGTCTGGAAGTAAAATCTAGAATGGATTCAATACAGTGAATAAAGATAGTATACAAAGAGGACACCAGTAACTCCAAATACTCTCTCTGGAAACACTTTATATGGCTGTTGTGGGCATGAAATCAGCTATTATGTTATGTCTCTGCAATTGAGATACAATATACCGTCTGCGGAAAATTTAAAAACTGAAGTAAAAATATGCCATGCCTCCCTGTAATGACAATTTACTTAAAGATTAGGAAAGAGTGGCATCCACATGTATTTATTAAGAAGTGGATTATAAAATTATTGTGCATCTTTTTGCATCAAAAAGGGTTTAATAAATTTTTCATATTTGACTTTAGCCCTATAGGGAGGGAAGGAAGGAGGGAAGGAAGGAAGGAAGGAAGGAAGGAAGGAAGGAAGGAAGGAAGGAAGGATGGATTTTAAAATGATGATTAAAGAAGACAATTTAGGTGATACAAACACACTTTGTTTAACCCTTCATGAAGTGGACAGTCTCTTTTGGAAGAGCCTCACCATGAAGAGGAAGACAGGAAGCTTTTATAGGATAAAGAGCAAGGGAGAGAGAAATAGAAAGTACTTGATTGGCTGGGGCTGCAGACTCACCTTTCTGTGGTGAGATGGAGGAAGGAGGTAAGTAAGGAAACCAATGCTGGTCTGGCTTGGGGCTGGCTGACCGGATGCATGAGTTTCTGTTCAAGCAGAGTGTTCATAGGGACACAAAAGTTCCCTAAGCTTCAGGTTGCTGACATGGCTCCCAGGCAGGAGCAGCTCCATCTTGGACCTAAAAAGTTATTTCAACAGAAGGAAGAAATTTCGTCTAGGAATTGCATGTGCTTCCAGAACAAGGAAAAAAGAAGTTTTAAAGCTTTTTCAAGTTTGGTTTTCATAGTTTGGGTTTTATTTTAAAATATTTTTAGTCTTGAATCTTTGTATCCATAGTTTTTTTTTACTTTTAGTAATTGTTTAAATATGAAAATAAACAGAAACAAAATGCTAAATTCAATATTAAAATCACTCAGAATTTCCACTTTTTCTCCCAAAGAATGTGAAAACAGCAACCAAAGTTTCCCCTAACAACCCCATCCTCAACCCACCGCCGACGTAATCAGCACCCACTGCTTGACGCACCATCTTCCAGCCTTCCTCCTGTATTTATCTCTAACTGTATACACATCTTAAACGCCTAGTGAAACGGTGCTACCCCTGTCTGGACTCTCTAAAGCACCTGGCCCGTGTGGTTTGGGATACTGAACGATCCTTGGTGCCTGTCAGTCTTTTTCTAACATCAAAGATTTTTCCTTTCAAAATTGTAGCAGCTCATCAAAGTCTCTGCAAAGGATTCCATGAACTATTGCAAAAGTCCTCCCCTTGTTTAAATTATTCAAGTAAATACCCATAACACACCAAGTGCGAAAAGACAACGTGGCAGTTCCATGCCAATTTCAACCATGTCTACCATTTCCTGGTTCAACTTTGGCTAAACAATTGAATGTTTTTATGCTGTAGGTTGGGTAACCAAAATAATAAAAAAACATAGTGTTCACCCCATCTATTATTCTCAGGATCCAATGGTTCACTACAGATCTTCCTGAGCTCATGATGGGGCTCCCTCCTGGCAGACGTATCGCACGTTGAAAATGTACTGAATACGCCTCACTTACCTACCGAAGGTCACAGCTTAGCCCAGCCCACCTTTGTTACCAACCAGGGCTCTTGGCCTCCTTAATCAATAGAAATTGATAAGAGGCCAGATGAGAAATTCAGGCAAGGCTTTATGGGGGCCCCTGCTGCAACAGGGGAAGCGAAACAAGAAACAGGTGTCCTTGCTCGCGGGCTGATGGCGGGGCAGGATGGTTCCTTATATGGGGTGAGGGTAGGGGTGTGTCCAGGGGTCGTCAGGAGGGGTGGCTTAGGTGTTTTGACCATCCCTTTGGTGGCGGTGTGTGCAGGGGGCATGTGCAGTACCCTGCTTTCGCTCCCGACACCCTGCTTTTGCTCCGGGCTCTTCAGAAGCGGCAGTTGGGTTTTTTGGTCTTTTTGTATCTTTTGTCCAGAATTTGCCCCAGCTGTGCATGCGCGCAGTTATTTTTAGTCCCTTACAGTTTTCTTGTATTTTATTGCTTGAGGAGAGGTGCAAGCACTGCAGCAAAGGGTCCCAGGTCCCAGCCTGTCTCACCTTCAAGGTGCCCAGAATACTTCCATCAGTCTGCAGTTGGGCGAAATCATCTAACACAAAGCCTGTTTTCTAACAAAATGTTGAATATCCCATGTAATTGATTGCATACCGTAATGACAGTGAAAAGCAGAGTGGTTGTCTGGGTCCAGAGGGTTGTAAGTACATCGGTTGTTTACCCTCGTGATCGCGAAGCTGGCTGGGCACTGCGGCCGCTGCCCAGCATCTCAAGAGAGGATCAGAAAAGATAAAAGCTCAAAATTCCAAGTACGGATTCTACCAAAGGCCTATCACTTTCACATCATCGTAAAGTTGATTAGTCCAACCATCGCAAGTCGGATCATCTTTATAGGAAAGCCTGCAGCTCAAAACTTGGAAACCAAGCTTTTGTCGTTTGCAACTGAATTATTCTTCCTCCTGGACTCTGCTGCTTCTCATGAGGTGCCTTGTCTTCCCCAACCTCCTCTCAAGTGGGGGAATTTGTTTACATTTCAACAGCCTATGTTCCTTGCCACTGGGGACGGTGCAGGGGGTGTCCCACAAGTATTTTCTGACCGACAAAATAGAAGGTTGTCCTCGATAGCACAGATCTTGTTTTCAGATAATTATCCTCCAAAGTCAGCAACTCTAAAAATAAATGTTATTCATAAGTTAAAAATTTGTCTATTTTTTTCCATTATTTGTATATACGTATGTGAATCATATGGATTTATATGTCTACTACATATTCAAGAGCTCAAAAACAAATGTTTTCCCAAATACCAAGATCATAATGCCAAGACAATTTAAGATGATAAAATTGCTTATGTCAGAATGTGTGATATATGAAACATTAAATGTTCAGTGAAAACTTACACGCTCTATATTTCATAGTGGAATATGGGTCCAACAGAATTCAGATAATGTGAACTTAGGGCGAAGCTGAGAACCGTAAAATTAACCATGAGAAATAACCTATCAACTAAATGGCATAAAATTCCATGAGAATGGATGAAATGTGCACAGGGATGTAACGACGTAGGTGACCATGGGAGCTGACGTCTGATAGCAAAATTTCCTTGGGACACGGCAGACCCTGATAGGTCTGCTGAAGGTCAAGGTGGGCGGGAAGCTATAACGCCTCCCACTATTTGCAGACCCTCCCAAGCCTGTGCTTTACCATGTTTGCTAATGCCTGAGGGTTTGGCACCATCACCTGCTGGAGGGGTCTGCCTTCAGAGAACCCCCAGGGCGCCCGCAGTTCCTTCACTGCACAGTCCCAGAGTCTGAGGCACCGCCAGCCTGAAGTGTCCTCCTGCTGTTACCGTCAGCCCCTCCCACCCACAGCGAGCTGTCCAGAACTGCTACGGTCTACGGACACCGATGGGAGCCCGCAAGCATCCGTCCATCCCGTCCCATCCCACTTGTACCCTAACAATTCTGAAAGATGATCTGAGGGATAAAAGCACAGCACAGTTTCCCAAAATCAACTAACAAAAGATTTGAGACCAAACCCAGTATAAGAAAATCAGAGCCTGACATTTCCTTGGTTTCCTACTTCTGTCTTTTTTCCTGTTAAAATGGCAGCTTCTTAGGGCAGAGAAGCCCATCTTCCTCACGGCTGTGTCCCCAGCCTGCAGGAGAGGAGCCTAGCGCATAGCCGGCACTCAACGAATCGATGCTGATAAATAAGACAACAGAGGACGTAAGCTAGAAACATGATTTGTATTGGGTTGGCCAAAAAGTTGGTTACAGAAAAACCTGAATGAGCTTTTGGGCCAACCCAATATTTCTATGACTCAGAATTTAACCCTGAGCTCACCGGTATCCACACGTCGAAGAGTGTCAACATTTAGAGAATTCCCGACGTCTAATAGCAGGGATGCCAGAAAACAAATGTCGTTCCGGTTCTGAATTTTTTCATGACAAACTTTCTTTGAGGGTAATGAAAACCCTACAAATCACTGTCTCCTTTTTTTTTAACGTGGTGTCAGAACTACCAGCATTTTGTACTGGTACCAGGACATGTAATGTGTATTTTATGTGTATTCATTAACAGCTACGAACACGCAGCACTGACTTTATCAAGTTCTTCTCAGAAAGCAGAGCCCTGGCGATGAGTGACCATTGAAGAGACAGGTGACAAAGCTGCACAAAGAGCAGAACGATTCCTCACCGAAGACAGCCTGTCCCAGGGAGGTGCTGCGGGGCCTGGGGCTGACAGTGAGTGGAGGGGACGAGAGCGGCCCCCAGGACAGGAGGGGACACGATACCTGCAGAGTGCCCCGTGTCTGCTGTGGATGCGTGGCTCCCTCTCCTGTCAATTTCCACCCAGGGCTCAAAACTGGTTCAAACACTAGGTGTGGTTTTCTCCTTCACCTGCCACGATCGTGACCCAGACACTGCCAGGCGTCCGGCACAGAAAAGCTGTCAGGCAACACCTGCTTTCCTGGCCTTCGCAGGGTTCTTAACTAATCCTTATAGTTCAACAAAATGAATGTTACCACAAAATTCCTGCAGAGTGTCATGTTCAAAAGAAGGAGTGAATTGTATTGACTGCAGGATCGTAGAAAATACCAACAAGAAGTGAAATTAAGTACTTTTCAAGGATGAGCTGGAGTTGGAAAAACAGAAGAGACGGGAAAGGCGAAAGAAACCACGTGTGCAAAGCTCAGGGACGTGAAAGAAGACGATGTTCAGAGCGGGAGCAGGTGGCTGGGCGTGGGCGCAGCGCCTGTCACAGTGATCGTGGGGGACGAGGTCTGAGACTTCACATCTCGCTGACCGTCCAGGGACGCACAGGTAACCTGCCTGCCCCGTTTGGACCTTCTCTTATTAGCCGGGGTACCACTGGCAAAAAAAGCAGCAAAGGAATGGCACTGCCAAATTCGTAAGTGTGATTTCTCTCACCATCCGATCTCCTATTTTTTTCCGATCTCCTATTTTAACAGGAATCATCATTTTCCTCCTTGTCTTTGGGTCATTCTTGACTCTTGCCTAATCCCTCCTCCTGGATTGTAAGATGGTTCCAGAAGAGACCATGCCTGGCTCGTCTTCGCCCTCCTGGAAGCTTCCCTTGCACATAGTAAGTGGAATTCATGGTCAATTTATCATTCTGGTAAAGGAAGAGTGACTAAACTGGGAAGGGCCATTTCTCCACACGAAGAAGCTGGACCCGCAGGAAGCCAAAGAAAACAGAAAACAGTGGCAGCTTACGGGAGTTTTAGGGGAAACGACAACTAAACCAAACTAATGAGGAAGCGATGAAGGAGACGCAGAGGAGAAGAGGGAATTTCCAGGCAATTCGACTTCCCTCAGAAAAGAGGACAGAGGCAGGCGGCAAAGATTTATAGACACTTTATGCCTCACACTTTCCAATCGTCAACCCTGCTTGTGCAAGTGGACACTGACCTCACCCCTTCTTTACTCCTTTTTACACATTAGTTCTTTTTTAGTGTGTTGCATTTTCTTTTCTTTTTCTCATAAAGTTGCTTTATTTAGATTCCAAACAAACCAAAGGAGAGAGAAGAGATGACCCCGAGTCAACCCGTCCACTCACGAGGCGGGACCCTGAGTCTCTGGCTGCAGCCCACGCGGGGCCCAGGGCCTCGAGGGCGGTGGCCTCCCTGGAGGCGGAGGCGGAGGAGACGTGGGCTGGGGGACCCCGGGCCGCCCGGCGCCCGGAGGTGGTGGCGGCGTCAGACAGGCGGGTGGCTGAGGTAAGATGCGGTGTCAGGGCTTCTCGGTGCCCAAGTCCTGCGAGTCGTCCCAGAAGCAGCGGCCGGCCTCGGCCTCGCCGTCCTCGTGGAAGAGCTCTGCGTCCCCGCGGGCGCCGGGGTCCCAGGCTTCACGCAGGACCCGGCCGGCGTGGTGGGCACCTGCACGCCGCCCCGCTCCGCGTGCACCGTGGTCCCCGGGACCTGCTTCCGGATGCGTCAGTGTACTCGCGGTACTAGCCTTTGCTCTCTTCCCGCTTCCCGTGCATCACGTAGGCGGCCCCGTGGGCTGGAGAGGTGTTGGATCTGAGGGGGAGGGAGACGGCGCTCTGGAGCGGCGTCCTGACGTTCTGGGCGGGGCTCCGCCGCTCTGAGGGCGTCATGGACTAGGGTGGGCGGAGGACGGCGACGCACACGTACCCAGTCCCGTAGATGTCGGGGTGCCACATCTTGGTCAGGGACTAACAGGCCAGTGGTCGTCGAGGGGGCTCTCGAGGCGCCTTGAAGTAGCCACCCTCGTCGTAGGTGTCAGGGCCGAAGATGGCCACCGCCCAGGTAGGCAGGCGGCCCTCGTCCACCGGGTTCAGCGGGACGCCCTCCACCGGCTCCTGCTGCAGCCCCTTGAGCTCCAGCAGAAGCGCCTCCTGCGAGCTGGGCGCCGGCGACCCGGCCATGGCGGCGGCGGGGGCCGGGGGCGCGTGGGAGTCACGGGACGTCTGCCGCCCGGAGCCCCCGGGCCCTCCACTAGCTCTGCGCCGCTGCCGGTGTGTTGCATTTTCTGTATGGATGTCATCAGCACGGAATTGCCGGAAGCGCTGTTTGAAATAACACATGAAATCTCAGGGCAATAACGGAAATGTTTGCAGTTGTATCTCTTTGATTACGACCTTTTAATGTGAAGGTTCAATAACACGGACGTCTCTGAAGCATAATTTTCTGGTGAGTTTGGGCCACGTGGAAACCTCCCCTTTCATCCATGCTATGAGCGCTTTCCCGAGCCCACGTGCATGTTTAGGCGGCAATGTCGGGATTGCAGATTAAACCCGCACCATATATACCTTCCTGCTGTTGTTTTCTTTTTCACTGTGCAAGTGGTTTCTAAGCTACACCTAATCGGGACAACTGGATCCTGTCAGATGGTGCCTCTTTAAAACCAAAATATAAATTAATAAACAGGTGATTTAATCTGCCTCCGGCAGACACTCCCTATTTAAAAAAAAAAAAAGAATTTAAAGTTGTTTCACCGTTCAGAAGTGTGCTCTCTAGCTTCCTCGGACAGTGCTTTTTGTGAGGTTTTAAAATCTATCATGTTATTTTCACTTTGCACTAAATATCCTTAATAGCAGAACTCTGATTTCTGACCCACGTTTTCTTAGTCGGATCCATTGCTGGGACCTCGGCTGTGAAACGATAATATCATGGTAGGGAAGCATATGGCGAAGGCGTGGGCTCTGGGTTCGTCGTCTGGGCTCTTGTTCTCACATCCTCTGGCTCAGTTTTTCCCTTTCTAAACTGAGGCCGCCAGTTGTGAGGGTTTTAAGTGAAATAATCTGCAGAGCACTGTCGGCACAATGCCCCCTCATGCTGAGTGGTCTGGGGTCATCCGCCCGTTTGTGGGGAAGTTTGCCAACCCCTGGTCTAGAGCGCAGCTGTCCCTCTGCACCTGAAATTCAGTAAGCGATTTCAACTCTGCCTTGAATTAACTAGTGAATGAATGAATGTGAATACACATGTCTGGACACCAGGAAAAGAAAAGGTTTCAAAAATTTCACCGAAAACTAAAATCCAGTGAAAATTGGAATCAAAATGCATTTCGTGGTTTAGGGTGACATAAGCAGTGTCAGATTTGCTTAAAATATCAACAGACTCCTGTACTCATAACATCAATGAAATTAGAGGTGTAAGGGGGGGGAGGCGGGAGGGGGGAGGGAAGGGGGCCCTGGTCCGCTCACAGCTCCCACGGCAGGCGTGGCCCTCCTGAGTTATTTAATGATGCTTAGTGAGACGATTAGTATTCACTCACAGGGCAAATACCGGATTAAAATGATAAACACAAGTGTGCTTGACGTTTCTTCCAATTTATAGGGGAAAATGACTTAAAAAGCATATATGTTTGCCTTACTGTTTCTCCCAACTTGTGGATGAGCAGTACTGTGATCACACACACACACACACACACACACACACACACCCCACTCGCTCGTACTAACTGCAGTTGTGTCTCTTGTCCTTCAGAGCTGGTTTCCAGGCCCCTGCCTTCCTGTCCAAAGCAGACAGAGTGCATGAGCGCCTCTCGACTATGTCCGACATGTCCTCCCGTGACTCCTTCTACGACTCCCTGTCGGACGTGGCGGAAGATGGCGAGAATGCAGACTTCTTGCCGGGCCTGTCGGCCTTCCTCAGCCAGGAGGAGATAAACAAGAGTCTGGACCTGGCCCGCAGAGCCATAGCCAACTCAGAGACGGAGGACTGCGACTCGGAAAGGGAGGACTCACAGATTTTCAGCCCCTCTCCTGGGAGCCTCTGGGGGTCGCCTCCCCCTCAGGGGGCCAGGCCGGGTGAGCACCTGTCCCCAGGGACGCCTGGTGCACACAAGCCCACACCTGTCCCGCCGCTGCCAGCAGAACGAGCCGAGCGCATCTCCTCGCCTGCATCCAGGAGGAAGCCCGGCGTCTCGCCCCTGCTGGCCCGGCCCAGCTACATCCGGAGTCTCCGCAGGGCAGGGAAACACGGTGCCAAAGCCCCCAGCGCCAGTGCCAAGCCCAGAGCCACGCACGGGGGCAGGGCCGGGCCCCAGAGCCCGCTCTGCAACAAGGCGGCCACCCTCATCGAGGAGCTGACGACCATCTTCAGAGAAACCTCCAAGCCGAGAACCAGGAACCCCAACGGGGAGTCCTCATCCCCGGACAGCGGGTACCTGTCCCCTAAGAACCAGCTGTCAGCCCCGATGAGCGCCTCGGCCAGCCGGAGCCCAACCGGGGACCAGCAGGAGGTGGAAGCCGGGGCCGAGCCCCTGGAGTCCGGGCATCACCCCGCGGCGGCCCGGGACGTGGTCCAGCCGAGCCGGAGCCCCTCTCCCCCGGCTGCCCGCCACCTGCTGGCCGCTCCCCGGTTCATCCAGAAGCTGCGGAGCCAAGAGGTGGCAGAAGGAAGTCGGGTGTACCTCGAGTGCAGAGTCGCCGGGAACCCACCTCCTCGGGTCAGGTACGACTCTTTGGTTGTGGAGGTGCTATGAGATGATGCGCGTGGTCTTTTGGCTTTAATGTGAAAGAAGAGATTTCTGTTACCCAGCAAGGGCTGGCTCCCGGAAGGGCATAGAAGCCAATATTATGGCCCCGGGTTTGTTTTCTGTTTTTTTGTTTTTTTTTTTACTCTTTCAGGCTGCGCTGGGTCATAGTTGCTGCATGCGGACTTCCTTGGTGGTCCAGTGGGTAAACCTCCGCGCTCTCAATGCAGGGGACCCGGTTGGATCCCTGGTGGGGGAATTAGATCCCGCATGCCTAAACTAAGATGGGTGGCCCCGTCTTTTGTGAAAAGAAAAAGCTTCATTGTGAGGTCGACCAGCAAGGAGACAGGAGGCCCGGCTCAAATCCATCTCCCGACCGGAATTTAAGGGTTTAGGGAACTTCAGGCTTGGAAGCTGCCTTGCTAATCAGTCCAAGAAAGCTCCTCGTGCTCTTGGGGTCATCCTGGAGACGCCCGGACCCGTCTTGCACATGCGCAGGGCTGTCTCTGTAAAGTAACTTCAGGTTTGTGCAATGAACGTACTTAAGGGGGCGAACGAGCTTAAGCTGGGCGATGTTTTACCTGCGTCTCCTTTGTGCGTTCCTCGGTCTGGAGGGAAGTAGGGGCGAGGACCCGGCTACCTACTTTCGGCTGATGAGGGGCGTGGATCTTTATAAGAGGAACGAAATTGTTTTGCACTTACTTGTAAGCATTCCCGAGTCCCGCCTTGAACTCTGAAGTCTGGGGCAGTCATCCTGCGAGTGGGGGAGAGGACTTTTTAAAAATACAAGGTGGACCACGAGGACAAATTTGATGAGTAAAGAGGGTTTGGCCCTAAGATACACAGAACTGTGACTTTGGGAATCCGTGAAAACATGTTATTTTTTAACATTTTAGTGATTGAATTTGGATTCAGGTAGGCCTGGTCCAGACTCTTGGGCAGAAACGGGCTACTGTCGAGACATCATTATCTTCTCGTCACAGCCAGGTGGAGTCTTAGCTGTTCTGTTTCCTTCTGAAAAGTGATTTAAGGTTTCTGGGAGTAGGAGACCCAAGGCTTGACTCTTTGTAGCTTTACTGGAGGATATGTAACCAGAAGGACGTCATAGGAGCCGTTCCACACGGGCTTCACTGGTCCTCAGGCTGTTGGTTTGTCCAGGTTCAAGGAGGACCCAGTCCCTGGGCTTGTGCAGTGCGGGGGGACGTCCGTGGGAAGCATTAACGGACTAGATGCTTTTTATGTATAGAAGATACGACACCACTGAGAGACTGTACACATTTTATCAAATCTAATTCTGTTACCACATGAGACCTTAAGGGAGGTCTCCCAGAGAACATTGCGTAAAGGCTCAATTGAAGCTTGCTTCTAGGGGCCACTCTGACCCTCAGCAGGGCAGCTGGTAAGATCTTATCCCAAGTCACGTTGGTTTCTTGGCCTATTTTGGTGACTGTCTCTTTCAAGGAATGATTCATCATTTCAGTCCTCCCCATAGACTGAGGTCTCCAGGAAGCATGAAATTCCATCGTGTTCCGAGGGCCCCAGACACCTTTGAGTCACTTTGGCTATGAAAGCTCCTCTGTTGTCACTTTGAATTGAAAGATGTGGCCCCAAACGAGGGATCATTTCTTTGAGGAAGGCCTTTGTTACCTAGGAAGCATTCTCTGTCCTGCGTGGAGAAGCTTTGCCCCGTTCTGTGCAGGGGTATCACCAACACCAGCACATATCTACAGTGTTCCCTGATTCTTGGCCTAACAGTAAAGTCTGTTTACCAGTCATCCCCTGGTTCTGTCCCTCGGGATTGCACCCCTTTTATCATCAGGGGTGGCCCAGTTTTAGGATTGTTTCCGGTGCAGATCAGGCAATTTTGTGTTACCTTTTGGATGGTCGTTTGCATTTATAGGCCAGCAATAAACTTGTGCAGCCCTCCCATCATGGGCACCTTGATGTAGGTGAGTAATAGTTAATGTAGGTGAGCATGGGTACCTTGATGTAGGTGAGTAATAGTTCCTTGCATCACATGGTCATGTATAAGCTCATTAGAAATCCAGCCTCTGTGGTTGTTTGGTCCTGATCACCGTCTAAGTCTCGGGAGTCAGCATGAAATCCCCATGCATCTGCTCTCTCGAGATCCATTTCCAGATCTGAGGCTTAAACAGGGACAGGTGCACACTTGGCATGAGTGCTGAAGCCTTAGGATCTGGGTTTTTCGTTCTGGCTGCCTGTTTTGCTGTCTGATCAGCCTAATTTCCGTTAGTTATATAACGATCAGTGTTTGGGTGGCCCAGGCAATGTCCTATGGCTACTTATTCCAGCATCTATACATATAAATATGTGTATATATATATAAAACAGCATCTAATAAGGCTGGTATCTCCTCTGCATGTTGAATTTCTTTCCTCCTGATGTCAGTAGACCAGTCTTTCCAGGTGGCCCCGTGTGCACGTAGGACAGAGAAGGCAAACTTGGAATTGGTATAGATAGTCACCTTTTCCTTAGCTCCAAGGCTCAGGGGTCTGTGTGGGCTGTGAGCTCGGCCTTCTGGGCAGACGGACCTGGACAGGGGCTTCTGCTTCTAGGGCTTCCTGGTGAGCTACAGCTGTACACCCGGACTTTCCAAGCCCCGCCTCGTCCGTGAAGCTGCTCACGTCCATGAATATTTCCATTTCTAGATTTTCTAAAGGCTGATCAGTCAGGTTGTATTCAGTTATTTGTATACAGTCATGAGCAGGCCCTCCTGTCGTCCTGGGGAGCAGAGTGGCTGGGTTTAGAGTGGATACCACCTGTAATATGACATTTGGGGTGTCAAGTGGTGTGGCCTGGTATTTGCTCAGCCTCCCCGAAGTAAGCCTACATCCGCCGTTTCGTTCAAGTAAAGGTAGCACACTGCGCGGGGCATGCACAGTGGCCGGCTGGCTCAGGGTACATTTTTCAGCCTCCTGTGAAAGGTCATAGGTTGCAGCCACAGCCCAGAGGCAAACTGGCCATACTTGACGTACACGCCCGATTGTTGGACTCAAGAAAAGTAAACTACTGGCCTTCTGGAGGTACCTAAACATTGAGTTTGCGTTCCAAGACTCACGCCCTGTCTTTCAGACACAAAATGCCTGGGCGACCAAGTGCTGGGCTGTGAAAAGCTTCTCCGTGATGGTGTGGAACTCATTATGGCATCTCGGAGTCCAGCTTAATGGCGTATTGTCACTTCCTTTAAGAGCCTCATATTGTCGCAGAGTTCAAAGTTAGGAATCCAAGTATGACAAAACCCAGCAATTCCTAAGAATTCTCAAGAATGCCTACTGGTAGTGGCTACAGTAACCATAACTATTGCTTCTCTTCCATCTGGCAATGTTTCTTTGTCCTTTGGATACCTCAAATCCTAAATATTTTAGAGTTGGTTGAGAAATTTGTGCTTTTCCCTTGCAGTATTTTGGTCCTAACGCTTCCTTAGTTCTACGAGCAGTTAGTATACCATCCACATATTGGAGTAAGACTCCCTCATTTAATTGGAGATCCCTTCAATCCGTGGCTAAGGCTTCCCCGAAGATGGTGGGGTCCTGCTTCAATCCTTCTGGGAGTCCCATCCCGCGGTATCGTTTTACGTCAGACTCTGGATCGTCCCATTCAAAGGCAAACCCCTGGGTCTCAGGACTTAGGGGTATGCAGTAAAAGCCATCTTTTAACTCCAGAACTGTAAACCAGCAAAAGTCTCCGGATAAAGTTGTAAGTAAAGTATAAAGATTTGGCATCACCAGATGTATATCCTCTACAGTTTGGTTAACAGCCCTCAAATCCTGTGTAAAAGTCATCGCTGGTCCCGGGTTTTTGAACCGACAGGATGGGAGTGTTATATGAGGATTGACAAGGTCAGAATAATTGGCATTTAAGAAAGGTGGTCGTCGGAGGCTTTATACCTTCTTTCAAATGCCTGTTTCAATGGCTGTTGCTTCACATTCGGAGTCTTGGCCTCTGGACGGAGTTTTACTACTACTAGGTAAGCCGTCTTGTCTCTTCCTGGCCTCCCGTCAGCCCAAACATCCACGCTTACCTTTTGCAGAATTTCTTCAGGGGCTTCTGGGGGGAGGCTTGGTCTCCCGATCGTAATGGGGCAGCTTGTGGGGCAGAGGCTTGATGTGGGAGTGCATTTAATTTTCCCAAAAAGGGAACAGGGCATTTGAGCAGTTACAGCTGGGTGTTCGAGATCCATAGCAGCATATCATCTGTAAGCCTCAAAAACCCCCTCGAGGAAGGTGGATGGGTTCTCCTGGGGTCCTTGCTGTACTTCCTAGATCTTATTCAAGCTCTGCTGTTTGGGGGCTCCTGTTGAAGTCTGGTTATTAAACATTCCCTATGATGATTCAGGCTTGCTCAGTTCCCTTGGGTCTTTCGGGTCCCAGCATCCTGGTTCAGCTCCAGGTGTGGCCTGTGCCACCTGAGTTCTGACTGGATGATTTGGTTGTGATTCAGGGAAACTTTCAGCTTCCTGGCAGCCTTCTCTAATACCATCCTATGCTCTTCCACAGTCGGGTATTCATGAGGGCCTGTATGTCAGCCCAGTTAGGGTGATGAGTAGCAAAACGGATGTAAAGAGATTCTCCATTTTCTGAGGCTCATCTCAATAAGATGGCTTATTATTTCTCCAGTTGTATAAATCCAAGGCTGATACAGGAGAATCCCCTGGGTTGGCCTTGGTCATCTAAGCCTGCTGGGACCTGTCTTAACGGAAATGCCCTGCCTGAGGTAGAGTGTTCCCTGGGCCAAACTGAATACCCTGGTGGGTATGGGGAAGAAAGAGTGTTCCTTTGTGACCATCTGGTATGGGCAGTACAGAGCCGGACCAGCAGCCCTAGGAGGGCTGGTAGGACCCTTTGCACTGACTACAGGCAGACCTCCTTCATAAGACAGGGAAACCACAAGAGGGGCTGACGGAGGGGCTGACAGAGGGACTGGATGTAGTACGTCAAGATCATGGTTTGGTTTTGACTCAATTGAAACAGGCTTTTTCTGAGGTTCTTCCCTCTGAATCACAATTTTACATCTCTTCTGCAAATTCTTATTCCGATATAAAGACATAAATGACTGTGCAATGGGATTTCATCCCAGTTTTCCTCTCTCTAACAAAACAGATCGAATTATAAGATAGTATCATAGTTCAAAGACCCATTCTCTGGTCATTTCCCCCTGATTCCAGCTGATACTGGGGCCAGGCAGTGTTACAGAAAAAATCATTTTCTTCTTTTCCATCGGCTCATAGCTAAACATTGACCAGTTTTGAAGAATACATCCCAAAGGACTACAGTCAGGTATACTATTAATGTTCCTCATCTGAAAGGTTCCTCTCAGGATGACCAGAGCAAAATGACACCAAGGAGGTGTTTTGGTTGGAAATGCCTTTAACCCAGGCGTGGGGTATGTTCTTCTGGGGTGGGTTCCTGTGAAGCCACTGCACATGATGGGGGAAAAACCCCGACACTTCCATGAGGCAGGGTTTCCAGTCAGGGAGCAATGTCTTCTATCTCCTGAGTCGGGGACCTTCGTTAAATCAGGTTTAATAAAGTTTTGCTACAGTCATCCAAGGGCCTCCCCCTATTGGCCAATCCTAACAAATTCAACAGACTTAGACCAACCTGGACAGACAAAGAAATCCAAGACTCTGGGACTTTAACCCAGGGTTCAGGACTCTAACCTGAACTACTTTTTAAAAATATTATTGGAGGATAGTTGATTTACAATGTTGTGTTAGTTTCAAGTGTACAGCAAAGTGATTCAGTTATACATATACATATATTCATTCTTTATCAGATACTTTTCCCGTATAGGTTATTACAGAATACTGAGTAGAGCTCCCTGTGCCATACAGTAGGTCCTTGTTGGTTATCTATTCTATATATAGTAGCATGTATATGTCAATCCCAATCTCCTAATTTATCCCTCCCCCACCCACATTTCCCCTTTGGTAACCATAAGTTTGTTTTTGAAATCGGTGAGTTTATTTCTGTTTTGTAAATAAGTTCATTTGTATCATTTTTAAAAATTAGATTCCACATATGAGTGATATATGATATTTGTCTTTCTCTGTCTGAGTTACTTCACTTAGTATAATAATCTCTAGGTCTATCCATGTTGCTGGAAATGGTATAATAATCTTAGTATAATATAGTATAATAATCTCTAGGTCTATCCATGTTGCTGGAAGTGGTATAATAATCAGTATAATATAGTATAATAATCTCTAGGTCTATCCATGTTGCTGGAAATGGTATAATAATCTTAGTATAATATAGTATAATAATCTCTAGGTCTTAGTATAATAAGACTTACTATAATAATAATAATTAGTATAATAATTATACTTAGTATAATAATCTCTAGGTCTATCCATGTTGCTGGAAATGGGTGTTGCTGCAGTATTTTGTTCTTTTTATGGTTGAGTAATATATACAATTCCATGGTATATATGTACCATGTCTTCTTTATCCATTCCTCTGTCGATGGACATTTAGGTTGCTTCCTTATCTTGGCTATTGTAAAGAGTGCTGCAGTGAACATTGAGGTGCAAGTATCTTTTCGAATTATGGTTTTCTCTGGATATATGCCGAGGAGTGGGGTTGCTGGGTCATATGGTAGTTCTATTTTTAGTTTTTTAAGGAACCTCCAAACTGTTCTCCATAGTGGCCGTACCAGTTTACATTCCCACCAACAGTGCAGAAGGGATTCCTTTTCTCCACACCCTCTCCAGCATTTACTGTTTGTAGACTTTTTTTTTTTTTTTTTTTTTTTTTGTGATACGTGGGCCTCTCACTGTTGTGGCCTCTCCTGTTGCGGAGCACAGGCTCCGGACGCTCAGGCTCAGCGGCCATGGCTCATGGGCGCAGCCGCTCTGCGGCATGTGGGATCCTCCTGGACCGGGGCACGAACCCGTGTCCCCTGCATCGGCAGGCGGACTCTCAACCACTGCGCCACCAGGGAAGCCCTGTTTGTAGACTTTTTGATGATGGCCATTCTAACCGCTGTGAGGTGGTACCTCATTGTAGTTTTGATCTGCATTTCTCTGATAATTAGTGATGCTGAGCATCTTTTCATGTGCTTTTTGGCCATCTGTATGTCTTCTTTGGAGAAATATCTATTTAGATCTTCTGCCCATCTTTTGACTGGGTTGTTTTTTTGACATAGAGCTCCAAGAGCTGTTTGTATATTTTGGAGATTAATTCCTTGGTGTTTGCTTCATTTGGAAATATTTTCTCCCATTCTGTGGGTTGTCTTTTCGTTTTGTTTATGGTTTCCTTTGCTGTGCAAAAGCTTTTAAGTTTAATTAGGTCCCATTTGTTTATTTTTGTTTTTATTTTCATTACTCTAGGAGGTGGATCAAAAAAGATACTGCTGCGATTTATGTCTAACCTGAACTTTTGAGGACCTTTCAAATTTCCCCCCAGGGTGGGACTCTAACCCATGATCCTGATGAGGTTTTTAGACAATTTAGGCACAGGCATGTTTTAACAAGGTTACTCACCCAAAAGACATCTGATCCAGGAGCACTTTCTTTTGTCAGAGGCGAAAGTAGCCTGAGGAGCCTGGAGTCCCATGGTGGGAAAGCAAGAACCTGAAACCCCACCCTCTGGACACGGGCAGTCTAGGTGACCACTCAGGATCAGTGGTGAAGGCCCACACACCCCGGGGGCTTCAGAGCCACGGACAGTTGGTCACAAGACATGGGTCCCTTCGTGGTCACCAAAAATTGTTACCGAGCAAGGGCTGGCTGCTGGACACACATAGGATCCAATACAATGGCCCCAGCTTTTGAGGAAGAAAAGTGCGTTATTGTGAGGTCCACCAGCAAGGAGACAGGAGGCACAGCTCAAATCTGTCTCCCTGGTCCAGGAATCAGGGCATAATTTAAGGGGTTCAGGGAATTTCAAACTTGAAGCTGACTTGCTAAGCAGCTGGTGTTAGCTCCTTGTGCCGGGAGCCTGGTTTTCCTCCTTGAGGGATGCCTTGATTCAGAGAGGGCTCTGATGGCAACATTTCTATTCTTTGGGTTCCGCAGACTGAAGATTCTTGGTTGCAGGTCATCCTGGAGACATGGGTTCCCCTCTTACATATGAGCAGTGCTGTCTCTGTAAAGTAACTCAAGGTTTGATCAATCCACAGCCTATTTAAGGAGGCAAACGAATTCAAGCCCGTCAGTGTTTTACGTGCTGTTTCATTTCCTGTAGTCAGCCCTCTGGAGCCCGAGGTCGTATTTTCCAAGTACTTGCAAGGCAGAGGCAACCTGGAATGGCAAGTAGTAGCTGTGCTGGTTGTCCCTGGTGGGTTGGATCTGTCGTCATGAACCGGTGCTGCTGGCTAAGGGGGGATCTTAGGGTGCCCAACTGATGTATTCAAGCGCTGTGCATAATTTGAATATGAGTTGCTGGAGATTGTTGAAAGTGTGCCGGAAGCCAGAAGTTGTCTGGCAGATGAAAAGCACAGGTATGTGCGGCCAATCACGAGGGCGGCCCCGGATGTGTCTGGTCTGAGGCATGGGCTCCACTGGCAGATGCTCCTATGCTCAGGGCACCACACCTTCAACGTGGCAGAACTTTCCCACAAGACAGAGATAGATACCAGGCTGGACGTGGACAGGCCTGTTGTCCATGCCCAGGCTCCGGCCACGAGAGGGTGGACAGCAGACAAACAGCAGGCGGGGAGTGTGCCGTCAGTAGCCACTGTAATTTCTCTACATTCTTCCTCCGTAAATGCAGCATTTGTACCTTCTGTGCAAAGAGCTTAAGAGGAGAGACCCTGGGGTCAGATTCCAGGGTTTCCCATCACGGCTTCACCTTTCACCAAATGCATCCGTCGACAAGTTATTTTGTGACTCAGTTTATTCACCTGCGAAATGGGAATTATAATACCCACCGCCCCCATTCTATTTTATGACTAAATAAAATAATATGTGGAAAAAATAAAACAGTGCCTTGCACCTAGTAACTGCCACTTTGCTGTTACCTATTATTGTTAGTATTTCTCATTTCTTAATTTCATACGCCAAAATGAAAATAACAGTTCAAGGCAGGATTATACTACAGAAAATAAGCCATTAATGCATTTATCTGGAAGGTTTTGCTTTTATTAATGAAGAGTGTTTTGCCTAAATTATGTAAATATGAAAAAGTAAATTCAAAATTAAGAAATTTGGCGCAAAGTTAAGGAAGACATCATTGACTACGAATTGCAAGGCTGATAATTTCTTATTAATGTAGCATCTCCCAAATCACAAACTTTACCACTCACTGTACATCCACTGACACACACTTTGCTGGAGCTGGTTCCTTGGGCTGACAGATCACTACACACAGACGTGAAGTAAATCAGCATTACTGGCTGGAAAGTGGTGGAATTAGGGGCAGGGAATTTTTTTCAAACCGGTTTGTTCAACTAATCCACCCTGCGTCCGTTTTTACAGTAAGTCTACTATATTTCTTTTAGAAACTGACAGCAGAGGGCAGTACGAAACTTCCTAATGCATTCATGTAATTAAATATGTCATCCTAAATTCTGCATTTATGTATATTTTACATAAAGATTTTTTCTTATCGTTTTTCCTGCGATAGAAATGAAATTGAGTATTTCTTCTGGATTCTGTTTAGATTTTTTTTGTAACCCACTAATCTTGGGAACAAGTAATTCTTCGTTCGAAATACACTCACGTGTCACTCAAAAGAGTTCCACAGGTTTTCAAACTACATACGGCCCCGCTTAGGTTTACTGCCAAAATAGGCCTGTTCCAAATGTATTCTGTGCGCACCACACCCTTGCAAAAACCACAAAAGGTGACCCATTTACCATCAAAGGATTAATTCAGGTGAGCAGATCCTAACTCCTGTGTTACAGTTCATTTAACCATTTCGTAACTTGGGGGCCATCAAGGTCATGCTTCTGCCTCTTTTCTTCTTACAGCGGGAGGGGAGGACTAATTTAGTGAGTAGCTACAGGATTATTAACTAGTTTCTCTTGTCATCTCCCAGTCTACCAAGGCCTGTGAGCAATGTTCCTTAGTCATTACAAATTGTGCTCTCCTAGAGAAATTAAGCTTCCGATGAGACTGTGCCATTGTTTAAAGTTAGCTGGCCGTTTTTGTATCCTTTGAGGGTTTTTTAAGGGGGAAATGTATAAATGTACATTAAATTTTTCTTAATATCTGTTCCAAAGATCTTGGCTCCTCTGCCATGCATTGGTAAATGTACCAAATGCCTAAGAACTTTGAGCTTCTTTTCCACGTGAGACCTAGGAGAGGCCAAAGAGGAAATCTTTAAAGGGAATTTTGTATATGGAAGAAAACCTTTAGTACAGAGTTGCCTGCACTGGGGCATTTTAGAACCTAGCTGCCACCGAGTCGGTCCGGGAGGCTCAGGACCCAAGACTGGGAAGGCCTGGTGATCGATGGGCCACCTCCCAGGGCCCCGGGAGCAGGTGACAGGACTCGTGGACAGCAGGGGTGCAGGGGGACCTGGAACCAGCAACGGACAGAGGCCGGGAGACCCGAGGTGCTGGCAGGGGGCAGCGGGTCCGGAGGAGAGGAGGTGGCAGACCCCGGCGTAGGTAGAGGCATGTGCCCCAGGAAAGCGGGATGATGGGTACCAGGGTCCAGATACAGGGATGGGGCACAGGGAGCAGATCTGCCATTCAAGACTCGAGTCACGGAGACAAAGACTCAGACGGGGCTGAGTGAGGGACACGTCCCTGACCAACTCGCGCGGGGTCCAGATGGGGGCCAATGGCCAGACTGACGTGTGGGCCACGAAGTTGCGGGCCTGGAGCTTCTTACGTTTGGCCCAAGTAGCAGCCATCTGGACCAGGGCAGGAGGCAGACGAAGTAGCCCAGCTGAAGTGGGACTGATGGGAACACGGTTCAAGGCATTTCCACCTTATATCCAGTCACTTCACCCCCCGGCCCGCCCAAGTGTAACTGGCACAAATACCAATTATAACCACAGCCAGGACTGAAAAAATCCCGTTTTCCTTCACTTTTGCATGATTCCACCAAAACCCCAGCAAAGCAGAGACAAGCTGATGGAACTAAAGCTTCTGTTCAATCATTAAAGTTACATACAATTTACAACACAACTTACATGCAAATTACTTGTTAACAATTTGAATTATTGCATAAAACCAGATCACATCAGATGTTCCCTGTTTCTCTTGCACGGCTTGGCAACAGGACAAAGACATGTTCCCTCACCCCCCTCACCTCCCCTTCTCTCCACTCTCAACTTTTGGGAGTTGGTGAAAAATTCCTGAAGAATTCTAATCCAGAAGTACCTCTGGTATGAAAAAATGAGGCCTCACTGGGCTTCCCTGGTGGCCCAGTGGTTGAGAGTCAGCCTGCCGATGCGGGGGACATGGGTTTGTACCCTGGTCCAGGAGGATCCCACATGCCACGGAGCAGCTGGGCCCGTGAGCCATGGCTTCTGAGCCTGTGTGTGCGGAGCCTCTGCTCCCCAGCAGGAGAGGCCACAATGGTGAGAGGCCTGCGTACCGCAAAAAAATAAATAAATAAATAAATAAAAATAAGGTGACCATATGTGTGTGGGTTCATCTCTGGGCTCTCTATCCTGTTCCATTGATCTATATTTCTTTTTTTTTGCCAGTACCATACTGTCTTGATTACTGTAGCTTTGTAGTATAGCCTGAAGTCAGGGAGCCTGATTCCTCCAGCTCCGTTTTTCTTTCTCAAGATTACTTTGGCTATTCGGGGTCTTTTGTGTTTCCATGCACATTGTGAAATTTTTTGTTCTAGTTCTGTGAAAAATGCCATTGGTAGGTTGATAGGGATTGCATTGAATCTGTAGATTGCTTTAGGTAGTGCAGTCATGTTTACAGTGTTGATTCTTCCAATCTAAGAACATGGTATATCTCTCCATCTGTTTGTATCCTCTTTAATTTCTTTCATCAGTGTCTTATAGTTTTCTGCATACAGGTCTTTTGTCTCCTTAGGTAGGTTTATTCCTAGGTATTTTATTCTTTTTGTTGCAGGGGTAAATGGGAGTATGTCCTTAATTTCTCTTTCAGATTTTTCATCATTAATGTATAGGAATGTCAGAGATTTCTGTGCATTAATTTTGTATGCTGCTACTTTACCAAATTCATTGATTAGCTCTAGTAATTTTCTGGTAGCATCTTAGGATTCTCTATGTATAATATCATGTCATCTGCAAACAGTGACAGCTTCACTTCTTCTTTTCCGATTTGGATTCCTTTTATTTCTTTCTCTTCCCCGATTGCTGTGGCTAAAACTTCCGAAACTATGTTGAATAATAGTGGTGAGGGTGGACAACCTTGTCTTGTTCCTGATCTTAGTGGAAATGGTTTCAGTTTTTCACCATTGGGAATGATGTTGGCTGTGGAAAAACCACTTTTAAACACCCACTTACTGCAGTAAAAGTGGAGTCCACCAATGGTCCAGGCATCTTTAATCTTTTAGTACAATGACTCATACCTACACATAATCATAAGATGGCTATTAGGTCATCATTATTAGCCTAATAAAATTTCAATTAATATACGTAATTGAAAGTAATTAAATTCCTTCTTTTTATAATCAAACCCCAGCACCTGCAAGGCCTCTAATTAGTTTATATTAGTGAAGCTTTGATCACCATCAAAAGCCAAAACAAGAGGATTAGCCCTATGAGACCTGTGCAATGCTGTCGGCAGAAACTTCCATCTCCTCAAAAGAAAACAGACATGGAAACAAGCCACCGACCCACTTTTCTCACTCAGGGGATCAGGGTGTGGTGTGTCCTGTTTCGTAGCTGCATCGGTTCATGAGAGCGTGGCCAGTAGGTAGTGAAGCTGCCGCACTTGTAAAATCACGATCCAGATGGCTTAGCCCAGTAGGGTTGTTTTTCTTGAAGAGGGTTGTCAACACTGACAGCAGACGGTAGCCTCAGAGGAGCCGTATGACAACTGACAGCACAGGTGTCGCTGCAGCATCACATGTGAGTAGGTACAAACAACGTGGGGAGAGTGCTGGGATACACAGGAAATGAAAGACGTGCATTCTCTGAACTTTGTGTGATACCCAGTTGTCTGCTTGGGTCTCTGCTTGGGTACCTAACAGGTGCATCCAGTGTAATGTATCCAAAAGTGAGTCCCTGAGTCTCCTGTCCTCTGAAACCCTGTCTTCCTAACTCTTCCCCAGGCCAGCAAATGACAGCCCTCCTGCCAGCCGTTCATGGACAAAACCTCGACCTCTGTTTCCCTCAACCTGACCGCCTCACGCCTCCTCCATGAGTGCGGCTCTGGTCCCCGCCGCCAGCATCTTCCCCTGGGTGTCTGCACCGCCTGCCTTAATCCATGCCCTGTTTCCACCCCGGCCCATCACAGTCCACACCACACCCGGCACAGTTCTTTTCTATGAAATTGTGATCACAGCCCAGTGCAAAGCTGTCCAGGGCCTACTGGTTGCTCTCAGAGAGAAACCTGTAGTCCTGTAAACAGTGAGAAGACCCTGTCTCTCTGATGCCACCCCTGATTCGCAGCCCTGCCACTGTGCCATAGACGTGTCCTTGCTGGACCCTGCATGCCCAGGGTCTCCACACCTGCTGTTCCCTCCACCTAGGCTTCTCTTCCCCAGATCCACGCAGTCCTGGACCCTCCATCTCTCTCCTTGGATGTCCCGTCAAAGCCAGGCTTCCATGACTGCCCTGCGGAAAAGAACAGGGCCTGCCCACTCCACTCTCTTGTTGTGTTTTAACTGAAGTAGAGTTGATTTACAATGTTTTGTTACTTTCAGGTGTACAGTAAAGTGATTCAGTTATACATACACATGTATCTATTCTTTTACAGATTCTTTTCCATTATGGGTTATGAGAAGATACTGAGTGTAGTTCCCTGTGTTATACAGTAAACGCTTGTTGTTTATCTGTTTTATACATAGTAATGTGTATATGTCAATTCCAAGTTCCTAATTTAACCCTCCCCCTCTTTCCCCTTTGGGAACCATAAGTTTGTTTCCTGTGTCTGTGAGTTTATTTCTGTTTTGTAAATAAGGTCATTTAAATCATTTTTTAGGCTCCATTTTGGTTTTCCCCTAGAACTTACTGATATACTCTACAGTTGCTTCATTTATTTTACTGTCTCCCTCAGTAAAATATGAACCCCGCAAGTGTCGAGACCTCCAGCTGATTTTTGCCGTTGTGTCCCTGGGCCTATAATGGTGCCTGCAGGTAACAGGTGCCCCGTGGGCATGTGCTGAGTAAATGAATGAATGAGTCCCGCTCCCAGGTGTGTGTTTATACCTGGAGGAGGTAACCATGTGGACAGGGATGCATGGACACGCATGGTCATAGCAGCATTGTTTCCAAAACTGGAAAGGACCTAAATGGTCATCAGAAAGAAAGTACACATCTCTATGAGAGAGTGATTTCATTTCTTTCAGATAAATACCAGGAGTGGCAATATCAAACAAACAAACAACCCAATCAAAAAATGGGTGGAACATTTATGATAAAAACCCTCCAGAAAGTAGGCATAGAGGGAACTTTCCTCAACATAATAAAGGCCATATATGACAAACCCACAGCCAACAGCGTCCTCAATGGTGAAAAACTGAAAGCGTTTCCACTAAGATCAGGAACAAGACAAGGTTGCCCACTCTCACCACTCTTATTCAACATAGTTTTGGAAGTTTTAGCCACAGCAATCAGAGAAGAAAAGGAAATAAAAGGAATCCAAATCGGAAAAGAAGAAGTAAAGCTGTCACTGTTTGCAGATGACATGATACATACATAGAGAATCCTAAGATGCTACCAGAAAACTACTAGAGCTAATCAATGAATTTGGTAAAGTAGCAGGATACAAAATTAATGCACACAAATCTCTGGCATTCCTATACACTAAGGATGAAAAATGTGAAAGTGAAATCAAGAAAACACTCCCATTTACCATTGCAACAAAAAGAATAAAATATCTAGGAATAGACCTACCTAAGGAGACAAAAGACCTGTATGCAGAAAATTATAAGACACTGATGAAAGAAATTAAAGATGATACAAACAGATGGAGAGATATACTATGTTCTTGGATTGGAAGAATCAACACTGTGAACATGACTGTACTACCCAAAGCAATCTACAGATTCAATGCAATCCCTATCAACCTACCACTGGCATTTTTCACAGAACTAGAAAAAAAAATTCACAATTTGTATGGAAACACAAAAGACCCCGAATAGCCAAAGCAATCTTGAGAAAGAAAAACGGAGCTGGAGGAATCAGGCTCCCTGACTTCAGACTCTACTACAAAGCTACAGTAATCAAGACAGTATGGTACTGGCACAAATACAGAAATATAGATCAATGGAACAGGATAGAAAGCCCAGAGATAAACCCATGCACATATGGTCACCTTATCTTTGATAAAGGAGGCAGGAATGTACAGTGGAGAAAGGGCAGCCTCTTCAATAAGTGATGCTGGGAAAACTGGACAGGTACGTGTAAAAGTATGAGAACACTCCCTAACACCATACACAAAGATAGCTCAAAATGGATTAAAGACCTAAAGGTAAGGCCAGAAACTATCAAACTCTTAGAGGAAACATAGGCAGACACTCTATGACATAAATCACAGCAAGATCCTTTTTGACCCACCTCCTAGAGAAATGGAAATAAAAACAAAAATAAACAAATGGGACCTAATGAAACTTCAAAGCTTTTGCACAGCAAAGGAAACCGTAAACAAGACCAAAAGACAACACTCAGAATGGGAGAACGTATTTGCAAATGAAGCAACTGACAAAGGATTAATCTCCAAAATTTACAAGCAGCTCATGCAGCTCAATAACAAAAAAACAAACAACCCAATCCAAAAATGGGCAGAAGACCTAAACAGACATTTCTCCAAAGAAGATATACACACTGCCAACAAATACATGAAAGAATTCTCAACATCATTAGAGAAATGCAAATCAAAACCACAATGAGATATCATCTCACACCGGTCAGACTGGCCATCATCAAAAAATCTAGGAAAAATAAATGCTGGAGAGGGTGTGGAGAAAAGGGAACACTCTTGCACTGCTGGTGGGAATGTGAATTGGTTCAGCCACTATGGAGAACAGTATGGAGGTTCCTTAAAAAACTACCAATAGAACTACCATATGACCCAGTAATCCCACTACTGGGCATATACCCTGAGAAGACCATAATTCAAGAAGAGTCATGTACCAAAATGTTCATTGCAGCTCTATTTACAATAGCCAGGAGATGGAAACAACCTATGTGTCCATCATCGGATGAATGGATAAAGAAGATGTGGCACATATGGAATATTACTCAGCCATAAAAAGAAACAAAATTGAGTTATTTGTAGCGAGGTGGATGGACCTAGAGTCTGTCATACAGAGTGAAGTAAGTCAGAAAGAGAAAGACAAATACCGTACGCTAACACATATATATGGAATCTAAGAAAAAAAATTGTTATGAAGAACCTAGGGGTAAGACAGGAATAAAGACACAGACCTACTAGAGAATGGACTTGAGGATATGGGGTGGGGGAAGGGTAAGCTGTGACAAAGTGAGAGAGTGGCATGGACATATATAGACTACCAAACGTAAAATAGATAGCTAGTGGGAAGCAGCTGCATAGCACAGGGAGATCAGCTCGGTGCTTTGTGACCACCTGGAAGCGTGGGATAGGGAAGGTGGGAGGGAGGGAGATGCAAAAGGGAAGAGATATGGGAACATATGTATATGTATAACTGATTCACTTTGTTATAAAGCAGAAACTAACACACCATTGTAAAGCAATTATACTCCAATAAAGATGTAAAAAGTAAAATAAAATAAAAAATGGGTGGAAGACCTAAATAGACATTTCTCCAAAAGAAGACATACAGATGGCCAAAGAACACATGAAAAGATGCTCAACATCACTAATTATTAGAGAAATGCAAATCAAGACTACAGTGAGGTATCACCTCACACAGGTCAGAGCGGCCATCATCAAAAAATGTACAAACAATAAATGCTGGAGAGGGGGTGGAGGAAAGGGAACCCTCATGCATTGTTGGTAGGAATGTAAATTGATACAACCACTATGGAGAACCGTATGGAGGTTCCTTAAAAAACCAAAAATAGAATTACCCTATGACCCAGCAATCCCACTACTGGTCATATACCCAGAGAAAACCATAATTCAAAAAGACACATTCACCCCAGTGTTCATTGCAGCTCTATTTATAGTAGCTAGGACATGGAAGCAACCTAAGTGTCCATCGACAGATGAATGGATAAAGAAGATGTGGTACGTATATACAATGGAATATTACTCAGCCATAAAAAAGAATGAAATATTGCCATTTGCAGCAACATGAGTGGACCTAGAGACTGTCATACAGGGTGAAGTAAGTCAGAAAGAGAAAAACAAATATCGTGTATTAACGCATAAATGTGAAACCTGGAAAAATTGGTATAGACTATCTTATTTACAAAGCAGAAAGAGACACATGTAGGGAACAAACGTATGGATACCAAGGCAGGGGGGTGGGATGAATTGGGATATTAGGATTCACAAATATGCACTATTGATACTATATATAAAATAGATAACTAATGAGAACCTACTGTATACCACAGGGAACTTTACTCAGTGCTCTCTGGTGACCTAAATGGGAAGGAAATCCAAAAAAGAGGGCATATATGTATATGTATAGCTGATTCACTTTGCTGTACAGTATAAACTAATACAATATTGTAAAGCAACTATACTCCAAAAAAAAAAATACCGGGAGTGGGATTGCTGGATTGTGTCGTTGTCCTATTTTTTCCTTTTTTGAGGCACCTCCACACTGCTTCATGTTGCAGAGAATGTGGTCAGTAGGGAAGGCACAGGGGCTGCAACCGTGCTGGCAATGTGTCACGTCTTAAGGTGGGCAGTGGAGACACAGGTGTAAATTATCTTATTATTTACTTATTGAAAATTATTGACTTTTTATTTCCCTCTACCAGCCCAAGTATGTATTTGGTACTTTCTAAAGCAGTGTTTCTAATGAATGGCATGTTTGACCCATAAACACATCCAGAAAATGTCGAATGAACTCAGTTGGCTCTTACACTTTTGCCCTCATGAGTTTTAAGTTAATCCATTTTCTGGCTTGTTTTAGTTATATTTCAGAACTTTTATTTATTTATTTATTAACCTCATTATTGGAGTATAATTGCTTTACAATGGTGTGTTAGTTTCTGCTGTATAACAAAGTGAATCAGCTATACATATACACATATCCCCATACCTCCTCCCTCTTGCATCTCCCTCCCACCCTCCCTATCCCACCCCTCTAGGTGGTCACAAAGCTCCGAGCTGATCACCCTGTGCTCTGCGGCTGCTTCCCACTAGCTATCTGTTTTACGTTTGGTAGTGTATACATGTCAATGCTACACTTTCACTTTGTCCCATTTTATCACCCTTCCTCTTCCCCGTGTCCTCACGTCCATTCTCTGTGTCTGTGTCTTTATTCCTGTCCTGCCCTTAGGTTCTTCAGAACCATTTTTTTTTTTTAGATTCCATATATATGTGTTAGCATACGGTATTTGTTTTTCTCTTTCTGACTTACTTCACTCTGTATGACAGACCCTACAAATAACTCAATTTCGTTTCTTTTTATGGCTGAGTAATATTCTATTGTATATATGTGCCACATCTTTATCCATTCATCTGGCAGTGGACACTTAGTTTGCTTCTATGTCCTGGCTATTTTAAATATAGCTTCAGTGAACACTGTGGTATATGACTCTTTTTGAATTATGGTTTTCTCAGGGTATATGTATATGCCCAGTAGTGGGATTGTGGGTCGAATGGTAGGTCTACTTTTAGTTTTTTAAGGAATCTGCATACTGTTCTCCATAGTGGCTGTATCAATTTACATTTCCACCAACAGTGCAAGAGGGTTCCCTTTTCTCCACACCCTCTCCAGCATTTATTTTTCCTAGATTTTTTGATGGTCATTCTGACTGGTGTGAGGTGGTACCTCATTGTAGTTTTGATTTGCATTTCTCTAATGATTAGTGATGTTGAGCATCCTTTCATGTGTTTGTTGGCAATCTGTATATCTTCTTTGGAGAAATGTCTATTTAGGTCTTCTGCCCATTTTTGGACTGGGTTGTCTGTTTTTTTGATATTGAGCTGCATGAGCTGCTTGTATATTTTGGAGATTAATCCTTTGTCGGTTGTTTCGTTTGCAAATATGTTCTCCCATTCTGAGGGTTGTCTTTTCGTCTTGTTTATAGTTTCTTTTGCTGTGCAAAAGCTTTTGTTTCATTAGGTCCCATTTGTTTATTTTTGCTTTTATTTCCATTTCTCTAGCAGGTGGGTCAAAAAGGATCTTGCTGTGATTTATGGCAAAGAGTGTTCTGCCTGTGTTTTCCTCTAAGAGTTTTATAGTGTCTGGCCTTACATTTAGGTCTTTAATCCATTTGGAGTTTATTTTTTGAGCTTTTAAAATTGTTCTTATTTTACATTCATGGTGTTCTTCCTAGAACACTACATGTATTTTGTCCTGTGCCAAAGATCTTTTATAGTGTCATCTACGCAGTTTCTTGGCTGCCGAGGGTACAAAAACTTGTCTGTGAGCCTCTCATTCTTAAGAAGGAATGTCCATATTTAGACACACAGACATATACACATGCAAATACACACACATACATGGTACCTTTTTAAAATTAGCAAACGTGGGCTTCCATGGTGGCGCAGTGGTTGAGACTCTGCCTGCCGATGCAGGGGACGCGGGTTTGTGCCCCGGTCCGGGAAGATCCCACATGCCGCGGAGTGGCTGGGCCCGTGAGCCATGGCCGCTGAGCCTGCGCGTCCGGAGCCTGTGCTCCGCACCGGGAGAGGCTACAACAGTGAGAGGCTCACGTACCGCAAAAAAAAAATAAAAATATAAAAAATAATAAAATTAGCAAAAGTTTGAAGATTACTGAGAGTGGCATATCAGCAGCTCGCCAAAACAACTCAGCCCCACCCCCATCATCATGTTTGGGTGACAAGAGCAAGCCAAATGGGACAGAATCCAAGGGAAATGACACCACTTAATTTTATAGTTTCCTACTCATACTTAAGTATCATTTCCTTTAATTCATTAGAAACATTTTTTTCTTTTCTGTACGTTTGCACTGAGTTGAAAAACTGAGTGTTTTATATTTTACAATAAATGTTCTCTTAAACCTCCAATGAACCAGAAGCCAGAAGAGGTGAAGCAACAGGGTGGTACCTTCATTTTCACTGCAGTGAAGATACAGGCTTATGTCTGATTCCTCCACAAGGTTGCTTTCTGGGAGTTAATCAATTAACAGGATACAACCAGTCACACTGTTTGGCCTCTTCCCCACCCTTTGCCTTCCTTCTCAATCCCTGTTTCCCCCCCAGTATCTGCCCCCTTGTAAATCTCACTTGAAAAGTTGGTCCTATCTCTACAACACTTCAACCACCTGAAGACATTGGCACTGATGCTTCTGTGGACCCGTGAGAGAAGTGGGACGAGTATCAAGTCCTGAGCCCAGGAAACATTGCCCCTGTTGTGTGAAGCGGCTGTTCCATGGTTTGAACATTACAGAGTGACAGCAGCTGCCTGTTACCACTCCCTGGTCAACCCACGACCCACAGCGCTGTGACAGGCCCACTCCGCTTCGCGCGATGATGCTACACATCTGATATCTCCGTGAACCAGGAAGCACATTTGATGTCCAAGGCAAATGTGGGGTGTGGCTCTAGCCAGAAATTTGAATCCATTATAAGTCATCGGTCTCTAGCCAGAAAGTAGCAGTAGCCAAATTAGACAGTAGCACTTGTTCTAAAGAATTGATTCCATCATTTCAGGGACCACCTCAATGGCCAAGTTTCTGGATTTAACAGGAAAAGCAATCCATAAACAAACACTAATGTAAATTTTCCTAAGAAATAAAGGTAGTCACAGAGAATCCCTTTAGATTTAAAAATATGTTTGTGGGGCTTCCCTGGTGGCACCGTGGTTGAGAGTCCGCCTGCCGATGCAGGGGACGCAGGTTCGTGGCCGGGTCCGGGAAGATCCCACATGCCGCCGAGTGGCTGGGCCCGTGAGCCACGGCCCCTGAGCCTGCGCGTCTGGATCCCGTGCTCCGCAACGGGAGAGGCCACAACAGTGAGAGGCCCGCATAACGCAAAAAAAAAAAAAAAAAAAAAAAAAAGCTTGTGCATAAAGTGTGTGTATATATATATATATATATATATATATTCACTTGTGGAACAAAGCGCGAAAGAGCTAGTGTCTGACAGTCAGCTTCTGGAACAAGAGTGTGAATCTCAGGTCACCTTGGCAAGTCATTTGCCCTTTCTGTGCCACAGTGTCCTTGTTGGTAAAATGGGAATAACAAAAGTACGTACCTCTGGGGTTATGATAAGCGTTAAGTCAGTGAACACAGGGAAAGAGTTTAAAACTGTGCCAGACACATAGTAGCATCTTAATAAATATTAAGGTATCATTAAATTATGTATTATTATTACAAAGCATTCGCTTTATTGTTTATTGTCATTGATTTGGTGTAAACTCCCTGTGTGCTGGCTTCTCAAAAATCTTTGGATCTGTTTCATTTCTTCAGAGTCTTCCTGCTGCAGCTCTCTCTTGTACTGCTAAGTACTCACGATGGCATCGTTTATGGCAAGGGAACATTTCAGCATTACAGGCTAAACAGATGACTGTTAAGGAGCACAGTATGTCTTGGAGGTGTCTCTCTACTCCTCCCTCGCACAGCTGATTATCTGCCCGTCCTCTGTTTCCACATGTCAGCCTTTTTGCGCGTTACTGTCAGCTTGGACAGTCTTCCAAAAGTCAGATCTCTTCAACTATTGTTTTCTTGCTGCTTTTTAAACTGTTTAACAGTTTTCCTGAGTTTACTTCACGGTTCCTTGCTAAGTATTTGCTAAAGCCTGTTGAAAAGGGTTCCCTTACGATTCAGCCACTCCCTGTTTTTGTATTCCAGTAGTTTCAGCAGGAAGAAAACTCCAAAGGCAATTTAGGTAACAAAGGCAGGCTCTTCCCCCAGCTACATAAATTGGCTTTGGCTTTGTAATTTCTTCCTGCTGAGTATTCTACCATGCAGCAAAGCTCTCACAAGGAAAAGCAGGTGCGTTTTGGAAGTTTCATTGACTCTTATGCAGACTACTGTGAAACAATTGTTTGGAAAGAATTTGACTCAAGTTTCAGATACTTTCACCTCAGAACTGCTCAGCATCTACTCCTTTCTGCAGAGTTGCTCTAAGGACCCCTGCAGTTTCTTCGTTTGCCTGGGGCCACACCGCCTGTGGACCCCTGAGTCTGTTTAGGCATAATCGCAGCAATTCTCCAACTCTGCTTGGAAGCTGCATTCTTTTGATGAAGTTACTTTATAAGCACAACTGTAGCAAATACAATGATAAGTCTGCAACTTGATACGGCTCTCGTGCTGACCAACGTGCAAAAATGTCATACCCGTGGGTGTGTAGCCATAGACATGACTCTTTCCTATTTAATTTTAGTTTCTGTGAGAGCTTTTGGAGACGGGATGGTGGATAGAAGGACCTGAGCTCACCTCTCACGAGAACACCAAAATCACAACTAACTGCTGAGCAGCCGTCGATTAAAAAAAAGACTGGAACCTACTTGCAGTTTCTTTGAGCCAAGCAGTGTCCTATTTAATATCTGCTGGAACAGGAGTAAACTGCTAGTCACCTGCGTATCGATAAACCCAATCAACATGTTTCCTGGCAGAAAAATTACTAGTTGCAAGTGGAAACTTGGTTATGAGCTCTAACAGTGAAGTCTGGTTCTGTGTACCAGAATGTGGTAAACTAGGCCACAGAAACGAGTTTCCAATCACTGGTTATATAATCCGCATGTGGGCCAGAAACCCTAAATAAAATAAAGTCGGGATTTTTTTCCCTAAGGTAACAGCTTTTAGCCTTGATTGCTGGAATGGAGACGTATTTTTTAACGGAAAAATAGAAAACAAGTGTGGGGAAAGGATTTCCAAGTAATGGAGGAGAATCTTTGAAGAAGCAGGAGAAGAAAGAAAAAGGAAGGGCAGGGGAGGGGTGGGGGGAGAAGAAAATTCACGTTTGGAGGTCGTTGGTTCTTCCTTTAAAAGCCAGAAAGATCTTCAAAATCATTTTTGCCATCACAGAAGTTATCACAGACCAGCTGCATTATCAGAGAATGTTCCAGCTGTGCTTCTGCATAGAAAGGGCGATAGACGTGAAGTCTGGGAGGTGAGGTAGCAAATGCTTCTGTTTCAGTTTTGAGTTTTAAACCACCACCGACAGAGATTAAGAATTCTCCACATCATTGCATGAATTTGGTGATGATGAAAGGGACCAATACGGACCAGCAGGATTCCTAGAATAACAGCACTGACACGAGGACTAGGTCAAGGGTAAGGGCTTTCTCGGCCCACTCATACCTGTCCAGGGCCTGGCCATCCCCTGATTAGGAGACTTTGAAAGTCAACACAGAGACTGACTGGCGTGTGACCAGCACCACGTGTGTCTCTGCATCCTTATGCAGAGTCACCAGAGTGTAGGGAGCTGATGCTACGATGTCACTTTATCCTTCTCAGCCCTTTGCTTATCATTCTCAGCCCCATGTTATCATGTGCTTATAATTCCTCTTTATGTTTCTTACAGAGCTACTGACGTTGAAACCTCATGAAAGTTGAAATCATCCCCCAGTAATCGTAATAAATATACTACCATTAACAGCCAACATTTCTTGAGTACTTAGCATGTGCCAGACACTCCTAAGAGGTTTTTATTTATAAACTCACTTCATCCTAGATGCTACCTTATTTCTTGGATTCTAAGATGCATTTTGTCACATTTTCTCGTCTCTGTAATCGGAAGGCATCTTGCAGTAAAGGGCGTTTTACAGTCACTGTCAGACCACAGTCGTGATGTGGTTCCTTTGCGTGTGCACACACAGACTTGGTCAGAGCTGTTTATTTTGCTGTTGTTTTAGTTAACTGCATCGTAGTTACTACATGCTCTTGTTTTCTTTCTTCATGGTTTACAAAATAATGGTGCCTTACGGTGAGTGGCATGTTAAGTCCAATGAACTGCAATATTATTATCTCCATTTTCAAAACAAGGAACTAATGTTACCGAGTTCAAGCTCGTACTGCTTGCTGGAGGACAGGCCATTAAATCGAGAGACACGTTGTTGGGGCAAAGAATCGTGACTTTTTCAGAAAGCCAGCAGATGGAGAAGATGGACCAGTGTCCCAAAGAACCCTCTTCTCTGAGTTAGAATTCAGGCTTCTTTTATACTAAAAGAGGAAGAGCGTGACTGGTCGTTGCAGACTTCTTGGTGTCGGAATCCTTTGTTCCCGCATCCCTCCACGCAGGTCAGGTCGTGATGTTCCTGTAAACCTCCAACAAGACAAATGTTATTCTCTGTTCTGCAACTTTTTATCTCTATACAAATGGAAAAGTGTTATGCCTTTAAAGATCAGAGCCTTGAGAATGGGTTTCCTATATATCTCAGGCTATAGGCAGCATTCTTTTAGGGATTAGCTTGTAGCAAAGGCAATAGAATACAAAGGTGAAAGTAAAAGAGACAGATCCAATACGGAGTCAGATTTGTTCTTCCCTCTTACACTAAGACATGAATAGTTGAGGAAAATTGCCCAATTGTCCACTACACAATTCTGCCACAGAAAGCAGGGTGGGGTGTACAGCCCTTCTTACACAACGGCACCCCCAACAGAGAGGTGAGCCCCAGTTTACCATTACAAACGCCCAACACAGGAGTCACTATTTCTTTAAAAGCAAAATGCCCGTGAATGGCTTCTTTTCATTGCCCCAGACAAGATTAAGGAAACCTGGAAAGGGAAAGGATCACTGGTCCTCCTGAGGAAGCAGTGCATGGTGTCCACTCCCAGCCCATCACAGTGTGGACGTGGGCGGGGGCGTCAGCATCTTTGCGCTGACGCAGCTTATGCGGGGTGGACCGTAACCTCCCCTGGCAAAGCCGCTTAGCCCGGTCTCTCGGGTAAACAGAGCAGTACTCCCAAGCAGCACATACAGATATGCTTTGCAGTCCGCTGAGGTACTATTTAATTTGTGTGTTTAGTGGCCAGCATTTTAATTAAGAATGTATTGGTGGCCAGAATCCGACACACAGGGCCATCCCTCTCCAAGAGCAAGGACAGATCTTCGCTGCCTGAGGTAAAGGGGGAACAGGCCCCAAGAACACCAGCCTGTTAGTGCAATTGACTTCAGGTAGATCTTCTCTAAAAAAGGCCACTGTAACTTAAAACACAATGGGTACCTTTTCACAGAATAAAACTTTGAACAGGTGGCTATTAAGAGGGAAGTATCCTTACTGAAGAAATTAGATGGGCTTCTGGGCAACACATAGGATGAGCGTCGTGATAGCATGAAAGGTCCACGGGAACAGTCAAATGGCAGATACGCCTCAGCCCAGCAAAAAAAACCCCAGGGGCCGTATGGTGTGTGGACCCAGGGGGGCGGGTGATACCTGTGAAGCTGGGAATTCTCCGGGAAAATGCCAACTTTTCCTCAGGTTTGGGTCAATTTCACTTGCAGGAAGTACGGGTTACCTTGTCATATTTGCTCCATTCCACAGACATCTTGGCCAATGCACTTCTATCCTAGGTCCTAAAATTTGAGAAAACAAGTTTAATTGGAGGGAATTGGAGCATCTGTTTTAAGTGCCCCATTCGTTCTACTATTTGTTAAGGGAAAAAGGCAACGTGTTACCTCAAATCGGAGATGGCACTGTTCTCAGTTAAATAACAGCTACACCACAGGAAAACAACCTGTAGAACCACTCTGGTATGAGAACTGTTGGGCTTGGATTGTGTTTCTTTCCAATTCCTAACAGGCCAATGCAGGTAGAAAGATGAATCCGTTAACAAGGTGTGTCTCTCCCACCCCAAATCAAAGTATCGTTACTAACACCGTATAATAGACAATGTATACCCGTGATACTTATGTTGGCAATTAAAAAATTACTCACCCAGTCCCTTTCATCTGTAAATCTTAAGATCTTAGCATGCATTCATCCAGCGTGCTGTGTAAAATGGCTTTAGCCCTTTGGAATTTAAAGGTGTGTCTTCGGAGGAGACCTGTAGGCCGCCCATTGCCTTCCAGCTCGGGATCCAGCTGCCCACACCGCCTGGGCTCCCCGAGAGCGCAGCTGCCCTCTCGGCCACCCTGGGGACCTCAGCGGTCCCTGACTTCACAGGTCTTCCTCAAGTTCTCAACTGTCACACATGTTTCTCTTCTCCTTTTGATGGTTTTCCGGCTTTCGGATTGTGACAAATCAGAAAGAGATCAAACCCAGGCAAAACCTGTCTTTCATTACAGTTTGCTCGGGTTGAAATGTTATTTTCTCCCATCTATGGAATCAGAGTAAATTATGACCCAAGCTGAAGCAGGAGTTGGGTCCATCTTCCCTCGCGCGCCCACCTTGCAGATCAGCTCTGTCTTTCATCCCCTGGCCTCCCTTTGGTCTAGGAGGCCGGCTTGCCCCTCGGGCGGATCTACAGAAACACGACTTGGTTTCCTCTCAGCATCAGACACAGCCCACGGCTGCGCCCATGCCCGCCACTTCACGCTGAGGGTGATGGGGGATGTGTATTGGAAACCGCCCGGGGCTCTGGCCTGGAGAGTGGCCCTCAGACCCTCACGCACGGGTGTTTAGGCCACCAGACACGGTCCGTGGAGCTTAGATTATCAGAGCAGTGAGCAAACTTGAAGTCAGGTTAAAAAACCTACAGAGGCAAATGAAGACTCCAAAAAGAGAATCGGAAAGAGGCATCAGAAGCTGCTCCAAGAAGAAAAGCCGGCGCTGCAGAGAGTGGCGTGCTGGGGGCCATCAGGACAGCCAGAGGCCAGCTGCTTCCGGATAAGACAGGGGCTGATCAGACAGGTCCGTTAACAAGTGAGCCTCCCCTTGCTGCCCAGCTGTGGCTTTGGGAGCTGCTCCCCACAGCCCTTGACCGCAGTGCTTCCCAAGTGATGGAGCGATGCCCACGGTTGGTCCTGATGGCCTAGAGCCCAGGGCCCAGGGACGCGGAGAGGGGCCCCCTTGGGGTCCCTGTGCCTTCACAGAGTCTCCTTCGTGGATCAGAAAAGAAACCTACAAATATCCCTTTGGTCCAGGCTGCCACAAAATTGCAGTGAGGTTATAAAAATACAAGTATTTCAACAAGAGGATCCGTTAGTCTGCTCCTGGCACTTCTGACCCGGGTATCGGGCCTCCCTTGCACTCCTTCACCCAACTCTCCTGCCCTGTGACCTGCCTGGACCACAACAGACTCCAGGCTCTGGCTGGGTGCAGCTCCCAGCTGGGGAGCCCTGGCAGAGGAAAGAAGGAGAGGAATTCAAGGTACTTATTAGACCCCTGGCTTCCTCCCTAGGTGTTTAACCTCCATCCAGTGAAGGTCCCCGTTAAGGAGGCTGTTTCTCCCTGCAGCCCTCGGGTGACGTGTCATCCCTGGGCTTTCCTGAAACCCTGATGACATCTTTCGATCCCGTCCTTTCACGAAACCCTCCTTGTGTTATCTGGGATGTGGTGCGTCCTCGCTTCCTAGCTTGGACCACACGGACACACCCTCCGTCTGATCGCCCATTCCTTTGTGAGAAGACGACCCATAGTCCTCGTAACCCAGATGTGGCAGCATGACTGGGTCCTGAAGCCCTTTACCCTGAAATTGCTAAGGTGAATGCTGGGCTACTCACGGCTCAGAAGTTATTTTTTCAGCTCTTTGCTCCCTTTCATGTCTCACTGTTTTAGGCTTTTTTTTTTTTTTTGCGGTACGAGGGCCTCTCGCTGTTGTGGCCTCTCCCGTTGCGGAGCACAGGCTCCGGACGCGCAGGCTCAGCGGCCATGGCTCACGGGCCCAGCCGCTCTGCGGCACGTGGGATCTTCCCGGACTGGGGCACGAACCCGCGTCCCCTGCATCGGCAGGCGGACTCTCAACCACTGCGCCACCAGGGAAGCCCATGTTTTAGGCTTTTTAATTAAACTTGAACTCCAATTTGGTAAAAAGAACCATATTGATGTGAAGGTGCAAAACACATTTGATGTCATTCACGGAATGTCCTTGTTTGTGCATTCTCTGTCAGTGAGCAAAAGAATGAGTAACGCCGAACTGAGCATTATATACACGTGGCATTTCTCTAAGGATTTCACATCCATTCTCTCCTCCAGTCCTCACAAGAGCTCCCTGGGGTGGGTTCCATCATTCTTGTATCATCATTTTACACGGAGGAAACTGAGACTCAAAGAGGTGAGGAATTACCCAAAGCCGTAAACCTGGTTAATGGTGTATCAGGGATTACTAAGGCCAAAGGTTGGCTATTCGACGGCCTTGCTGATCCTTGGTGGTTCATGTATTTGAAGTGGTTTTTTGCATACCTAATGGTGCATAACAAACCGCCCCAAAGCTCAGTAACCTAAAGCAACCATTATTATCTTCTTCTACTTTCTAGTCCACTTGAGGACTTGCACCACAGGTGTATCTTAGACATTGGTTCCGCGCCTGTTATCCTGCACGGAGTGGACTCCAGTGTGAGTACAGGACACGGGGTGTCGTGGGGTGAGGATGAGGGGTGGTACAGCAGGGTTATAGTTTGAACCAGGAAGACGAGTGCAGATCAAGGGTAAGGAGGAAGTGCCCAGCATGAGAAGCAGGAACGCCTTGGAGTTCTGTGCTCTGCCCTCCAGAGCTTGACCCCTCCTCAGTTACGTGAGTCGAAGCCCAGTCCAAGCGCAGGTGTGAGGCCAGAAGGAGGGCAGGACACACACAGTTACGAGGGGCCCTCAGACTCCAACGACCAAGACGCAAATAGAGAGACCACAGCTAGCTTTCCCCTCCAGAAAATTAACCTGATAAATTGCTCCTTTTAACTTGCATCTGATTTATTAAAACGAAAGACTTATTTAATATGAAAAAAAATGAGACATTTCATGTTCAAAAACTACCTAAGATGCAGGTCAACCAAAGCTTCTCTGGTGGAAGGTCTCAGGGCACGGTCACAGACAATCACAAAACCAAAGGAAGTGGGTGCAATTTTAAGTCAAATAATTACAAACTAAATGACTGAGTATTAACATTTTTGTTTTTCAAAATAAAAGCCCGGTTAAATAAATGAAAATAAATGTTTAAAGAAATCAAAGCAAAATATATACCTCCTTCACCTAAAATATTGGCCCAGACATTTATTTTCATTTTAATGAAAACTGACTTCCATACAGTATGTGTACTTTTCAAAGTAGGTTTACGTTTCTCAACCATTTTAAAAATATTTTATTTTACCAAGTGCTGTGGTCCTCAGGTTCTGTGTAAGAATAATTACACATCGAAAGAATTGAACGATATCCTTGATGACGATTTACTCTCCAGGAGAGCAGATAAATCTATTCTGACAGAAGTGGAATAACAATAGTTAACGCTAATTTATCCACTGCAGTCGGCAACGGAGGACAGCTCACTAAGAACTCAAAGACGGGGGGTCCCGTATTTTAACCAGTAATCTCAACCTTCTCCCTAAATGAAGACTTCATTGCAAGTGGCCCTCTGCCTTTCCACTCATGTTGTTACCGAAGGTCTGTCACATGGATTTGGAATGTGTTATTCAGGGGGTGAACCTTGACAAACACGCCCCGACGGTCAAATTCTGTCAGGCGTCAGAGGTACAAGGACGTGGTCCATCATCCAGGAAACGTGGAATTTCAGGAGGGAGGCAGACAATCACAGTCACTTGTAATTGGAGGCTCCTGCCTCTTAGGAGGGAGACATAATCGTCTCCCGCTCTTGCCAGTTGCAGCGTTTGAGAAAGTCCAGAGCGCACCCTAGGGTTTCCTTGGTCTCTCTCCTCACCCCCGGGGCTCCTGTCCCTGCACCTGCTGCTCCCAGGGGCTCAGGAGTGGGAATTCAGCATCTCCCCAAGTTCCACGTTTGAAATGTTTTCATTCGTGAGCCTGATCATCTTCACGAAACTGGTGTGAAAGCAAACAGATGAGAGATCACAGGAACACCGCAGTGTATGTGAGCTAAGAGGGCGGATAAGCTGGGGACGAAACGCCACCATAAGCGTCACCGGATCTGCCCGCTCTTGGCCCCTCCGCATCTTGCTCTCACCTCTCTGACCCTCACTGCTCAACCTCCTTCTCACTTGGGCACCATTAGAAGCTCTGATTGATTTTCCTCTAATAGATGACACAACATTCTCCTCCTCTGAAGCTGTGGTACCATCTTTGGTTTTTAACTGGAATATAGTTGATTTACAGTGTTGTGTTAATTTCTGCTATACAGCAAAGCGATTCAGTTATACATAAATATGTATATGTACTTCATATATCTGTTGTTTTTCAGATTCTTTTCCCTTATAGGTTATTACAAAATATTGACTATAGTTCCCTGTGCTCTACAGTAGCTCCTTGTTGGTTATTTTTTATATAGCAGTGTGTGTGTGTTAATCCCAAACTCCTAATTTATCCCTCCCCCCCTTTCCCCTTTGGTAACCATAAGTTTGTTTTCTATGTCTGTGAGTCTGCTTCTGTTTTGTAAGTAATTTCATTTGTGTCACGTTTTTAGATTCCACATATAAGTGATATCATATGGTATTTGTCTTTGTCTGACTTACTTCACTTAGTGTGATAATCTCCAGGTCCATCTGTGTTGCTACAAATGGCATTATTTCATTCTTTTTTATGGCTGAGTAGTATTCCATTGTATATATGTACCACATCTTCTTTATCCATTCCTTTGTTGATGGACACTTAGGTTGCTTCCATGTCTTGATTATTGTAAATAGTGCTGCTATGAACATTGGGGTGCAGGGATCTTTTCGAATTATAGTTTTCATCTTTTCCGGATATCTGACACCTAGATATTTCCCACTGAGAATTCTCTACTTAAAATAAATTCTTGTATAAACTAGAAATCGTATTTTAAAATAGTTTCCCTCATATCACATACCTCTACTTCAAGGTATGAGTAATAAAAAAATATTTTATTATTAGTGATTGGTTACAATAATGAAATTTATTGATTTTACATTTATGGATATGTATATATATACATGAATATGTATAATTGGGGGACTATGGGATGACTTTTTTCTTCTTCTACCATTTGTTGCAATACTTGGTAATAAGGCTGTTTCAGAATAACAAACAACATTGCTTAGGAAGACTGGATATAATTTTTAAGCTGCTGGTGGTGAATCTGAGATTAGTGGTTAGGCCCAGGACCTTATGATTATTTTGCTTGAACAAGCTACCGGGAATGAAGGCTGTGCCTCCAAGTCTCTGGAGAGAATGTGGATGTCACTCCCCCTAAAGCAGAGCAATGACAAAGCACCACCTGCTGACCTGGAGCAAAGCTGCAGAGTCAGGAGTGATGTGGGTGTGACTCTGGGTGGTGACACTCCCCCACCTTCTGACTCAGCTCCAGTGAACGTGGCCTAAGAGCCTCAGGATGTAGAGGTTAGAGATGAACCCAAAGAGCCCAGCCACACTTCGGAAATACTCACTGAAACCTTAAGACGCTGATGGAAAGTCCTCCTCCACTTAATGCTGATGCAAGGCAGATACAGGGCGGATGCAGCGCTGTCTGCATAGACGTGGCGTGGGCATCACATCAACAGAAACAGCTGTCCTCCCGAGGGCGTGTCCAACAGAAAAGCCCTGTATCCCTGGGGTAAATCCTTTCCTGCCTTGATGTTTCGAAGGTGGGATAGGGCGTCTTCCAGGGGAGTCTTCCCATCCATAGGCCCTACTCTTATTGCAAAGAACCCACAGGGAAATAAGGTCTTTACTGCTGCGGGGGAAACAGCGCATTACTCGTGCCAGCCATCCTAGGCCTTGATTCATTAGTATGATCTAACCACCAAGAATAGCCATGCATTATAGGAAGATAAATAGCATGAAAGAACTTTACTTCTCTCTGCTCATCAAGATGAACAAATAGGATGATCGCAAGAAGCAGCTAAGGTAGCTTAAGAACAAATTTTAAGGAGTTTTTGTTTTTTTTTCCTAGTTAACAATAAGAAGATATAGCACTGGTAAAATAAAAATGTGTTGTTTGGAGGAAAGAAAAAAACAAGACATGGGGAAATTTAAAATAGAATTACAAAAATAAAAATTTCAGTGGGTCGTGTGAATAATCAAAGGAGAAGACTAATTATCTTATAAGGAAGGAAAAGTTTTGAAAGTTCTGAGAATGTAGATCACAAAGAAAAAGAGATGATAAATGCGGGCAAAAGGATAGAAACCCGAGGGAGAGTCATGAGGCCAAGGTCCGTCCAGCAGGTTAAGGAGAAGAAAGAGAAGATGTAGGGGAAGGAAAACACCAAGGGAAATAATAGAAGAAGATTAGTCTTTGCTGAAGAAACATAGGCGTCTTCAGACAGAACTTGGGCAGAATGAATGTTAAAAGACTTACAGAGCTCTTGAGGCAATCTCAAGATGAAGGGAAGATGCTGAAAGCTTCTCAAGAATCAAAATAGGTTACCCAAAGGAAGACTCAGGCTGACCCCCAACCTTTCAACAGAACCCTGAGGGCAGTCGTATTTCTGTGCATATGTTTTAGAACGATGTCTGGAAGAATACCCGTCAGACCTTTGGGAGCTCAGGGAAGTCAAGAGAAAACTCACTTTTTCCTTTATACCCTGCTGTTGTTTGAATTTTTACAATAATCTTTTATTGCTTCTTAATTCATTATTGTAAAAGAAAACATTAACTCTGGCAGCAGTGAATAGAATTAATTGCTGGGGAAAGAGATTCGAGGCTGATAAATCAATTAGAAGGTTATCACAAGAGTTGCAGCAAGAAACTGAGGGAGAAAAAAAGCTGGCGTGATAGAAAGGAGAGGCCAGATTCAGGGAACATTTTGAAAATAGGTTTGATGATTTGGTGAGTTATTGAAATTAAGAATAAAACAGAAACGATAAAGACGATTCCTAAAATTCCTAGTCTGAATGGCTAGGTGAAAGATTATGCAGACTTATTGTGGACGTTAGGGACAAGGCAATCATATGTTTATCTTGACTCTGAGCTCCAGGTAGAACATTCGCCCGAAAGGTCTCGCCTAGTCTGACAGGGAGGTGGTAGCTGGGGATGGTGTCGGGTACAGAGAGACAGCCGGGCCCTGGGAGGGGTGGGCCAGGGTCACAAATCCTGGTGCGTGCGCCTCGTGGGAAGCCCCCCCACTTAGGGCCAAGGGGCCAGTGGCAGGAGAGGTCAAAGGGGGACGAATACAGGGAGCTTGGTGTCAAGGCTAAAGACGGGCCTTCTCAACAGTGGGGAAGGGTTTGCCCCATGAGAAGGCAGAGGAGAATAGAAATGCAAGTGTGGGCCACTGACAATGAGAAATTTCAGATGAATAAATATGTGAATGGTCAAATAAACTTACGTAATATATTAAATGGTTCATCAGGGCTTCCCTGGTGGCGCAGTGGTTGAGAGTCCGCCTGACGATGCAGGGGACACGGGTTCGTGCCCCGGTCCGGGAAGATCCCACATGCCGCGGAGCGGCTGGGCCCGTGAGCCATGGCCGCTGAGCCTGCGCGTCCGGAGCCTGTGCTCCGCAATGGGAGAGGCCACAACGGTGAGAGGCCCATGTACCGCAAAAAAAAAAAAAAAAAAGGTTTGTCAGGCTGTTCGAATACGGGCATCTCTTCACGGCCGAGCGTCTTTAAACATCTTAGGAAAGACAAGGGTAGAAATCTCTTTCCAGCTCGCACATTCACCAGATTTCAGTCAGAGCAGACCCTTAGGGGTGGGTCTCCAGGGTTCCTGGTTGAGGTCAGACCACATCCAAGGGTGCCCAGTCCAAGGGGAGGGCTGGGCCGGGTGCCAGGGCACAGGGACCGAAGCCAGCAGGAGAGGACCAGGGCCAGAGAGAGGGCACCGGGGTCAGAGGACATCGTAGCTGCTGCCCTAAGGAGTTCTCACAGCCGTCCTCTGTCTTCCTAAAATGAGTTGTCACCCGCTAGTATTTCCCACAGACGACAGTTTTAATCATTTATATTCCCAAGATCTACGACCTATAAAAAATTTATATAGCGAAGATTGAGACTTTTCTATTTGTATTATGATGAAAGAGAACCGTGCATCTCAAACAGTCTAACGGGGTAGGTGTTTCCTTCTCAATTCTTAGGTTTTCCCATCTTCCATTAAACAAGTTTTCTCTATTAAACTTCTCTAGTACGTGTTGCTAACATCGCATACATGGTTCTAATCATTTACTATCTCTGTGCTGTCATCTTTTTGACCATATACATTTATCTTTTCCTCTGGAGTATAAGATACACACATATGATCCATGCCTTATTCTGCTTTTAACCCTCTACAGCCCCTAGAACAGTGTCTAAAACATAGTAAGTACTTTCCTGCTAATTGATTACCATCAGCTTCATTACCCAAAGATAAAGACGGCTGAGGAATCGTCATAGTATTTCCCTATATAGATTTCTATACATATTTTTAAAGCATTTTAATGTACATAAGAGCTCTTGATTTTCACAAGAATTTCTTCACTAGGAGAGAAAGTTTATTACCATTTAACAGATGGGTAAATTGAGGTTCAAGGAATTCAGTGATTTTTTTCCCCCAAAAGATTCAGTATTAACACTTCAGTCCCGATTTCTTGAGTCCTCATTGGGTTCTCCTTCTACTACCTGCACTGCTGTTCATTTTCTGTAGTAATTGGGATTCAGAGAACTAAACGTCATATCGTAGGCCGGTGGTTCTCAGGGGGTGGTAGCAGGGGTGGGGTGGTGTTGGAGCGTGAGTGCATATACCCTCTGTAAGCAGCGGGTGGAAAGGGGAGGGTTATCCCGCCGTGGGTCATCCCAACGGAGAGAAGATGTTTGTGGTGCTTGGGGTGGAACAGCGTGCCGCACTGGAAGCAGGACAGTGAGAACTAACCCACCCGAGTATCAATGGAGAGACTCCACGAGGCTAGGCAAGCAAAGGGGGTTACAGTCGCCCTGCGACTGTCTGATAAATGATCTTCGCTTATGACAGCTGTATCAAAAATCTACAAAATAATCATTCCACACTTTTAGCCATTATTCTCGTTAATTGACGTATAGTTGAATTACAATGTTGTATTAATTTCTGCTGTACAGCAAAGTGACTCAGTTATACGTGAGGGGGTGTGTGTGTATATATATATATATATATATATATACACACACACATTCTTTTTCATATTCTTTTCCATTATGGTTTATCACAGGATATTGAATATAGTTCCCTGTGCTCTACAGTAGGACCTTGTTGTTTGAGCCGTTATTCTTAAAAAGAAAGTAAACATACGAAAGGCAAGTGTCCAAAAACTAGTCTCAGAGGATATAAGTCAGTTACAGGAGGTGACAGAGCAAAGGCAGGGACTCAGCCCACAGTCCAGGCTCATGTTCTTTCTACAGAAAAACATAACCATTGCACCATCCCGTAAATAATGCCATAAGCAACATGTGTGTAATTTACAAGAGTTAAAGGTCTCTAAGCACCTTTAATAATAAAGATGTCTTAATAAAAAGGAGAGTTAAGTAGAACTGCCCTGAACCTTTTCTTAAGGGTAGAAGGTTTCTGCTCCTCTTTTTTTGAATATTAGGTTCAATCCTCGAATTTCCCCAAACCGACGACTCTCTTCTGCTTCTCAGAACTTTCACAAAACACCCTTGATTTCTGTCTGTCCTTTAGCCCAGTTGAATGCCCTCTGCCCTTTCAGCAAAACAAAAGAAAAGGAAATGACAGGCTATGGAGACTTTTTTACCCCCTCAGGTTGCAGCCAACTTTGTGGCAAGTTATTCCCCATGCAGATCAAGTCCTCTTGGCATTTAAGGCGTGAAACCACCCATCTCCCATTTCCTCTTCCATTGTTACCCCCCTGTATTAACTTTTAAAATGCTTAGCGTTGACAAACACTTCCTAGACTTTATCTTTGTGACAACCAACAACTGTTTTACTCCATCAATCAATAAAATCTTTTCAAACACCGGACCGGTTATTCTACATAACTGTCACTTAGCAGTTCTGAGAACGTGTTAATTTGTTTTCTGCTTGTCTGGTTTACAGAGCAAATTGTTTAGCTCGGATGCTTTATAAACCAACACGTATCACTTTGTATTTCCAATTAATTTCAATTAAGAAACCATATAATTATCTTCTGTCAACCAGCCAAGAACAGAAATACCTATTGAATCCTCCTGACACTAATACTGAGACCCTCAAGGTTTGGCATTACCGTTCACCTCAGATAGGTGGCCAAAAATTGTGGTGATCACCCAGACTCTCTAAACATCTTGAGTCTGCAGAATTTGGCTGGCAATCTTGTGGGAACAAGCTTTTTTCGCAAAAGCCCAGGATGTCTTCTTCAATTCCTGGCTCAAACTCAGACTAAAAAGGCAGATGAAAATGGGGGAGAAAATTTTATCCACATATATCAGAGCTTCAAAATGGGTGAAAGTTCACCAGAAGGAAAAGTTTGTTTTCTTTAAAACCAGTTCAACATAATTTACGCCTATTGCCACATTCATGCGTAACCCGTTTCTATTGTCATAAATCCCCTTAAAGTGAGACTAACCATTCAAGACACTTCCTGCAAGATATTTTATATTCTTGGATCCCTTCCATGTTTTAACACATGAGAGTGGCAATACCAAAGCTAGCTGTGTCTTTTATTTGAATTGTTCTAATATATAGACATTATAAGTAAATACTTAGTGTATTTACTTAAACAAGTAGGGTATTAAGTAAGATAAAGATACATGTGAGTTGAAGCAAAATAGGAATGATTGTGGATAACGTACACAATTATGAAATGTGCCTCCTGATTGGAAGCATAGAACCAATTATTCTTGAGTCAGTTAACAATCGTCTCCCTCTTTTCTACCAGGAATATAGTCAAATGTGCTAAAGCCCTCGCCTCTAAAATGAAAAGTTGAGTCTACAAAGAGAATCTGAAGATTTAACAGAATGAGAAAAAGTGACAGTCATGACATTCCTAGTTCAGGTCAAATTTATTTTAAATTAAAATAAAATTATGAAATTAAATTAATTTTAGACCTAGACCCTGTCTTTCAAATGGCCCATGTTTCAGTCCTACCTGCACTGTCCTGTTACAGCTTGTTCTTTTTTTTTTTTTTTTTCCGGTACGCGGGCCTCTCACTGTTGTGGCCTCTCCTGTTGCGGAGCACAGGCTCCCGACGCACAGGCTCAGCGGCCATGGCTCACGGGCCCAGCCGCTCCGCGGCATGGGGGATCTTCCCAGACCGGGGCACGAACCCGTGTCCCCTGTATCAGCAGGCGGACTCTCAACCGCTGCGCCACCAGGGAAGCCCTACAGCTTGTTCTTGATCTGCAGAACAGAGGCTGTCACACAAAGGTGAACACAAAATCTTGGTTTCCTATGGAATTTCAAATTACACCGGGAATACTTTTGGAATAATTCCAGTCCTTTGGAAAAAAATCTTCTCAATGTTAAGTCTCTCCTCTGTCTCTGCAACGTCTCTCGAGTTTCAGATGGGGTGACGTCTTGCTCCCGTGGTCAGGCTGTAGCCCTCCCTCCAACCCCACCAAAAAAGGCTCATCTTATGGAGTGTAAAAAAACAGACCTTTGCCACAGATCTCGGTAAGTGTATAATGTGCAACAAAGCTCGCTTCCAGAATTGTAATTTGGGATTTATTTCTTAAGCATGCCGAGCCCCTACTACATGGATGAATTTTACTGGCATCATTTATTTCATTTAATCCTCACAATAGCTGTGCTGTCCCTTTTTACCGATGAGGAAAACCGAGGCTCAGGGAAAGAAGTAACTTGTCAGCATGTGTCAGCTAGGAAAGCGAAAGTCTGTTGTTTCACTGTCGCAGTTTAAGTCCGGAGGCATCGTTGTACCTGCGGGGTCGGCAGCGGCCCCTCACGTCCTCTGCGGAGTCAGCGGACGGGACGCGGGCGCTCGGGCTCCTTCCCGAGCCCCGGCTGCCTCTTCCGGACTAAGGCACGGCTGCACAGACTCAGGGCTGTCATCCTTTGTGCGGAGGCAACCCGCCTGCAACCAAGAATCTGATGGCCGGCTGAGGCCGGGAAGGCGCATTTCCGGTGGCAGCGTCAGCCTCAGGCCCCTCGAGGCTTGGGACGGGGACCTGAGCCCCAGGCTTTCCTCGTCCGCAGAAGCTTCCGCCGCCCCCCTCGCCCCGCGCCCAGCTGTGCGCGCGCGGGCGGGGCTCCGAGGGAAACGCTCCCCCCAGGGGTCAGCTTGTCCTGCGCCCTCCCCGCGGAGGCGGCCTGACCGTGTCCCCGCCCCGCACGGGCGTCGGGAGGCCGGGGCCCGGCCAAGGGTGAGCGGGCCCGGAGTTCCGGCTGGAGACACGGAACGGTTTGGAAAGAGTTCCAGCCCGCCCTTCGTTGTGCATGTTTCAGAGAAGAACAGAGGTGTTTGTATTTTTTCACGTCTTCCGGCTCTACCTTTTAAAGACTCCTTAAGATTGAAAGGGGTTAGCCCCTCCCTCGCCAGGACGTACGGCGGGAGCTGCGCATGCGCCTGTGTCCCCGGGGGATCTGAGCTTCCCGCGGGTGGGAGGAGCTTTCTCTGTGGGAGGAGCTTCCCGCCCGAGGCGGATGCAGGGCATTGGCCCCGGAATAATACGGAATCCGCGGCAAGGAGCAGGAGTTTGTATTCGGTCCTGCTCCTCTCCCCACCCCGCCCTCCTCCACCGTTGCACGTTTGTCCTAGAAACTTGACTTGCGGTGGAGACTGTAGTTGTCTCTGAATTCCCTGGGCGCAAAGGTGATGCATGGCTCGGTCTCCCTCCCAATAAGTGCAGTTCGTTTCAACGACATTTACACTGAAAACAGTGGAAAATGTGGCACAAACACGCCGCAGCGTTTATGCAGGTATGCGGACTCGTTGCTTAGGATGCGGTAAATGGAGAGGTTCGGTCCTGAATTCAGCAGGAATTAAGCGTCGTCAATGTGTCTGATGTTTGGGTTTTTACTTTTTTCTCTAGTTTTTGCTTTTCTGTCATTGTTCAGATGAGCATTTCCAACAGTGAAATCCAGAGACCTATCGTACAGCTAAAGCATGACTTTTAGGCATACATGGCTCCTACCAACCCGATCCCTAGAGCGTGAGCCCTTATTTGAAGGGTGTCTCCCCACCTGACGAGCTGGGGAAAGGCACCGGCCGCACACACCCCACGGGCGCCCTCCAGCCTTTCAAGCCGTGGTGACAAACCCAGAGTCTGAAGATGTGCTTCATGGCCGACGACCCCCGGACTGCAGCTCTCAGCAGACACATCAGCACCTCTCAGGCACCCCCGGGGGCTGGAGGGCAAAAGCGACTTCACATCTCTGGAGCTGTTCGGGCACAAACACCCCACATGCGCCTATAAACGGCTGCCACCCAGCCCGGCAGAGGCCCTTGTCATCCGGCCAAATGCAAGTCTGGTCTCGCAGGTCGGCCCCTCCAGGCCTTGGACAAACAGCCTGTGAAAGGGAAGCAAATGGTGTTCTCCAGAAACAACCCACTGCTCGGACTGTTTTCGCCAGGAGCTTTTTTCTTTTTTCTTTGTTTTTAAATTTTCATCCTCTCTGGTTTCCAAAACTCAGATTCCTTTCCTAGAGTCTAAAGCCTGAGTCCCCAGCCCTAAGTGACTATCTCCTTTACTTCCTTTTAATTGAACTCAAGATTCTCTGTTTCTCTTCTGCTACTTCCAGCTCAGACGTAGCCGATCGTATACAAGCTTTCGCTCACCTTTCCCTCCATTTCAGCCCGAGTCTCTTGTGAATCCTGTTCCTACAGCTGACCCAGATCCATCCCATGGGTACGGTCTTGCGCTATTCTTTCCTGATCTCAAAGATTGTATTGTTGTAAACCCCCCAACCAGTATTCATTTGTCATGGCAAAACAACCGAGTTCACATAAGATGCATTTTCTACAGTCAGAATGAAGAACAGTTTCTATTCATATGTGATTACGATGGGGGAGAGGGAATGTTCCCTCACACAGCAATTTGAAATGAGCTAATTGCTTGAAATGAGTTAAACATACATGCTAGGAAGCTGCCATTTTCAAACCCTTCATTTCCCTGGCTTAACAGAGGAATAAAGTGACACTTCAATGCACAAGTCCATTCTAGAGAGAATGGCTCCTGCTAGGTGACGAGCGAGCGAGCGGGGCGGGGCTGGGGGGACGCTTCGGCGTCGCCCAGCGTGGGAACAGACTCCTTCGTGCACAGGTTGGCGGGGCCGAGCTGGGAGCCGGGCTGGAGCACGGTGGGCCGCCGTGGGCGGTGATGGGAGAAACACATGGGGCCCCGCGGGAAATCGACGGAAAGTACGGGGAGCACAGAGAGCAGCCTGCAGACGGGAGGAATTCCCAGAGGCAGGCTGGCCGGATAAACGGTTCTAAGAAGAGGGATGTCTGCTTTTCAGTTTAAAAGGCTTATTGCTCCTGCTGCATCAACCTTCCTTGTCGCCCCAAACTATCAGCAAAACATCTTAGCACGAAAGAGTCTCGTGCCAGTGGGATCCTGTGGTAGATCGGAACAAGAAGCCAAGCTCGCTGGGTCAGCGGGGAAGAGACCAGGAAGAGCCCGGCCTCAGGACCCCGGGATTCAACTTGAAAGAAACAGGAGCTCAGAGCCGGACGTTTCCAAGACAGTTAAGCCCCTGCGAACTCACAGACGTTTCTTAAGGTCATTAAACTCTCCGGAGGCGCTGCGATGGGAGCGGGTGGTCCAGGAGGACCCGGGTTTTGAAGATGCCATTTGACGTGTGGGTGACAGTGGTCCCCCTCCGCCAAACAAACACCAGTTTGGTCACTGTCCTCTCAAACATGGTGGCTACAGCAGAGCATGAAACGTTGACGGCTAACCTGCAGCGCAGAGAAGCAGTGGGACCCCTCTCCCCTCCTGGAACGACCTCTACTCCCATCAATGCTCTGAAAGCCACCTAAGCATTTCCGTTCATCAGGAGCTTAGCTCACAGTCATAGATTTGTTTCACGTGAACAGGCTAGGGCGCCTCTTGCCCTCCCAAATCTGCACTTCTGAATTTGGTTTTATAATCTGAATATAGGACCTTATCTTTTCCCCATTAAATTTCATCTTTGGGGTTTTCTTGTCCATCATTCCAACCTGTTGAGATATTTTAGAGTTGTGATTCCACCATCCCTTGGGCCAGCTGCAGATTTGATCCACAGGTCTTCACCCTGCGAGGGGGTGTAGGTGTTGTGAAGGAGGGAGGGGACAGGGCTGTCAGGCAGGGATGTCCACCCACACTGGCCCGGAGCTGGTGTCCCCGCGCTGGGGCGCTCACCGCACCATGCTGCGCCAGTTTCCCCACTTGCGAAATGGAGAAACCAACCTCTGGTAAATTTGCCTGGGATTATTGTGAAAACCAAGTACACACACACACACACACACACACACACTTGTGAAATCGGCTTTTTCAGCTAAAATAATTGTTACGTAAATTGTAAATGTCTGTACTACTAGCAAGCTTAGCACCCCCTATTCTGGGAGAACAAGAGAACACTGTGATGAGGCCGCAGAGAGAGTGAGGCCCTTGCAGGGGCCCAGAAACCTCTGCCCCGCACCTGCTATTGCTTCCCGAGCACCTACTTGCTCCCAGACCAACTGCACCAGGCGCTCGACGTACAAAAAGTAATGAGACACACACGTCTTCCCTGCAGCCATTGATGAGAAATTTAAAGACGAAAGCGGATGGGAGAGTTCAACCCCTACGAGCTGATATTTACTATTATTGCTCGGACTCAAAGAGGGAAAGAGATGTTTCTCTGCTCTTGTCAGATAAAAAAATGGGAAAAGGGATCATTTCCTTCTGACGCAGGGGGAAAAAAAAAACCGGAAAAACTAATGCTCTCAGCAGATCTTATTTTTTATACTTCTTTGTTTTCTGGTGTATCCAGAGAAAAGAAGAGATCATTTGAGAAGATTTTTGAAGACTACATTCTTCCTAGTGATTCGTTTGATCTGAAGAGAGTCCCCAAGTTGAGTCTCAGAAGAGGCTGCTGTGTGACCCCCAACCAACGGACTCCGATTGAAATGGTCTGGGTGGGACCCAGCATCATCGGGGGATCCAACTGGGTGGGCCCAGTTGGGAGTCACTGTAGGAGAGACAAATCCCGGCAAAAGTCGAAGGTGAAAGCTCTGTGCGGGAGAGCCCTAGGAAACAATACTGGATACTAAAGGTACAGGGAAGTCGCTATAAAGTACTCTCCTACGGGTTGGCTTCTTTTAAAGGTTCTTTGAAATTATTACCTTAAATATCTCTATTCTTGAAGTTAACTATTTAAATACAATTTGGAGAAGGTGTAGATGAAATGAAAGTTACTATTAAAAGCTAAAGGAGAAAATAACTATCTCAGAAAACAAAAACACCCACCAGATGATTTAAACCGGGTGAATGTCACCCACTGTTTAATTAAACTGCCACGTACTCTACTTTTAGAGTGAATTTATTTTCTTTTACAAAGATATTCCTGTAATAATTGTTAAGTGACTGCAATATCACACCTCTTTTTAAAAAAGTCAGTGTTACAGCATCTAAGCCCAAAGCACAGGGCAGTCAATGGAAGACAGATGTGCATCCTGGTGGGTGCGCAAACCATTTTTTTTAATCAGATGTCTCCATATAAGTGTTTTTACAGCCTCAAAACACAGATTTGAGCTAACAGTTTATATATCTAAATGCTTGTTCGAAATGATAATGTCAGTTAGGTAAACAACATACTGTTAAAATCAACTACTTGATTAATTTACCTCATCTATCCTTTATTCCCATGGAATCTTCCAATGTCTAGTACTACAGGATCTTGACATTTTTAACCTGGTCCAATCCCTCCCTCTTATTAAGACTTCACCCAACTATTAGAAAAATAAAAGGGAGGTATCCTATTTCTAGGGAAAATATATCCCACAATTTATTTCAATATTCTGGTGAGAGATGCAAAACCAAAGATGTCCATCAAATGGTTATTCAGTTTTAGAGAAGGTACCCATTAGACATTTGTGGCCATGTGTTCAAGGGAGAAAAATGAGAGTTGGAACTTAAAAACCAACTCTCTAACCCTTAGGAAACCAAGAGGTTTTAAAATATCTTATTTTATAGTAACAGTTGTCAAAAGACAAAGAAATCCTATCCCCAAAATGAAGAAGGTGGCTATCATGCTGATAGTAATCCGTGTGCGTAGAATTATACTATTTACAAAGGACTTTCATACCCTTTTTCCTCCCGACTTCCTTGTGTAAGCATCTCATAAAGAGAGAAAATAAATCAGAGTAATTAAATAACTTATGCATTAGCCAGAGAGAATACAAAACATTGGGGATTAAAGTCCCCAATTTTCTCTCAAAGCACGGTGCGTTTCCCTGGTACCCAGACATCCCGTTAAATGCCCAGGATAGATGTGGGGCTGGGATTCGAGAGGGCTTGGGAAAAGGGCACGATCATAAAAGGGAAAGAGGGGGTCCTCAGGAACAATCCTCACCTAAGAGGGATGACTTTCCTGTGTCTGAGTCAACGTCAAACCACAAAATCTTCATCAAAATAGAAAACAAACAAAAAAGAGCTAAGTACTCGAATCATACCACCCACCGGAGAGAACTCCCACACCCAAGTCACCTGAGCTTCCTCAGCCTCAAATATCTTAAGTTATTCTAGCTCCTCGGGGATAAAATAGAATGAAAACTTTTCAAGACACAGGGAAAGCCAAATGTGGAATTGAAGCAAAATTGACTTCTTTGGCAAATCGATAAAACACAGTAAGTCCCTAAAACCAGCGTGGACTTCAAGGTGGAGACGTTTATGAGCATCTAAGGGTCTCTGCACCAGACACTTGCTTGGACTTGTGAGATTGGACTCATCACCCACTAGCCGGTTCACTCGTCTGTGGGTTTGCTAATCATTCTGGGCTCTCAAAATCGAATCTGTGCTCTGCAGATTATCCTCTCTTACAGGAGAAGGTCAGTATTTAGTTGTGTCTGCTTAGGGGCGCGTGTCATGAATTCTTCAATTATTAATTTAGCTTTGCTTTTCAGTTTGATCTTCTCTCCCAAATTCATGTTCTTTCGTTGACCTGTAATGTTTCACTTCCATGCCACCATTACTTTGTGGGCCAAAAAAAAAAAGTGGTCTCTAACCAAGTATCTTGTTTCTAGGGCTGAAGTGCATGTTTTGAGTTACTGGAGAATTTGCCAACGCTGGTGTGTAGCCACTACAAAGTCCTCAGATGCTTCAAGAAGTTTTACATTTGATAAATTCAGTGACAAAAGTTTAGGGTTATCTCTGCTCTATAATTTGTGACTTTGTTCTATAATATAAATTTTTTGTATCTCTCATAAACTTATTGCAAACACTGTTTTCCAAAAGGTTATTCAAATGTATCCTTATACCAGCCAATTCAGGAGAAAATTGAATCATTGTATTCTTGCCTGAATTGAAGAATCTACTTTTTTTCAGTCTCTGTTAATTTAATGGATAAAAAGTAAATCTATTTTTATTTGCATTCTTTGAATATTAACTACATTTTAAAATGTTTATCCATCTTCTGATTTTTCTCTTTTGTGAATTGTTTGCTCAGTTTTTGCCTGTCATGTCAGTAATTTAAAGAAACTCAAGGCTAAAATTAGGGAGTTGTTAACTACCTTTTTTTTTTTTTTTTTTTTTTTTTTGCAGTACGCGGGCCTCTCACTGCTGTGGCCTCTCCCGACACGCAGGCTCAGCGGCCATGGCTCACGGGCCCAGCCGCTCCACGGCATGGGGGATCTTCCCGGACTGGGGCACGAACCCGTGTCCCCTGCATCGGCAGGCGGACTCTCAACCACTGCGCCACCAGGGAAGCCCATAACTACCTTTTTTTTAACTGGCAATGTGGCCTCATTCATAAGAAGGTTCCATGACTATACCTCAAACTATAAATCAGGAGTCACAATTTTTTGTGTACAAGTAGAATTCTTGAGTACTTTGTACATTAGTTATTAAGAGAAATCCAGTAGGAAAATTTGAGAAAGAGTAACTGTGATTGAATAACTGGTTATCTACTCTTTGAGGGAGGAGGTGTACAAAACTGGAGATAAATTTATTAAGACCTTCAAAAGCCTGGACTGCAGCTCCGAATAACAAGGGTAGTACTTTGCTTTGCACTGCTTGGTTTTCTTGTCTTTTAATTGGATTGGGAAGCTGTTGGCCACATTTTGTAACTTGCTGAAAAACAGTCAGTATGAACCGTGGGCTTAAAGCAGCCTTTCCACAGATAGTGAACTGGTTTGGAGGTGGGAAACCAAGGACAGATATACGTTAAATGAAGGAGATTAAGCAGTAGTGTTCCCTCATGACCAGTGCCGGAAACAGAGGACTTTAATGCTGCAGTAATGCTTCGGAGAGGAAGTGGGCAGTGACATTTCCAATGTGCAAATAACATTAAGCTGCCCTGAGTTTTCTTTTTTGTGGTGGGAAGAGATGGGAAGTTTGGTCGGTTTGGTTTTTCACGTTAGCAAAAAAGAGGGAGACAGATTTAAATGTGGACAAGTGTGAGATTATATGTTTAAAGAAGTTTAATACTGGGAGATTACGAATCCCTGGAACCCAAGAGCTATCTCACCCCACCCATGTGGTGCAGGAGCTCTGAGTACTTACTCGCCAGCAGAAATCAAGCCAGTTCATCCGCTCAGTTTTCCTGTTTGGAAACTCAATGGTGAACGTTATCCCACCTGGTACAAAATCACAACACACCATAGTAAGAAAGCTGTGGAAATCTTAAGGGAAATTTTAAAAGCTAACACTCGTTATGTATTTAATAGGGGTTAGGCCTCATGCTAAAACCTTGCAAATTGTGTGGAATTTATTAAAGCAGCACAACAACCTTAGGAGCTAAATCTCTGGTATCATTGGCCCATTTAATTAATTAGTTAATTTTTATTACAGTGTAGTTGATGTCCAGTAATATTATAGGTTACAGGTGTATGATATATTGATTCACAGTTTTTAAAGATTATACTCCATTTATAGTTATTGTAAAATGTTGGCTGTGTCTCTCGTGTTGTACAGTATGTCCTTGTAGCTTATTTTATACCTAATAGTTTGTACCTCCTACTCTCCTATCACTGTCTTGCCCCTCCCCCCTCCCCTCTCCCCACTGGTAACCACTAGCTTGTCCTCTGTATCTGTGAGTCTGCTTCTTTTTTGTTATATGCACTAGTTTGTTATATTTTTTAGATTCCACATTTGAGTGATACCATACAGAATTTGCCTTTCTCTGTCTGACTTATTTCACTTAGCATAATGCCATTTTAAAGATGTGAAAACTAAGTCTCAGAGGTATAGGTAGTCACCCACGATTACCCAGCCTGTAAGTGAGGAGTTTGGAATTGAGACCAGTGTAACTGAGAGACTACCCTTTCCTGCTCCCAAATATGATCAAAGGAGGAAGCACAGCCATGAAGGGACTTGAGCGGCTGTGAGGAAGGCAGGTCAGTCTGGAAAGAGAAAGCCTGCTAGGTTCCTGGGAAAACCCACAAGAGGTAGAGACAGATAAAGTTAAAGCCAGTAGAGTTACCAACTCCAGCAGAAGGTAATCCCTTATAGAAGTCATTAATGCCAGTGATGCAACCATTGAAGATGTTGAAAATGCAAATGTTCAGGGCACTTCCCTGGTGGCACAGTGGCTAAGAATCCGCCTGCCAGTGCACGGGGACATGGGTTCAAGCCCTGGCCCGGGAAGATCCCACATGCCGCGGAGCAACTAAGCCCGCGCGCCACAACTACTGAAGCCCGTGAGGCACAACTACTGAGCCTGCGTGCCACAACTACTGAAGCCCACGTGCCTAGAGCCCGTGCTCTGCAACAAGAGAAGCCACTGCAATGAGAAGCCCGCGCACCACAACGAAGAGTAGCCCCCATTCGCTGCAACTAGAGAAAGCCCGTGCGCAGCAACAAAGACCCAATGCAGCCAAAAATAAATACATATATAAATTAATTTTTAAAAAAAGAATATGCAGATGTTCAGATAGACTGATAAAAAACATGTCTGTGATCAGTGGAGTAAGGAAAGCAGATTACTTGGGGGGAACATTTCAGTGCTTGAGTTGGCACTAAAGAACGAGGACTATGTCCGCCTGCAGCAGAGCCCTCACTGTAGCTGTCAGGAAAAAGGACTGGGGTCCATCAGACTAAGTCTGTGCGATAAATCTCCATCTACACTTCTTAAAAATGTGTGGAATCTTAAAAAATGATACGAACAAACTCATTTACAAAACAGAAATAGAGTCACAGATATAGAAAACAATCTTATGGTTACCAGGCAGGGAAGTGGGGGAGGGATAAACTGGGAGATTGGGACTGACATATACACACTACTGTATATAAAATAGATAACTAATGAGGACCTACTCTACAGCACAGGAGACTCTACTCAATACTCTGTAATGGCCTATGTGGGAAAAGAATCTAAAAAAGAGTGGAGATATGTTTATGTATAACTGATAGACTTTGCTGTACAGCAGAAACTAACACAACATTGTAAATCAACTATACTCCAATAAAAATAGAAAAAAAATCACTAGGTAATTTACTCAGCTGTTTCCACCTGGCCTGCCTTTGTTTTGTGTTTTTGTTTTCTTATATCTAACTTAGATCCCTAAGTGCCCAAAGCTGCTTCCCGGGAGGTGGGGGGAGGGCGGGGTGCGGGGGGCAGGGCGGGGCCGGAATGCGCATTTCCCTCTGCCTGGAATGCCCCCTCCTCCCCACCAACTACCACTCAGGGGAAAGGCATTGTGGGAAGGGCGGGGCATCCTGTACCTTTACTTGCTAAACCAGGCAACCCTAAATTCTGGGAGGACTCTCTGTTGCATGTATTGCTCCTTCTGGTATCTATGACCGCAGTGATTTTTAAAACTATCCATTGAACGTGTCTGCCTGTGAGTTCCGGCAACCACAGCACAGGGCCTGACACACGTGCACCATCTCAGGGTCCCCGTTCAATGTAAGAAACGCTTCTGCTCACAGATGAGGCCGACGGGCTCTGTTTTAGGGGACGGGAACCATCTGGCCACGGTCCTTTACGAAATATCTGGTACTCGAAAAATGGTTATTGGGTCATGCCGCGTTCCTTGCTTTTATTTGTGTGAGTTTCTCCTCTGTACCAAGAGAGGGTTGCTTCTGGCAGCCCGAGTGGTTAAGAGAGCTGACTCAGTTTTCGCTTTCTACAGTCAGCGCGGAAATCCACAAACATGCAGCAAAGGCACTGTCCCCAGCTCAGCATGGAGACGTTGTGGAGTTACAAACCCTCAGCAGAACGCTCAGAGACCCTGGGTCCCCTGTTGCACTATCACACAGACATTCAGCCTTAGAGCAACGCGTGACACCTGTATCTTCAGAATTTTTTAAAGTAAAAATAACCATTATTAATTACCAAACCGTAAAGCAGCCTTGATGATCTGTGATTACAATTCTGCTGCAAAACTTTTTCTACGTGTATGGGGTGAGAAGAGTATAAATAGAGTGAGCTCTTTAAGACTAAGCCCTTAATTAATTATTTTAAAGATTTGTATTATGAAGCAATCTGACAGTCCTCAATATTCCATACGTAAAGAAGTTTTTTCATATTTTGCTCTTATGTTTTTTCTAATAATTATCCTGGTTTCAGAAAGTACCTGAATTTAATCCTTGAGCTTCTCAAAATAAATCATCAACTTTCAGGTTATCTCAAGAGCTCAGTGATATTGCATTGGCCAAAAAGTTCGTTCCGGTTTTTCATAGGAGGTACGTAAACCCGAACGAACTTTTTGGCCAACCCAATATTTAAAGGCCAAACCTATCACCGGCATCACCTATTCATGCCGTATGATTTCAGTCAAGTAAAATATAAGTGACACCAAGTGGAAGAAAATACATCAAAATGAAAACAGTTTCTGCCTCTGGGTAGCATGATTTTTCTGTATATGTTTCAGAATTTTTTAATTATATGCAATGAGATACATTTATCATCAGGCAGAAAATGTAAATAATAAAGGTATTTAGTTTATTTCACTGGAGTCTAGTCTTCTAATGAGATGTGAAAGATAAGTGTGTGACATGGAAGGCCACTGTGATTGAGGATTGCCCCCATTTTTTTTTTTTCAGTGAATTGAACTTGCTAATAAGTTCTGAACACCTGCAGGGATTGCTGAGTGAGTATATATCACTGGATATATGTCATATAGGAAGAGAGCGTAGAGAATGGACCCAAAACTGCTCCAGAAGGTTGAGTCCCAGGAAGAAGCCCCACGGGCTTGTGGCCCTTCCCAGCTAACGGGGTAGAAGCCGGGACCTGCCTGTGGGTGGACGCTCACAGGGCTGGAGCCCCCTTATTCAGACCCGAGCGCTGAGCCGCCTGCTGGGATGACTTGCTTCTCCCTGGGTTAGTTCCAGATCTGCCGCTAGGCTCCGCCCACATGGCTTACACGTCTGGATTTGAGTAATAGCAGGAGGGACTTGATATAAGCAGACCCATTATCCCCTTCCTCTGCTCTCTGTTCCACAGAGAAGCCAGCGTGAGGTCCATCACCACCCGAGGGGGCCGGCCCGCCGCTCCTTTTCTGAGCAGAGCTGCAAAGTGTAACGGATTTGGAAACAAGATGCAGTTCATTCCAAGGCCGTTGACTGCATCCCTCTTGTATTCATTACCGTGACCTGTCTTGACGCCTTAGTAATCATTTATTCCAAAGCTTAGCTTTGTCCAGCATAGTCGTTAAGAGGTAGGGATCCACTCGAAAAGACAGGATCAATCCCAGATGAAAACGGGGTGTGACTCAAGACGTTATTTAACCGTCTCAAACTTCATTTTCTCTTTTGTGAAATGTGGATAGAACAATGTGAAGGTCAGTCCTGTAATTTAAAAAACTTTATTATTTTTTAAAATTTTTGGCTGCATTGGGTCTTCGCTGCTGTGCACGGGTTTTCTCTAGTTGTGGCAAGTGGGGGCTACTCTTCGTTGTGGTGCACAGGCTTCTCATTGCGGTGGCTTCTCTTGTTGTGGAGCACGGGCTCAAAGCGCGTGTGCTTCAGTAATTGTGGCACGTGGGCCCTAAGGCGCGGGCTCAGTAGTTGTGGCTCGCAGGCTCTAGAGCCCAGGCTCAGTAGTTGTGGCGCATGGGCTTAGTTGCTCCGCGGCATGTGGGATCTTCCCAGACCAGGGCTTGAACCCGTGTCCCTTGCATTGGCAGGTGGATTCTTAACCACTGTGCCACTAGGCAAGTCCCCAAGTCCTATAGATTAGAGAGAAAGCGCTTACAGCCTTTTAACACAGTTCCCAGCACGTACTTTGTGCTCATATGATGGGTGCCTCTTAAAATGGGAACTTCTAAGAAGGTAAAGCATTTTCCCCTTCTGCCCACATGCATTTTCCATTTCTTAAAAATGGGCCTTCTGGGGCTTCCCTGGTGGCGCAGTGGTTGAGAGTCCGCCTGCCGATGCAGGGGACACGGGTTCGTGCCCCAGTCCGGGAAGATCCCACATGCCGCGGAGCGGTTGGGCCCGTGAGCCATGGCCGCTGAGCCTGCGCGTCCGGAGCCTGTGCTCCGCAACGGGAGAGGCCGCAGCAGTGAGAGGCCCGCGTACCGCAAAAAATAATAATAATAAATAAATAAAAAATTTAAAAAATGGGCCTTCTGGAAGCAGAGTACCCGGATGAGCAAAGCACAGCAGGATGCTGTTGGTGTGTGCACGTGAATCTCTTCGGTAGCCTGACCTGAAAAAGCCAGAAATATCCATCCCACACTCAAGCCTGTGTGACCCTCTGAGTCCTGTAAGTCACAGCTATGAAGAACAGCATTATTAACACCAGTCTCACGTCATCACATCCTAAGTCAGAGTTGTTCAACAAGGACTGAGGAAATAGGAGAGAACGAAAATCAGTGCTGGAGAGAAGGCGTGAGGAATAGTGTCAAAGTGCAGGGCACTGCCCTGATGCTCTCATGCCCCTGAAAATGGGTGCTCCATCCTCTCCTGTTTCCATGGCTACGTGCTCACTGTGCGTTGCCCTATGGAGGTCCTTCGTCTGAGAGTGTTCCGGGAGGCCCGAGGCCATTCCAGACCACATCACTCCCAGCTCTCGAGGTCGTGTTTCTCCGTGTGAGTGCTGAGCCATGGCATCAGTTTTGCAGCACAGGTCAGGCATCGATCCTCTGTGTGTCCCGTGTGTGAGCAGCATGTTTCCAAGCTCTAGAGGTGGCCCTGTCCCCCCCAGCAAGGGAGACACACCTGGCGACAGTTCTGCCAGGTCAACCCCTCAACCGTCTTTCCTCTCTCCAAACTCTGACCACTGTTCATAGTCTTTGCTACCGGGAGGGCCCGAGACTCTTGAAATGGCTCTTACCTATTTTCTTTGAACACCCAGATTATGTGGATTTGTGTCACACAGGCATGGGGACCTGACGTCTACCACACTTGTGCTTCAGTTGAAGCAGGAGCCTAACATCCTATTACAGAAGTGAACATGGCACTTCTCTGGCATGGCATTCGTTGTCACGGCGCCAGGTGTTCATCATCAGTGTTATAGAGGAAATACCAAAGGAAGCAATAATGTTCTGTCCTGTATGGTAAAACATGACTCAGGTGTGTCTTCTTTCTGTGTCTGAAATGGCAAGGTTCACAATGTAACTTTCCACAGGGCAAATCACAGGCTAAGAGGTTCCTGCAGGGCCAGGTAGAATGGATGGATTATCCTTGTGATTTGATCTGCTGTAAAAGAGCTCCTCCGGTTCTAGCACGATGCCAGAAATCCTCCTTTTGATTCACGTGAAATCACAAATGCCTTTAACAAAAGCAGAAATTTGTTCTCCAGGAAGACACAGTGGAGTGCAAAAGAAACCCTGGATTTTGAGCCATAACAAGTTTTTCACACTTTATAGTTTCCCATAAAGTACCTGTCTTAAGGTTCTTTTCATACTGAGTCTTTAATCTCTGAAAACTCAGGTCAGTGTAACAGGTTTAGCAAGCCGATGCCATAGCAAGACGACAAGAAAATGGAGACACTCAGGACGGTTTTTCTGAAAAGAGGGATCAGTAGGGTACAGAGCATGGGGTATTGGCCCAACCCTTCTGAAAAATGATGCAAAAACTGTTTGCTTTTGAATGGGGTAAACTATGGCCCCACCCTGACACTGGATTTTGTTCACTAGAAAGTAGAATTATATCAGAATTCAAACAGAGCTGAAACATTTTAAGATAACTTGCTTAGGGACTTCCCTGGTGGTCCAGTGGTTAAGACTTCGCCTTCCAATGCAGGGGGTGCAGGTTCAACCCCTGGTTGGGGAGCTAAGATCCCACCTGCCTCACTGCCAAAAAACTAAAATATAAAACAGAAGCAATATTGTAAGAAATTCAATAAAGACTTCAAAAATGGTCCACATAAAAAAAAAATCTTAAAAAAGATAACGCCTGTATGTGCATGTTTCTCATGAAGGGGCTTTATTGCTGTGACAATCTTAAGAGCTGCTTGAAGGGAAATTTTGAGTCTCTTAAAGAAAACAATAGATAAGCATCTTACCTGATACTTATTTTAAAACTAGTTGCGTCCATATGAATTTTAAATGGCATCTTTTAGAGATTTCAACATATATTTTAATGAAGCTGATACAAGATGCCCTTAAAATATAATGTCAGGTGGAATTTGAAGGAGAGTGGTTATCAGTGCAGTAACTTCCAGACAGGTGACCTGAATCAGGTCATAGAATATTCTTTCGAAGACCAGCAACGAGATGTGTAGCTTGCTTTGAAGCGGGATGGTTGAGGGATCCTGAATGGATCAGATTCACACAAAATCCCAAAGAGACAGATTTCTTTCGAAACTTCCTCTGAAAGGTTTTCCTTACGCTGCAAGCCAGAGAGTACAATTAGCAGGACAGAAATTACTCTGAGTAATCAAAATAAATGAAAAACACTAAAATGGTTTAAGTCAGTCATAGTACCTTCCCGAGGAGTATCTGTTGCCATGATACCTGTTTCTGTGATCTAGCCTTCGGGAGGTCAAGGGAGAATCTCACTGAACCATTCAGACCTTCATCCAGTGACCATTTACTGAACATCTAGTAAGGGCCAGGTGTGTAGTAAAGACCAGGTGTGTCAGCTTTGAGGAAGGCAGACCCAATTCTATCCTCAGGGAGCTTTACCCTTAAATACCTTTTCACAGAAAGCACATTCGCCATTTGGATATCCAAGCTAGAAATGGACGAAGGTTTTATTCTGTTGAAAAACGCATACACACGTATAATAGCACAACTAGGCTGTTGCTTGCTGTGATGGTTAATTTTCTGTGTCGACTTGGCCGGGCTAAAGGAGGCCCAGAGAGCTGGTAAAACATCATTTCTGGGTGTGGCTCCTGAGGGCGTTTCCAGAGGAGACCAGCAATGAATCCGTAGGCTCAGTAAGGAAAACCCACCCTCCCCAGGGTGGGAGGCAACATCCAATCTTGAGGCCTGAACGGAACAGAAAGGCCAAGGGAGGATGGGCTCTCTCCCTGTCTTTCCTCTTGAGCTGGACATCCATTTTCTCCCATCCTTGGACATCAGAGCTCCTGGCCCTCGGGCTGATGTTGGCATATGGTGGCATGTCTCGGCATCCATAATTGCATAAAGCATTTTGCATAATAAATCTCCTCTTTAGATAGAGAGAGAGATAGATAGATGGGGCCTGGATAGATAGGTATGGGCATAGGTAGATAGATATAGTTATAGCCTACTGGCTCTGTTTCTCTGGAAGACTCTGACGAATATTTACAGAGGGCTATGAACTGAATGTTTGTGTCTCCCCACCATTCATATGCTGCAAACCTCATGCCCAAGGTGATGCTGTGAGCAGGTGGGGCCTGTGGAGGTGATGAGATCATGAAGGCAGAGCCCTTCCTGTGGGATTAGTGCCCTTATGAAACAGGCCCTCCGCGCCACCCCCCCCCCCCCCGAGAGCTCCCTCGCCCCTCACGTGGTGAGGACACAGGGAGAAGTCGGCATCTGCAGCCTGGAAGAGGGCCTTCTCCAGCACCCGATCAGGCTGGCACCCTGGTCTTGGATGTCCCAGCTCCAGAGCAGTGGGAAATGAGTGTGCATTGTCTATAAGCCTCCCAGTCTGTGGTATTTTGTTACAGCCGCCCAGTCGGACTAAGACCGTCATGACTGGTCTGCTTGGGGAAGCAGAGTTGCCTGCGGGAGCCTAGGACGGCTGTCGGTGGGGGAACAGGAGGAAGCAGCTGGGGGCATCTGTGTCCAGCATCCGCGGATCCGGGCCTCAGGGTGCAGCCACGGAGGAGCTGGGATGCACGAGCCCCGCTCCCAAAGCTTCCCCAGGAGGAAGCTGGGGAAGGGGCTTGTGAGCAGCGAGCCACCGGGTCAGGGCAGGTGAGCAAGTGACCGATTTTCCAAAGTCGTTTTTAAGTTAGAAAGAGGACGTTCAAAACATTTCCATAAGCTTCTCTCTTAGTCACTGAAAACTCTCGGCCCTACTCACCACTTGCAGAGCCGTCCTCCTTCTTCACGGAGGTCCCCAAGCTTCCCGCCTTGACCCACAGGAGATCCAGCCATCCACGTGCATGCGCCAGTCCATCTGAAGTGGGATCAGTTTTGAGATTCCAGACTATTTCAAGGGAAAAGTCAGTGGAAAGAATCAGGTACCTCAGCCCCTCCCGTCATGATCGACAGACTGTCCCACAGAATATCAGTATTTCACTTCCAACCCTGCTCAGCGCTTCACCAACATCACCTAAGCTCTGTCCTCCTCACAGCCGGGTTATTATTTTATAGATGAAGAAACCAAGCCTTAGGGAAGCTGAACATGGGATCCCGAGTCACGGAGACAGTAACATAAACAGGAACTCAGGCCATACCTCCAAGCACCCCTCCCTGTGCCAGGTCGCCCCCCAGTGCGTGCTGAGTGCGGGAAGGACATCTTCCTACAGACACACCAAACCTCGCTTCAGGTGCTTTATGTTTCTGACGCTGCGCTGGGTGATTTCATGCATCATCTCTGAACCTGCAACACGCAAGGTAGGAGCCAGAGGCCGGAGAAGATGAGAAATGGCTGAGATTCTTTCATTCCTTCATCCATCACTAAAGGGGGGGGGGGGGCTGCAGGGTAAGCCAGGGTCCAGGGCACCCGGGGGTCGTGAGGAATGGGACAGGTCAAGTTCCTGCCTTCAAGAAGTTGTCCTCCGGGAGGAGGACAGAGTCCGCAAAGCAATGCATAAGTAAGGAGCATCATTTCAAACGGTGCTAACGCTTGAGGAAGAGAAGGGTGCTGCCGGTGAGCAGAGCCGGGATGCAGGTTCCTCACGTGGTGCGTGCGGTCCGGGGGGGACGTCCCGAGGTGCACGGCTCAGCAGAGAGGGGGTCCTGGCTGGGGTGAGAGGGGCGGGGGGAGAGACGGACCCTGCGTGGAGCCGGTGCTCTTGTTTGGTTTCCGTGGGAGGCCACGAGGGGGTGCTGAGACAGAAGGGGACCTGAGTTTCGCTGTCGGGGGAGGCTGAGGACGGACTGCGCGAGAGGACGTGCGGGAGAGCGGGGCCCGCCGTGGCCGTGGAGGCCGGGAGAGGAGCGCTCCCTGCAGTTTCTGCAGGCAGAGCCGGGAGGACTTGCTGAGCGCAGGGCAGTGGGTAATGCGGGCCGCGCGGCGAGCGGGCGGCCAGCCTGGGGGCGGAAACGGGGCCCAGGATTTCTGTGCAGATGGGAGGTGGCGGATTCCTACTGGTGACCTAGGCCGAGATCCCTGGGACTCAGGACAGAAGAGCCTGCAGCTCAGCCCGAAGTGTGGAGCCAGGCCAAGGGTCGGGAGGTGGCCATACAGGCGCTCGGAGCACTGGAGCCACGGGGTCCACATGCTGGGAAACAAACTGCACGTCCCGCGGGGCGTCTGTCCTGAGGGACACACTGATCACAGGCTGAGGCGCCGAGACGTCAGCCGACTTCCCCCCGCATCTCAGTGATGGAAGCCACACCTCATCACAAGCGAGCACGCTCAGAACCCCCAGGTCCCCCCAGTAGAAGACGGTGGGTTCATTTTCTCCCTCGGCTTTTCTTTACGTTAGTCATTTTTTAACACGCGCGTCCTTCAAGCGACTGTAGATTTCAAGGCGTGAAGTCCTAGCGAGAAAAACCTCTTCTTCCTCAGATAAGATGCCTGTGAGGACGCGCGGGCTCCCTGTTTATAGATCGCACGCGGGAAGGGTTGCCTCCTGTGAGGGAATTACAAGCCAGGACCTCCCCGGAGGGATCGAGACAGCTCCCGCGGTCCAGTCTCTTGGCCAGGGCTCTGATTTTCAGTCTGTGTCCTACGGCAGCAACTCCAGACGCACCTGGCAGGCGGGCTTGCCTGGGTTTCACAGGACAGGAGGATGAGCGTGGTCCTTCCTGGGGTGGCATCGTCCTTCACGTCTCCAGCTGTGACTCCCAGGCATTCAGGGCGCTTCTACCGAGACACCCGAGTGAGCATTCCCAGGCCTCCTGTTCCAAAGTTAACACAGCCGGCGTTTCTTACGAAGGTGAGATTCCATAAGGCCAGTAGAGGCCAATGCAACCCGTGTCCCAAGTGAGGTGACCTGGTCCAACCTTGTCTACTGTGCATTTTAACAGCCTCCTTATAATTCTTTCTGTAAAGATGTAACAGCTTTTTATTCATTCGTCTGTCTGCTTTGTGGGGATCTGGGGAGTCTCTAGCGGAACCCTGTGCTTGGCTGTTCAAGGGCTCGTTAGAAAAGATGAAATCTCACGTCGCGGAGACACAACAAGATATAATCTGTATGTGGCCTGTGAGAGAATATACAACGGCCGGTCACATTCTTGATGGAGGCTAGCCACAGAAATCCATGGAGGAATTAGAAATTTGGGGGCTGAACCCAGGAATGGAAACAATGAGAACAATAAGGTAGATAACGTTGTCTATGACATCTCTCCACGATTCTGCAGGGATTTATGTAAGTACTAACTGGAGGTCTGCATCTCCGTGTTTTTAGAGAAAATCACTCCAGATTAGAATTAAGTCCTAGGGCTCTGGACTGATCAAAAGCAGATCCACTCTCATGACCTTTGCTCCCCAAAGAAGCCACGTGTTTCCCTAAAGTCAATATTTTATTGCCCAGGAGAAAACTCTGGTCCTTTAGGGTTTTTTTTTTCTGACCAGTGCCACCAACATAACATCTAGTCCTGTCCAAACTCTTGTTCCTTAAACAAATACCTATTGAGGGTTTACCATGCACCAGCTGGGTGTTGTCACAGGCTCTAAGGATGCGGTAGGGGACATTGGGAGCCCGTTCCTGCCCTTCGCATACAAGTAACGACGCATGTGGTGTGCAATACAAGAAGGAAACCCTGAGGGCTCCGGCAGGATAGACCGGGGGGCCGTGCACACGCCGGCTGAGACCTGGGGGCCTGGAGAGGAGTCAAGGAGAGAAGCACAGAAGGCAGGTGTTTCAGCTTCAGGCCACAGGAGTCACGTGTGTGAAAGCCAGAGTCCGGGGCATTCATTCCAAAACCAGTCCAACTGGCCTGCAGCAGGCGAGCTCCAGAGAGGGACAGGGTGAGGCTGGAGAGGGCGGGTGGCCAGTTCCAAAGTCAGCCGGAGGACAAGGGAGCCATGGCTTCAAGCAGGAAAGTGCACGGTCAGGTTTACACTCCGAAAAGACCATTCCCGGATGCAAGAGTCTGTTGTTTCACAGCATTTTTAGTTTGTTACTGAATCATGTACTTTACCTTGTCCCCGTCACCCTGCCGTGGAAAAAAAAAAAAAAAAAAAAGGAAGAACTCATAAAAGAGGATCTGTTTTGAATTGAAAGGAAGAGCTGTGCCATAATCGAAAAGCTGATTCCTTGCTGTCTGTTTATATGCTGCATGAAACTTTACAGCTTTGAGAAACTTTTGTCTTCTAAATGTAGCCAAATAATGCTGGTGTCTGTTGCAGAATTGGTGTGGTTTACTTTGTAGAGCGCTTCTTTTTTTCTTTCATAAAATACCCATAGAACTTTCGACCCGCCTTGTGACCAAATTCTGGACACAGAAGGGGTATTTTGATTATAATAGTGTGAAATAGATCAGAGATAATGTAAGAAAAAGGGTCTGTCATTTAGCTAATCTCTTTGGCCATCATCCAACAGAAAACTTTCTCTGGGAGTGCCAGAGTAACAGTTACTAAGAAGTAATATATTTTTAGAGACACCAACTTCAGCTCACACTCTTTTCTAGATTTAGACTTTGCTATAAAGGATACAATTTTTCCAGTTTTTATAGGGAGACACCTATCATGACCAAATCTAAGTACCTGTATTTTGGAAGTTGTCTTGACACGTGAATCCATGAAAATATATTGTGTTTAATAAACACGGTTCTTTCCGTGGGCACAGGAGGATGGCAATCTCGATCTTTCCTTCTAGCCCTAGTCTTAACCAGGTGTTGCAGGGGCGTGCTGAGCAAGCGTCGTATTTTTTTTTAAATTGAAGTCTAGTTGATTTGCAATGTTGTACTCATTTCTGCTGTACGGCACAGTGAGTCAGTTATACATGTATCAATACACACATTCTTTTTTATATTCTTTTCCATTGTGGTTTATCACAGGATACTGAATGTAGTTCCCTGTGCTCTACAGTAGGACCTTGCTTATCCACTCTCTAGATACTAGTTTGCATCTGCGAACCCCAAACTCCCAGGCCATCCCTCCCCACCCACACCCTTGGCAACCACAAGTCTGTTCTCCGTGTCAGTGAGTCTGTTTCTGTTTCGTAGATAAGATTTGTGTCATATTTTAGATTCCACATATAAGTGATATCACATGGTATTTGTCTTTCTCTTTCTGACTTACTTCACTTAATATGATCATCTCCAAGTCCATCCATGTTGCTGCAAACAGCATTATTTCATTCTTTTTTATGGCTGAGTAATATTCCATTGTATATATATATACCACATCTTCTTTATCCATTCCTCTGTTGATGAACATTCAGGTTGCTTCCATGTCTTGGCTATTGTGAATAGTGCTGCCATGAACATTGGGGTGCATGTATCTTTTCGAGTCAGAGTTTTGTCCGGATATATGTCCAGGGTTGAGATTGCTGGATCATATGTTTTTTAGTTTTTAGTTTTTTGAGGAACCTCTGTACTGTTCTCCGTAGTGGCTGCACCAACTTACATTCTCACCAACAGTGTAGGAAGGCTCCCTTTTAACAGAGTTGTATGTTGATAGAAACATTGGGTTCATTTTGGGTGTGTTTTTCGTGCCCACAGAATGAAGGGTCTCCACGTAGCTTGCACTGGCCAGGCTCAGCAGAGGTCAGCAAATGTACTGAGGCTGGGGATGCACCAGAATATTCCTTGGAAAAGTCCTAACCGGGGAGGCAACTCAGGAAAACGCTGGAGCCACACCCACAGCCTCCTTGCTAGCTACGAGCATTAGTTCCCCGCTTGCCCTGTCACTGTCCCTGTAGTTCCTTTTTAGAAATAGCCACATTTTAGTAGCCTCACTGAGTCCTCATATGTTTGAGCTCAAGAGTTTTTTTTTCTTATTCCAGAAACTTCACCTTTTGGGTTGTCCACGAAGGTTCTTTTCAATTATCTGAAAACTTTTTCATTTTAATTTTGAAAAATACCCAGGATGAAAGTTGAAATTCCTCAGTATTCTAATGCAGAACTTAAAGCACCACGGTCCCTTCTCGTTCTATGAGAAAGTTTATTAATCTGTTATGAACCTATTATTTTATTAGTTTTTATTTCTATTAATAACCAATAAGCAAATATATAGCAAAAAAAAATCCATCGTGCTTTACTTCACTAGTGATAAAGAGCAAATTAGAGGTACATAGATAAGATCATAGTGAATGATCTTTTTGAGGAATTTTACAGCTGAGCGCTAAAAAGCATCCTGCTTGTTAAGGAAAAGAATTGATTCCATTTTTCTCTTAGTATTTGGCACGCAGAGATCATTACCGAAAATTATTTGTTAAAGAATTTCTGGGCTTCCCTGGTGGCGCAGCGGTTGAGAGTCCGCCTGCCGATGCAGGGGATACGGGTTCGTGCCCCGGTCTGGGAGGATCCCACATGCCGCGGAGCGGCTGGGCCCGTGAGCCATGGCCGCTGAGCCTGCGTGTCCGGAGCCTGTGCTCCGCAATGGGAGAGGCCACAACAGTGAGAGGCCCGCATACCGCAAAAAAAAAAAAAAAAAAGAATTTCTAACGTGTTTGTTTTCCTGTGCCTGTGTTCATTATATGAACTTCCATTCAGGGTCTAAACAGTCTTCACACAATCCCACAAAGATGCACTCACACTGAGTACAAGGTGGAAGAAATAGTAGGATGCTTCTCTAAATGCAAAAAGAAAACATCTGCCTTTGGACTTTTAGAGTCCTGCCTAAATTAGCATGTGCTTTACGTCAGTCCTGTGTTGCTGAAACTTGCACGCATGTGTGTGCATTATGTGTGCACATGGTTTGGGGATGGGGGTGTGTGTGTGTATACCTGTCAAGTCCAAACTGCTGCCCTTGAAATTTGGGGAAATTTTCCTAATGTAAACCTCCACTAAATGATAATAATAATAAATATAATGTATATAATTATATATGTACACACACATATATAAAGGTACCATGGAATGATTTAATTATATTTTAATGGGTTCTCAGAGTTGGGGTGGGTGAATTCTTCTTCTAAACGTATTTCAGGTATAGTGTCCTTTGTAAGAAAGCACTTAGGTGTGATCTTTTCAGTTGTGCATTCCTGAAAGAGCAAAGTCTAACTAAACAAAGAAAAGAAGAAGTCATCCCTTGGCTTACTTTTTGCACCAGCTGTTCGGACTCAGACAGTGGCAGAGAAATGTCCAAAGCAGCTGCATGGTTTGGCATAAAAGAAAAGTGTCTCTTTCCCCTTCGTGGGTGAGCATCTTATCAGCAGACACATTCAGTGGAGCGGTAAGGGCTTTTATCTGCAGAGGCCAGGCTCGGGCTGAGTGCAGGAGCTGGCAGCCGCCTTCTCCACATAGCAACGGGCAAATATTGTTCCTGACGCCCAGGGACCAGCGAGCAGCCGGATGGTGCCGGGAGGCTTTGCAGCACCAGGAGTGCTGATGTGAACAATCCCTCGCCCTCCTTCCCCTCGTGTCTGATCTTGACCATTTCACGCTATGATCTCATCTGCAGACTGTAAATTCTCGGGGACTTTTCTGAAGGGAAAGTATTACCGAGTGCTGACGCTGTGCTCCCAGAGCAGCCTGGGTAGGCACTCACTGCAGTCCCTGGCATTTGTCCATGTTGTGGCGTCTGAAAAGCACTGTGGTGCGCGCCTATTCTTTGTGGGTATTTCTAAATGCCGGGGTGCGAATCCATCATAGTGATAACTTCTGTGATTCTAGAAAGATCTAGAACAACCGAAATGACACAGAGTGAATGCTCCTCATCACTTAATGAACAGACCGGGCACCTGGTTCCGAGCCCCGGACAGCAGCTGGCAGCCTGATTGTCACCGGAAATTTGTGTGCAGGGACCTCGCCCTTTGTTGCTTTTTGGGGGCAGAAGAGGAAAATCCATGAAATGGCGAATTGAGAGGAACTCAGAGAGGAGCCACTGGGGGCTGGTTTGTCCTTGTCATTCCAAAGGAAATGCTCTGATTTCATCCCGCCCAGCATCGCCCACCCTCTTCCCTGTGTCTGTCCCCTCCTCGGGCTTTGCACCTTGTTTTAGGATGCTGGCAGGCACACTCGCCGCTCTGCCCTGCCTCAGTGTGTATTGCTGCAGCTCGACAGGGACTCTGGGCTTCACAACACCTCTTCCAGGTGCAATCATTTGGTTATTTACTGAGGGCGAGGTAAACGACGTACTTTCACGTCCAAGCGTTAATGCCATATGTCACATGGTTTACTACAGGAAAAAACATTCAGTGACTGTCTCTCTAGTTAGCTGATGGGTTTTATTTCCAACCAAATGGATACCGACTTTATAAATGCTGAGATGTTCGTGGGTTTTGTTTTGAGCCCAGAAGAAGATTCCCACAAATGCAAACTCGTTCTGGCCACCTAAGAATTTTGTCGTAGAAGCAGTGTGCTTTCTTTCCCTTGTGGGTTTTGAAACTTGGCCACGTGGTACTTTTAAGCTGGCAACGGAATACCTTTCAGACAGGGTTGAGGATTCTGCTTAACTGGGTACGGCGGGATAACAAAAGTGCCGACGCTCCTTAAAAACAAACCCCCAAATGCTCTGTGGACCTAATCTGAAATAGTAGATTAAGTTGCCAGTTGCATTTTTCCATGTTTATCTTCTGAGATAGGAATACAGTTAAAGTGTGTTACCACAGCAGCATCTGTAACCTTTTATGAGACAAAAGATCCTTTTTTCCACACAAGGATCCAAACCAGAAGCATTATCCATTAAGGAAAGCAAATAAGGCTAGCGGGACATATTTTTTACAGTCATATTATGGAAGTACTAAACATCCAACGTCCCGAGGTCAGACTGTGGAACACAGCTGTTCACACGCATCTCTGTCCTGGGTTCACACTTTCCTTATTTCCTGAATATTGATCAGTCCTTTCCCGACAACATACCTCAAAATGGAGAACTTTCCTCCCATCACATTTTACGGATAACAAGGAGGTGAATAGAACGTAGGCCTTCTGGAGCGTTATTTAGGCTTTCTGCCTGGCTCCGTTTTGTCATGTTTTTTTTTTTTTTTTTTTGGCTGTACGCGGGCCTCTCACTGTTGTGGCCTCTCCCGTTGCGGAGCACAGGCTCCGGACGCGCAGGCTCAGCGGCCATGGCCCACGGGCCCAGCCGCTCCGCAGCATGTGGGATCCTCCCGGACCGGGGCACGAACCCGCGTCCCCCGCATCGGCAGGCGGACTCCCAACCACTGCGCCACCAGGGAAGCCCCCGTTTTGTCATCTCGATTGTTGTTCTCTGGACCATAGCCTTTGCTCTCTTCTTTAAAAATAATGGCAGGCTTCTGGTCTGAAGAAAGAAGCACAGAGATCTCAGACCTTTGGCTGGACTCCCCTCCCGGTGGCCCTGCCCCCTCCCGTCTTCCCTGTTCCTTCCTCAGCTTTCCCTTCCTCTGCCATTTACCATTGCCTTCTCCTCAGCCTCATTTATCCTGTGGCCCAGGCTCTACCCTCACCAGCCTAGCATCTGTCTGTTCCACGTGGATTCCTGTGAACTCCAAGCAGAAGACGTTCCCCGGATTCATCCTGTAACAAGAGAGCTTGTCTTTTCTCTAAATTTATGCATACTCTCCAAGTTCTCAGTCAGGTTCACCCACTTCAACAGTCGGTTTGCTACCATAAACACAAGGTTAATATTGATACAACGTCTCAACCAGTTAGTAGTTTAAGGTGTATCTAAGGAAAAAATTTGAATGGCAATCCTTGACTTCATTTAAATTCCAGTTGACTCCAAAAATGAAAGGTACTTTCCATAGACCCAGAACTTCGACTACTAGACAAGACACGTCACTCTGTTCTCTTTATTCTCCTCGTCATCCATAGACAGTTGTTAGCATTTTTAGGAGTCTGGTTTTGTGTGGCAGAACTAAAGACTGAGGCAAATTTCATGCCACATACAACAGCAGCCTTGAAAAATTGCTTACCGAGTGGATTGCTGGACGAAAGGGTCTTAACGTTTCCTGTGTGGATTGTACACCTGGAGAGAAGTTTATGTTCTGAACAATTCTATTGTCTCTTGAGAAAACTGCAAACACTGATGGAGGCATGGACGTTCGTGGATAAACACCACCAGTGCCAGTGTGAGCAAGCACTTGGGAGATATTTGTTCAGAGAGAAAATGAGTAAATGAATTAATAGGTAACTGAATATTTATACCGCCTCATAAGTCCTCCAATACAGCACAGCCGTCTTCAGAGCAGCCTTACTCACAGTAACGAAAAGGTGGAAGCAACCCAAGTGCCCACAGGCAGGTAAAGAGGCAGACGTGATGTGGTCGGTACACAAAGGAGTAGGATCCCTAGGGCTAGGGTCAGGGTCAGGGTTAGGGTTAGGGTTAGGGCTAGCGTTAGGGTCAGGGTCAGGGTTAGGGTTAGGCAATGGGTACGGTTTAGGGTACATGTTAGGGTACGACAACGGGTTAGGGTTAGGGTACATGTTAGGGTATGGGTTAGTGTTAGTGTACGGGTTAGGATTAGGTTACGGGTTAGGGTAAGGCTTTGGGTAAGGGTTAGGGTTAGGGTTAGGGTACGGTTTAGGGTACGACAACGGGTTAAGGTTAGGGTACGGGTTAGTGGATGGGTTAGGATTAGGGTACGGGTTAGGGTTAGGGTCAGGGTTAGGGTTAGAGCTAGTACTAGGGTTAGGGTTAGAGTTAGGGTTAGAGCTAGTACTAGGGTTCAGGCTAGTGCTAGGATTGGGGTTAGGGTTAGGGTTAGGGTTAGCATTAGGGTTAGGGTTAGAGCTAGTGACAGGGTTAGGGCTAGTGCTAGGATTGGGGTTAGGGTTAGGTTTACAGGAACTGGACCCTGACACACGCTGCAACACGGATGAATCTTTCGGTCGTTGTACTCAGTGAAATGTCAATCACAAAGGACAAATCCTGTTTGATTCCACTTATATGAGGTCCCTGGGGGAGTCAGTTCATACAGGCAGAAAGGAGGGTAGTGGGTGCTGTCTCTGGGTGAGACCTTGTAAAATGGCTACAGAGTCTCAGGTTTAGAAGATGAAAGTATTTCTGGAAATGGATGGTGGTGACGGATCCACAACAATGTGAATGTATTTCATGCCACTGAACTGACAGTTAAGTGTGGTTATAATGTACATTTTTTGTTATGTATATTACAGTAAAAATTTTAAAAGCCTCCTATACAAAAAAAAAAAACTAGAACATTTTATTCATGATCAGGGGAACAGCTTACACAAACAGTAGGTCACTTGGGCAAGAGGCTCTTGAGACCTGAAAATAGTGAAACGTAAAGCACCCGCTCACCGAAAACTCGCCTCCCCTCCTGCTGGATGCAGATCCCGGGGCAGTGGACACAGCCCTCCGCTCGCCCGTGAAGCACCCCCTGCACTGTCCCAGTGACATGTCCACCCCACATGACCCGGTTCTCAGGTTGGGGCGTCATGGCCCCACACTCACTGTGATCCGACGTCTCAGTACACGCTTCGTCTACACAATCTAATTTCTTTTTTTTAAATTAATTTTTATTGGTGTATAATTGCTTTACAATTATTGTGTTAGTTTCTGCTGTACAGCAAAGTGAATCAGCTATACGTATACATCTATCCCCTCTTTTTTGGATTTCCTTCCCATTTAGGTCACCACAGAGCACTGAGTAGAGTTCCCTGTAGGTTCTCAATAGTTATCTATTTTATACATAGTATCAATAGTGTATATCTCCCAATTCATCTCTCTCCCCTGCCCCCCTTGGTGACCATAAGTTTGTTCTCTACGTCTATGACTCTATTTCTGCTTTGCAAATAAGTTCATCTGTATCATTTTTCTAGATTCCACATGTAATCGATACTATACAGTATTTGTTTTTTTCTTTCTGACTTACTTCACTCAGTATGACAATCTATAGGTCCATCCACGTTGTTGCAAGTCGCATTATTTCATTCTTTTCTATGGCTGAGTAATATTCCATTGTATATATATGTACCACATCGTCTTTATCCAGTCCTCTGTCGATGGACATCTAGGTTGCTTCCATGTCCCGGCTATTGTAAAGAGTGCTGCAGTGAACATTGCGGTGCATGTAGGTTTTGGAATTATGGTTTTCTCCAGGTATGTGCCCAGGAGTGGGATATCTAATTTCAACTTCACCACAGTCCCTAGGGTCCGTATTTGCCAGATAGGAAAACAGAGACTCAAGGAGGGTAGTGATCCGCGGTGGCAGGTCTGATTCGCTAAGAAATCTGGGCTACAGACTCAGGTCCGTCTCCTCCAAAGGCTGGGATCCTAACCATGTTTGTGTAGTGACAGGAAAATACTGGGAGGACTCTCCCCCATTGGGTTTGTCCTGGTTCTAGAGCCCTTCTGGGAGCTCTGGATGTGTAGTGGTCCTTCAAACCCATTTGTCCACACATGAACACCTGCTTGGACGTCAAATGGGTGGAGTCTATCCACCTCACTACAAATGACCCAGTTTCTTTCCTTTTAATGGCTGAATAATATTCCATTGTATATATGTACCACAACTTCTTTATCCATGCGTGTGTCAATGGGCATTTAGGTTGCTTCCATGACCTGGCTATTGTAAATAGTGCTACAATGAACATTGGGGTGCATGTGTCTTTTTGAATTATGGTTTTCTCAGGGTATATGCCCAGTAGTGGGATTGCTGGATCATATGTTAGCTCTATTATTAGTTTTTTAAGGAACCTCCATACTGTTCTCCACAGTGGCTGTATCAATTTACATTCCCACCAGCAGTGCAAGAGGGCTCCCTTTTCTCCACACCCTCTCCAGCATTTATTGTTTCTAGATTTTTGGATGATGGCCATTCTGACTGGTGTGAGGTGATACCTCATTGTAGTTTTGATTTGCATTTCTCTAATGATTAGTGATGTTGAACATCCTTTCCTGTGTTTGTTGGCAATCTGTATATCTTCTTTGGAGAAATGTCTATTCAGGTCTTCTGCCCATTTTTGGATTGGGCTGTTTGTTTTTCTGATATTGAGCTGCATGAGCTGCTTGTAAATTTTGGAGATTAATCCTTTGTCAGTTGCTTCATTTACAAGTGTTTTCTCCCATTCTGAGGGTTGTCTTTTCGTCTTGTTTATTATTAAGTAGTTTTATTGCCAGCAATGATACTAGCACTGTTATCTTGAAACCATTCGTGCTCTATTGTAGGAAGAACAAATGATTGTGCCCTTAGGAACCAAGATTTTCTGTGTCGTAGAAAACGTATGCGAAGTTAAAACTCCATAAACTGAAGCTTCAACTGGAAAAGCCTCATGATATTCTTTCTCTTACAAAACTGCCCATGCTTCCTAGTTCTGTCCACTTTAAAGGCCTGGAAGCAATGGCGCCCCAAAAGTAATATGCACCCCCCAGCACCTCAAAACACCTCAAATTAAGGTTTCTGAATACCAATTGTCACAGAAGGACTCAAGCCTTTTGGAGAAACTACTGCTTTTAATCCTGGGGCAGGAAAGGGACAAGTCAAGCTTAGGATATCTTTTGTGCCAGAAAGGAGGAAAGCTGTCAGAGAACAGTGGGGTCATCTCAGAAGGACACAGATCCAACTGAAGAGGCCCCTGCTGGGCTAAGAGGGGACAATTTGAGCGTTAAAATACAACGACCCCAGTGGTTGAAACACACCAACTGTATAAAATACATGGTTCTTAATGAAAAGAAAGCAAGCAAGCCTAGGAGCGTTCTTCTTCGAATGTATGAAGCAGCGTAAGGTCATTGCTGTGGAATATGAACCCTGACGCTATCTCTAAATGCAGGAGACACGTTCACTGTGGTCATTTATCCTTGGAATATCACCTCTTACTTTTGGATCTTTTAGTCAGAGGGAAAACGGTTTCTGGGAAACATCTCTTTTCTTGTAAGGTTTATCCTTGGTGTGCCAGGATAAACCCTCCATTTTTTGGATGCTATGTACCGTGTGTAGCTCTCTGATTCTTATTGGTATTGTCACGGCGCTTAATTAAGCATGCTATTGGCATAAATAGGGTAGTCACAGAATGCTAGACACAATAAAAAGGGTGTGTCAAGAAGCAGCAGACATTTATTGGAGAGTTTAAAATATGATGTTTAAGGGGCTTCCCTGGTGGCGCAGTGGTTGAGAGTCCGCCTGCCGATGCAGGGACGCGGGTTCGTGCCCCGGTCTGGGAAGATCCCACATGCCGCGGAGCGGCTGGGCCCGTGAGCCATGGCCGCTGAGCCTGCGCGTCCGGAGCCTGTGCTCCGCAACGGGAGAGGCCACAGCAGTGAGAGGCCCGCGTACCGCAAAAACAAACAAACAAAAAACACAGGTAACTTGGTCTCCACCCCGCCCCAACCCCCAAGTTTATGAATGATGTCTGGGTGGAGGCTTAAGAATCTGCATTTCTAACAAGGCCCTGGTGATGCTGCTGTGGGACCAGAAACCGCTCCTTGCGAAGCCCGGGGTGTGAGGCTCTTCTGGCTTCGATGCACCCGTGATCACCTAGGCATGTGGCTAATATGCATATCTGGCTGCAGCGTGCCTGGGCTGGCGGTTGAGGTTCTGTATTTCTAAGAAGCGCCCAAGTGACGCCATTGCTATTGGTCTGGGACCACTTTTAAGTTCTCCTCTCTGGCTGATTATTAGAATCATCTGAAAAGCTTTAAAAAATCGTGCTACCCAGATCCTGCCACGAGATTCTGCTCTACTAGGCCTGCACCAGGGCCCAGAAATCTGTCTTTTTTTTTTTTCCTTTCTTTTTGCCACGATATGCGGCATGTGGGATCTTTAGCTCCCCCACCAGGGATTGACCCCGCGGCCTCTGCATTGGAAGGAGGGAGTCTTAACCACTGGACCGCCAGGGAAGTCCCAGAAATCTATCTTTTTAATGAGCAGCCCCAGGTGATTCTATTATAGACGATCCGTGGTCCACCTTTGAAGGAAAACTGGTCTAGAAAGAACGAAATCATTTGTGGAATTTTTGTATAACTACAACTGTCTGAAAAATATAAGCTACATAGAGAATATATAAGAAAATACTAGTATATTTCATTGTCTCTAAGATGCACTTTTTTCATATTTTAGTATCTCTAAAACTGGAAGACCTCTAGCCACCCATGGTACTTACAGCAGTCACTGGTAGCATTTTATTTCTCTGTGGAACGTAAGACGACTGGTAGATAAAGTATGGAAGGTCTTACTTTCTATGAGGCTTGGTATATTCATTTTAAATGATGTGAAGAGACACAAATAAACAGGCCTTATTCACAATAGAGCAGTAGTTTTCGGTGCCGTTTAATTCAGGCTTTCATTATATGAGAAGGTATTAAAATATATCCAAAGCGTTTGCAATTTCCCTTCCCTTTCCGCGGAAGAGGGTGCCTATTGTGTGAGGGACAGGTGTGAAGATGGAGAGGCAATTTGGGAAAAGAAAGGGGCGAAGCTGATCTTTGCTAAAGGAGACACCCCTGGAAGGCCCTGGAGTAAGAGACAAGGAAGTGAAGGTTGAAAACCAGCACGGGGTGCTGGGCATGAATCCTCTTTCTTGGATCTCAACCCCAAATCATTATTTTGTGTTTTGTCATCTTTTCATTTAGATTTCAACTTAATCCTTTATTAGAATACGTGTTAACCCTCTTCATTTGTATGATTTGCGTAATGAAAAGTGGGGCATAGAAAATAGTCACTTTAAAAGCACCTAAAGGATTGTTTTCTATCCAGTCGCCAGAGCCTATCAGAGACGTGGTCTGAGTGTCTTCTGCTGAAGTCTGGGCTTTGTTTCTGCCATCCAGAAATGAGTAAACTTTAGGAACATCCAGCTGTGTTTCAGGATACGAACGTTCAAATGTGGAGCGTGTGTGATGGAAACTTCTCTGACGGCTGAGAACGTGGGTGGATTTGAGGCAAGTGGTTTGATGGAAAGTTATTGTATATTTTCATTCATTTATTTAGCAAACATTTGTTCTGGACCAGGTACTACAAGTGTGGCAGTGAACAAAACATTCCCTCAACAGAGTACCACACACACATGCACGCGCACACACACACACATGCACACACAAAGAAAGTACATCTATTTGGAATGTCTACTGCAGTCTTTTTCACTCTATTGGCTATTTTATACCAATTCTGATATAACGGTTTTTTATGACGAAAATGGTAATTAGCGCATATGATAGACATTCTAATTGACAAGAAAACGTGTTTGTTTTAGAAAAAAATTCTATTTGATCACAGAGGTAACAGCATCGCCATTGTATTGAGAAGCCTCTTAAAGATGTGAGGACTCCAGGACATACCATCTGTGACGCACAATGACTATAACAGCTTTGAGTTTGTAGCACCTGAGGTTTTTCCAGCAGTTTCATGACCAATGTCTAGTCCATTTCTCCTGATGTCCTTGTGAGTGGTGTGTGTGTGAGCGTGAGAATGTGTGTGTGTCCGTGCGGGGCTTGGGGGTGGAAGGAGAGAGAGACGTTATTTGCCCATTTCACGGATGAGGACAGTGGAGGTGTGACAGCAGTGAACCTGCAGCGTGTGGGTGGGTCCCAGAAAGGGGACCTGAAACCAGCCTGGTGGTCCCCATCACTTCTCTCCCCCAGCCCAGCCCCTGTACGACCCACCGTGAGGCAGAGGTCAGACCCATCCTGCGGTCCCCTGCGCAGTGATGGCTGCACGAGAGCACACACTTTGGGCGAAGACCCCGTGCAGGCGCCTTGTGTGCCCCTGACCCCAGCACTTTAATTCCAAGGGCTCGGAGCTGGTCTGCTGAACACCTGTTGTTTTCTGGGACAACAGGGAGGGAGCATGTGGATGGGGTACCTGATGAGAGCTTCTGGCCCCAGGTGGAACCAAGCCGCCTTCCCACCGCGGAGATGAGCTGGGTTCCCAGAACAATGAGAGAGGTGACTCGGGGAATCCTCTGAACTCCTTTAGGAGACCAGATCTGTGATTTTCACACCACGACAGACTGTTTAAAATTTTCGATCTGGAGTCTCTTCCGTGGCAGAATGGCAGGAAAGCAGCGATGGTGAGATAAACTCCCTTCCCTGAGGCCCAGTGACATTGATGACGACTACGGGTCTACCTGCATTAAAGCTGTGCTTGGATGTTACCAGCTGGCCGATATTCTGACACTTTGGTCTGAGATTGGAAGAAATGTCTCTGAAATGTTTTGGTTTATCCTGAATATTTGAGCGCTTCCAACGGCCGCCGACCAGCAGCCACATCATCTCCCCGGGTCCCCAGAGACCTGAACATCCAAGCCGTGCCTGTCAGCCCTGCCAAAGAGAAAGCGGAGACCCTCCATCCCTGGATTCCAGTGGTCCTCAAACTCATGGCAAGCTGGAAGGGACCAGAAACGTCCCTAATTGGCGGCGCCCTTCACGAGGACACAGCACATTTGTACCCACCTCATGACTCCTAGGCACTCCGTCCGCCAGCACAGCTCAGAATGGACCGTTGCCTGGGCGCTGGCCGCGTTAACTCAGGGATTGTGGAGAGGGGCGAGGGGACCAAAGATTCATAGCCTTGTCACTCTCACGTGCAAGTTGAATCAATGCCCAAGCGTGGGTCAGAATCCACATTGGGTTGTACTTATCAATCCAATGTCTGGCCATCAGCCAGCCCAGGGACCCTAAGAGCAGAGTTTGCTGTTCCCTGGGTTCAACGGGGTCCTGCTTTTGAGGGTGTTTGTGGAACAGGCCTAATTTAAACACCAGGGCTCTTAAAAAAAAAAACCCCTAATAGACTAAATCATCAGTTCAGCCTCTCACTTCTCCATTAATTCTTTTTTAGAATTGAAAGACATTCTCTCCCGGATTTTTTTTTCTAAAAAATCCAAAGTTCCCTCAGGGCCAGGAGATATGGCCAGGGACACTTGTGACGAGAGAGTGAAAAGAAAGATTGCAGCGTCCCGGCCAGTGTGTGTGTGGAACAGGGGGTACTTCTCAATGGGAGGGGATTTTGCCCCCAAGAGACACTTGTCGCTGTCTGGAGAGATTTTTGGTCCTGACAACTGGGAGGTCAAACATATAATTCACCGGGAAGCTCCCCCAGTAGAGAATCATCCATCCCCAAGTTCGGCAGTGCCCAGTGGAGAAATCTGGGGTGTAGAGATAGACACCTTTCAAGTGATGGCCCCTGGGAAGGTCTCCAAGAGTCCAGGAATGTGGGGGTGAGAGTACATCACCAAAGGAGAAGGTGTTTGAAGGTGGCATCTGGTCACGCCGGCGTACACATGGAAATGTTCCTCACCTTTCTCTTGGTTCGCTGGAACACATCCTTTGCCTGGAAGGAGGGAACTGCTCGCATCATCCAGTAGCAGCTCGGCTTAGACGAGGCAACAGGTTTCCTGGGAAAGACTGCCCGGTGCGGGCCCTGCCGGGATGCTCCGGCGCACGGCAGCCTCAGCGCCGGGCAGAGTGGGCACGAGGGCCGCCCCCAGGCGGTTTTGCAGGACGGCTCCACTTCTCCATTGCGTTCCCAAACCTCGGATTGCCTTGTGCTAAGGCTGGGGTTAACTCTGTACTCCCTCTTCTGCTCCCCACCCAGCATGCGGGGAGTCAGAATGTCACTGCTCGCCACGTCCCGCACCCCGAAACCCGCGGTTCTGGGTCGGGCAACCCTCCTGCCCTTCTCAGTAGCAGGGAGCAGCGTCCCCACCTGGCCTGGGAGCCCTCAGGTGACTCGTGCAAGGCAGCGGAAAGTGTGGGAAGGGTGTGGGGAGATTCAAAGGGGAAGGTGAGCCTGCGGGTGGGAAAAAGGAGAGCAGGAAGGCTGGCGGGGGTCTCAGAAGTCACCCCCCCGTGCCTTTCTCCCGAGAGCAACATGCGTTTAGCCAGAAGCTCGGTTGGGTCATTCCTGGGATGAGGCTGGCACTGACTGGCCCTGCTGGGCCGGCTGAGTCTTGAGTGTGGTCTGAGAGGCTGTGGAAGGTTATCCCTCTCAGCGGTGATCTCGTAAGTTCGTCCCTGGTTTGCTTTTTTCTCTCCGACCCCGTTCCCAGGCTCCTAGCAGGATCGTTGGCAGCTCTGGGAGTGTGGATTTTTGAAACCCCTTAAGCTCTGAAATTATTCTGAGACTCTTCAAAGGTGGAAGAATGTGGGCCAGAGAAAGAGGGAAGCCTCTTAAAGCCTCTTCACTACCCAGTCACACTGGTGGGCTGTCTGTAGACTTTTCTATGAACAGGAAGTAGCTTCAGATACTTTTTCAGCAGACTGTGGTTGACAATTCTTCTCTGGTTGCTTCATCAAATCAAAAAACTGTTAATGGAGAAAGAGCGAGATATTTTGATGAGTGGCCTTGTTCGATCTCCATCGAAAACCCCTTCCGGTAAAATGCTTTCCCTTCAGCCGATTTCTTCTTTCAAACGTTCATTTCACCCTCAGATGAAATCAATTTCTCAGTTTGTGAAAACGTCATGTGTTCGTCGACAGCACGTTTTCCTGTTTGGATCGAAACTCGAACTGGAAGAGAGGGTTTTTGGAAAGCACTGAACGCTAGGACGTTTCTAGGGCAAAGCCAGCTCTCGTCAAACATGACGTCACTGGCTCTCAGATCTGGCCCCCTCAGAAGTGCTTCCTTGTGAAAGCGCTCTCGTGTGCCCTGCTGTGTCATTCGTGGTAGAAGGAGGTGGTAAGCTGTGCCCCGCAGAAGTGATCTCCCTGGTCCCTGTCTGATGTAACGGGAGCAGCTGCAGGCAGGGTTCTCACCAGCTCATCCCCTCGGCGCCAAACAGGTGTGGCCTGGGCCCCTGTCCAGGTGGGAGACCCCCCAGGGAAAGCCTGGGGGCTTCAGGAAGCTTCAGGATGAGATCACAACTTGTCTCGGGTCCCTCAGAGTCAGAATTCTGAGTCAGGGTTTTAAAGGCAATTTGTTACTCATTTCCTCCTGGGACTACAGGAGGGTCCTGTAGCCCTGAGATGTTTCCTGGGCAAAGCCTGTTGCATCTCCTCACATCCCACCACCACCAAGGTGGGGCCGAGTCTGTCTGTTCATCTTTGAAAGCTCAAGTGTGAAGGGAACAAGCTGAAATTTCTATTCACTATTGATACTTCACGTGAAATACAGGAAACAGAAGTTCAGGGAGCTGTTCCGGAGAAGAGGCTTCGTTGCCAAATTGTATGGTAATCCGGACCTTAGCTGAGCCTTCTTGCTGCTGAGAGAATCACACCTCATGGGCTCCAGGTGCCAAGCCTGGGGAGACTTACCCCCTTGAAGGCGTCTGAGAACCCCCGACTGCTTTTTCTTCCACAATCCCCTTGCTTCCATCCTGCACGCGTGTGTGCCTCCTCTGTTTGGCCCCGTGTCAACCCAGGTGTAAAACGCAGCCTTTCATCAGTGTTTACAAGGACGTCCATGTGCACCAAATCCCACCTGGGGAGAGAATTTGCTGAGCCCTCGGGACTGGCGCACGTCCCTCCAGGTTCTTTCCCCAAGTTGGCCAGAAGTCTTAACCCTCCCAGCAAGTCTTTGTGTCAGCTGGCCTCCAGTGTATATTTTAAGTTTTTCCAACAAATAACACTCTTCCTCAGAGAAATTCTGAGGCCACGTAGAACCATCCTGTTACAATATCATTAGAGATCCACAAGGATAGCACTGCCTTTCTATACAGCAATGGCACAACGCTAATTCATATCATCTCTTTAACGATCACGTATTTAGTGCCTTCTAAGTATCAGGGCGTGTGGTTTTGAGTTATTTTCCCAGGAGCAGTAAGGGATGTTGCCTGGTGACTACCCCAGGCCACCAGGACAGGATGGCAAGGGACCGGCTGGGCTTGTAGGATGTGTTGGTAGCACTCTGTGGTGCTGGTGATAACTGATCCAGTTGCTAACTAAGCAAACCCATGCTTCAGTGCAGGAGGACAGCGCACCACGGAGCAGAGAGCGGGGCCAAGTAGACGATGAAGGGCATTTTCTCTTCACCCGAAGGGGGTCTAGAAAGGGTGTACTTTCTGCCACATTTGCCAGCTGAGCTATCGCAATGCCATGTCCACACAATGGCATTAGAGAGATTGCAGTAATAGCCTGAGTCTGCACCAGGGTACTGACAGCACAGCATTTTGTAGTCGGGTGATGAGTTCAAATCCCAGTGAGCCAGACACCCACCATTTAATCCTAAGTGGGTCCCTATTCTCTCTAAGCCAGGATTTCCCAATTTATGAAGAGAGCGCATAACATCTCCCTACAAAATTGGGCTGAGAATTAGAGATACAGGTTATGGTATAGCTTGGGATATAGTAGACGCTCCATAAAAGGTAGTCACAATTTTTACTACTGTAGAACCTTTCTCATCAGCAGTGCAAGCAACCTTTCACGAAAACTCACCTCCAACCCTGAGTATAACCTGGGAAATTCATTCAATAATATCAACTCTACATTTGTGTATGATCACTTCCATTTCTGTATAATATTGGTGTATCTTTTTAAACTGTGTTTTGAGAAAATCCAAAATATGGTATGATTTCTGATGTAAAATTCCTGGCCTGAAATGGTATTACATCTTCTCCCTTAAAAGAATTTAACTAAAGTAATAACAATGTCCTCCTAAAAAGTCATTTGTTCATTGGAGAGATAATTTCCAAAATACAAATGAATGAAATAAGCCGTGGAAAAAATACCGCTTGTCATACTACTGTGGATTATTATAGACTCAAAAAGCCCGCGAAGAAGACTCCCAAAAAAATGCCATAGGAAATGCATAAAAGGGAACGAAGTGTCCAGCGGGGGAAAAAAAAACACTGTTGTTCTAAAAACAAGATAAACGATGCAGAACCTAAGTATCTGGAAGTGTTTTTATTTTGAGACCTCAAAAACGAAGTCATACTGAGATGTGTTTCAAAAACCAGTTGTTAGAAAAGGAGTATACAATTTAATAACTTGATCTGTTCCAAAATTCAGGAACTCCACTGCATGGAGATGGCCAAGTTGCAGCAAAAAATCAAGTTAAAATATCTTACTCGATTTTGCCATTTGACAATAACTCTTCTATGGTGCCTTATTCCTTAGACATCAGATCACTATTGTCGAGGAAGAAACTGGAGGTAGTTTTTTTTAAATTTTTGGCTGACTTGGGTCTTCATTGCTGTGTGTGGGCTTTCTCTAGTTGCAGTGAGCGGGGGCTACTCTTCTTTGTGGTGCACGGGCTTCTCATTGCGGTGGCTACTCTTGTTGTGGAGCACGGGCTCTAGGTGCACAGGCTTCAGTAGTTGTGGCACTCAGGCTCAGTAGTTGTGACACGTGGGCTCAGTAGCTGTGGCTCTTGGGCTCTAGAGCGCAGGCTCAGTAGTTGTGGCGTACGGGCTTAGTTGCTTCACAACATGTGGGATCTTCCTGGACCTGGGCTCGAACCCGTGTCCCCTGCATTGGCAGGTGGACTCTTAACCATCGCACCACCAGGGGAGCCCCCTGGAGGTAGTTTATTAAAGCTCATTTTTACCCACAACGTGTGTTTTTTCTAACTTGGTCTCATCTGTCTCGAAGCCAAGGGATAAAAGAATAGTGCTGGTGCAGCATGTGGGGCAATGCCCTGCAGGACCAGACTTGGACAGGAATCAAGGTCCTTGTCATGATGGAGCTGAGCTGTGCAATTCAGAAGACATCTCCATGTCTAGAACCATGCCACCCGGTCACAGGAATGAAGGCTCGGCTTTTGAGATTTACAGTTGAGTAAAAGGCATTATCATTGACCCCTTCCTTTAAAAAGTAGTCACTAATGCAGAAATTACTACAAGAGACTCAACAAAGTATAACACACTGCGATGACTGCCTCCCAGATAATCTTCTCTGTAACGTTTATTTTATAGTCTCTGCTGGATTTTTACAAATCATGATATACATTGTTTAAATGTTTATGGTTAATGGAATCTCATACTTTCATAAGGTTTTCCCTCTCCACGCTAGTAAATTCTCATCTTTGAACTAAGCTATTTTCCAACCACAGTTGAAGGTTCCTGGATTCTTTCAAACACCGGGGCTCCTCGCTCCAAGCTCCCCTCGCTGGGTCTGTTTGAAGTCCCAGGAGGGAGAGGACAGCTGAGTGCACCCTCCTCAGGATAATCCTGCTCAGTCAAGGAAAGTTCTCTGTTTAAGAAAGAGGTTAGGGCTTCCCTGGTGGCGCAGTGGTTGAGAATCTGCCTGCCAATGCAGGGGACACGGGTTCGTGCCCCGGTCCGGGAGGATCCCACATGCCGCGGAGCAGCTGGGCCCGTGAGCCATGGCCGCTGAGCCTGCGCGTCCGGAGCCTGTGCTCCGCAACGGGAGAGGCCACAGCAGTGAGAGGCCCGCGTACCGCAAAAAAAAAAAAAAAAAAAAAAAGGGTCGTCCACAGACAGACAAAACGCAAACGTGCATCTCTACTGAAACAGAACCCAAGGGTCCCCCTATATTCAAACGCGGTGTGCCACAGCTTACTGGTTTGGAACCAGAATACGTTTTCTATTAGAAATCATGTTTACGGAGCTGACGCACCACGAAACCCCACCTGATTGGGTCTTGTGTGGCCTCTGTGGGCATGTGAGCTTGAAGTGAAAAAGTAGAAGGAACCAACACAGCTGCAGGGAGAGGCACGAAGATTGTAATACATAAAAGGGGCTTATTATTATTATTTTTCAGAAGTGCTGAGCTTCTGGGAAGATGTTGAGTCAGATGGGTTTACGGGCTGTCTGGGCAGGTGCAGAGCTCGGGGTGTTCACAGCCCCCGGTTTTAAGTGGCTTGTTCTTGGCTCTCTTACCCTACTCGGTTACCCTTCTCGGTCATGGGGGGAAACTGGTGGAGTGACAGGTCAAAACTTAGAAGAAGGTTACAGGAAGAGGGGCTGTGTGTTTATTGTTAAAGGACTGGGAAAGCTTTGAAAAAGAGCAGGAAAGGAAGGAGTTACTTGATGACAGGGTAAGTGGGAGAGAAGAAAGTCTCCGGGTATAAGCAAGGCAGGTGGAAACAGGGAGAGGGACCATCCCCTTACCCTGGTCCCCAGGTGACACCTCATTCCTGGCTGTTTAGTTACTGCACAGGGCAAGCAGGGTAGTGTTTAAGGAGTGACCTTGAAAAGCAGGGGTATGTGAGGGGAGGTAGGGTCCTATAAACTATCCACAGATGTCGGCAACACAGGAAGTAGTGAAACCAGCAGAGTGGGAAGAGCGTGCACTGGGGGTCAAACCAGCCTGGATTTGAATTCGGGCTCTGTTCTGTAACCTTGGATGAATGGATTAACCTCTCTGGTCCTCAGGTGGGTTATATTACACATGAGCACACTGTGTCACCGGGAGGGTATCATGCACAGCTGGTGTCGACTGGACATTCAGTAACTGACACTTAGTAGGTTTTTGAAATCTGCCAGTAACACCTTACAGGTTATGTGTCCGGCGATATGTCTGCGGTGTTTGAAGCTGTCCCATTTTCAGTGGATACTGTTAATCTCCAGTACATGCAAATTTATAGTAGATCGAGAACAGGGTAAACCTAACTAACACTTCGTACAAACTTTGCTGGACTTAGGAATTTCAAAGAGGAATCCTAATGAACAGAATCTTAGAGAGTTATCCATTCCAAGCACATGAATTTTCTGTTTTACAGCTAAAAGTCAAATGCATTTGAACTAGTCCCAGCGGGACTCATTTTCCCATGTGAATGATAACGCGCAGAAGGCCGTGGATTAGACACAGGGACGAGAATCTGTTAAAGAACCAGTGAGTCTCTCCCTGTGCCTGGTCTGCACGGAGAGGATTCTGAGGTAATCTCCTCTCTTCCTGGAATCGGGAATTTGGATTCCTCAGCAACACCTGTCATGGGGCAGGTATAGAACCAAGTAAGTAGCAGGCTATTTTAACTCCTCCAACTCTGCTGCACTTTGGCAAGGATAAATGAGAAACTTACACCTCCAAAGCCCAAGGATTTACTGAGAAGGTCTGTACTGCGTAATAAACAGGTGGGGTGACGCCAGAAGCACGTGGTGTGGTGCCGTCCACTCACCTCCACCCCTCCTGCCACCAGGATCTGCTTTCCTCTACAGATCACATCATTTACCATAAATGGTTCAAAGGCTTTGAAGCCTTAGTCCAAGACATTTACTATGTGTAATCATATCAGCGAGTACTTTTAAAAATAAATCTATTTATTTTTGGCTGCATTGGGTCTTCGTTGCTGCACGCGGGCTTTCTCTAGTTGCGGCGAGCGGGGGCTACTCTTCGTTGCAGTGCACGGGCTTTTCACTGCGGTGGCTTCTCTTGCTGCGGAGCACGGGCTCCAGGTGTGCAGGCTTCAGTAGTTGTGGCACACGGGCTTAGCTGCTCTGCGGCATGTGGGATCTTCCCGGACCAGGGTTCGAACCCGTGACCCCTGCATTGGTAGGCGGATTCTTAACCACTGCACCACCAGGGAGGCCCCGTATCAGTGAGTATTTACTAAAGTAAGTGTACTGTCACTTTGATGCCAAAATCATGCCTCTCTGGATGTTAGCAGTCTCACCTAACGTAAAGGGTGATTGTATCAGAGTAAACGCGTTGACGCGTTGAGAGTGGAGCAAGCCCGTGTCTCCACCTGCCATGCGGGGCATGTCCTTGAGCAGAACAGTGAATGCGTGCCCTCAGTCTCGTAGCGCAGGTCTGAGACACCTGAGCGTGAAAGTCTGCCCCTGCAGGCTTTAATTCTACCCACTCGACAGACCATCGTATGATCACTCATCACCAAATAATTACCCACGCCCACTTATGCTGTGATAAACATCCTGTAATAAGATTTCCTTGTGGTTCGGTGCACTACTTCACCTTCCCTTTAAATCATATTTTAAGGTCTTGTGCCCACGCCTTAAGAATGTCCTGTTAGTGCCAGACCCCATGCTGGGCTCTCTGGATTTGAAGATGGACGAGACACAGCCCAACCTACAGAAGCTCCTGGTCTAACGTGGAGGAGGAATCGTGCACAGAACACATTATGCTGTAATGTTGTGTCACGTGCTGCGGGGATACTATGACCGAATGTGGGGGACTCACCAGTGAGAGGGAGGTTCACGGCTCCGTGGGGAGCCTTTGAAGTGGGACTTAGGGGTGAGAAGGGGCTTGCCAGTCAGTCTAAAAGACCTCTACCAATGTCACTTAAAATGGCATACTCCCAACTCACCTTCCTGTAAGCCTGACCCCCAATGCCCAGCAGTCCCTCTAACTCCGCCTGGCAGGTATGACGGCAGAAGGGTCACTTACAGAGACCCTCATCACAGGCGATTATAGTTTAAACATCTCCCTGTGCTAATTTCACAAAAATATCAGAAACATCTACACGTTTCAAGGCCCCAGGCCTTGGGAGAAGCCCGTGGAAGTGAGGGTATCTGAAGCTGAAGACTGATCAGCTCACCACAGATAGAAAGGCTAGTCACGGGGCTTCCCTGGTGGCGCAGCGGTGGAGCCTGTGCTCCGCAACGGGAGAGGCCACAACAGTGAGAGGCCCGCGAAACGCAAAAAAAAAAAAAAAAAAAAAAGAAAGAAAGGCTAGTCACGTATTCAGAGGAGAATTTGGCAGGACCTACGAAAGTTTATAATCACGCCTCCTTGGAGCCTACATTTCCACTCCCAGTAATTCACTCGGCAGGTGGACTCTCACAGGTGGATGGAAATTTATATATAAGAATGGGACAGAGGATAAAATGGAAACGCTCCAAGTGCTAATAAAGGACTAGTAAAAATAGTTATGGATATCTGTACCATGATCAGAATAAGTTATAGGCATGTAGATAGGTACAGAGATACAGGTAGATAGATACATAGATAGATAACTGGATAGATAGATAGATAATAGATAGATGGATATAGAGGTAGATACAGAGGTAAATATACAACTTTTTTAACGGAAAAAGTCAATTGTGAAGCAGTATATGTAACTCAGCCATGACTGAGTTCATATATTGTATAATTACATTTATGTAGACAATTTCGGCATAAGCACGCATTGTCCTATGTATAGTGGCCACTTCTGGGTCTTGTACTAAGAGGACAGAGGACTTCCACTTATAAATATTTGTATATTTTTGTACTATTTCCTCCCTTTGTAAAACAAAACGTTTGATTTTTATAATAAAAATGTTTTAAACCTCTGCTCAAAAACTATTTCTGTGACTTCTCATGCACAAATTACTACTTTCTACCTTTAAACACATCTTTTTTTTCTTTAATTTTTATTGGAGTATAGTTGCTTTACAATATGTGTTAGTTTCTGCTGTACGGCAAAGTGATTCAGTTATATGTATACATATATCGCCTCCTTTTTGGATTTCCTTCCCATATAGGTCACCACAGAGCACTGAGTAGAGTTCCCTGAGCTATACAGCAGGTCCTCATTAGTTATCTGTTTTATGCATAGTAGTGTATATATGTCAATCCCAATCTCCCAGTTCATCCCACCACCACCCCCGCCTTTCCCCCCTTGGTGTCCATACATTTGTTTTGTACATCTGTGTCTCTATTTCTGCTTTGCAAATAAGTTCATCTGTACCATTTTTCTAGATTCCACATATAAGCAATATTATACAGATTTGTTTTTCTCTTTCTGACTTACTTCACTCTGTATGACAGTCTCTAGGTCCATCCACACCTCTGCAAATGGCACTATTTCATTCCTTTTTATGGCTAATATTCCATCGTATATATGTACAGACATCTTTCTTAAACGTTAAATAAAAGCACATCCCCTAGAGAACAGCCGACACCCCTTCTCACTATTCTCTGTTATTTGGGTTTTTTTCTCTGATTGCTCTGTATTCATCTCAATCTCGTGACCAAACTTTAGGACAAAAGTAAACCCAGAATTTGTCAGGATCCCTTGAATAATGCCTTTAGAGTAAAGTGCCACGATGACTGGGTGGTCAGGACGATGTAAGGCCTTTTGTTCTGAAACCAGAGTAGTTATTACGTTGAGGGGCGGGTATTATGATCCAGCAGGGGATATAAGGAAATTCCGCCCTGTAAGTGGTGGCTGTCAGGGGACAAGAGGCTGGAAAACTTGGAGTCGTCTCAGGAGGGTAGTGGGTGTATTCTAGAACATTTGCAGGGGGTCTTCCTGGAAAAGAAGAAGGTAACTCCTGAATAAGGGTGCAACATCCAGGATGCAGTGTCAGCTCTGCCAGGGAGAGGCTGGCTAGGAGCGTCCTTCCTAGACTCAGATTCTAACTGATGCAAGGATATTGAGAAATCCATGATTTAGCACTATTTCCTTTGTCTCACTGTTTTCCTTTCTGCAAGTTTGGATTTGACATGGACCATTTCTTTCCTTCTTTCTTTCTTTCTTTCTTTCTTTCTTTCTTTCTTTCTTTCTTTCTTTCTTTCTTTCTCCCTCCCTCCCTCCCTCCCTCTCTTTCTTTCTTCCTTTTTTAAAAAATATTCTTACCTAGTTACAACCTAGGTCCAAAAATTCTAGCTTTTTGACAAATCATTTATTTAAAAAGAAAAAAAAAGATCCAATACATAATCTATAGCCTGACAGAATGGAGCAGACTGAACGGCTTGTTTCAAAGCAGACCTGTTTGGGCACCAGTGACCCCAGGTCAGTGAGACAGGTTGTAGCCACTTGAGGGCATTAGCTCAGTCCATGTGCGTTAGAGCAGTGACTCTCTCCTTTTTTTTTTTTTTTTTACCAGTACGCGGGCCTCTCACTGTTGTGGCCTCTCCCATTGCGGAGCACAGGCTCCGGACGCGCAGGCTCAGCGGCCATGGCTCTCAGGCCTAGCTACGCCGCAGCATGTGGGATCCTCCCGGACCGGGGCACGAACCCACGTCCCCTGCATCGGCAGGCGGACTCTCAACCACTGCGCCACCAGGGAAGCCCACTCTTTCTTTTTTTATGTATTGGAGTATAGCTGATTTACAATGTTGTATTAGTTTCAGGTGTACATCAAAGTGATTCAGTTATACATATATACATAATTTTTCAGATTCTTTTCCATTATAGGTTATTACAAGGTGTTGAGTATAGTTCCCTGTGCTGTACAGTTGGTCCTTGTTGATTATCTATTTTATATATAATAGTGTGTATACGTTAATCCCACACTCCTAATTTATCCCTCCCCCGCCTTCCCCTTTGGTAACCATAAGTTTGTTTTCGAAATATGTGAGTCTGTTTCTCTTTTGTAAATAAGTTCATTCATATCAGTTTTTTGGATTCCACATATAAGTGATATCATTTGATATTTGTCTTTCTCTGTCTGACTTACTTCACTTAGTGTGGTAATCTGTAAGTCCATCCATGTTGCTGCCAATGGTGTTATTTTGTTCTTTTTTATGGCTGAGTAATATTCCATTGTATATATGGACCACATCTTCTTTATCCATTCATCTGTCAGTGGACGTTTAGGTTGCTTCCATGTCTTAGATATTGTAAATAGTGCTGCAGTGAACATAGGGGTGCACGTATCTTTTCGAATGAGAGTTTTCGGTTTTTTCTGGATATATGCCCAGGAGTGGGCTTGCTGGGTCATATGGTGGTTCTAGTTTTAGTTTTTTCAGGAACCTCCATACTGTTCTCCACAGTGGCTGCACCAGTTTACCTTCCCACCAACAGTGCAGGAGGCTTCCCTTCTCTCCTCACCCTGCAGAGCTGTGGCTCTTCCCTCTTGTACTCCTTGTGTGTAGCAAGGCCGCGCCCAGCTCGTTAGGAAGACCCAGGCCCCAGCACCGCCTGCACTGACTGGGAGCCCCACTGAGAGACCCTCGCCCCAAGAGCTGGAGGCCTGCCTGGGAGAAAGGCTGCCCTCACAGAGCCATGCCTACCCCGTCCCTCAGCTGCCTGATCTGAACAAAAAGGAGGAAGAGTTCTTTGCCTGGTAACCGAACAAGCTTCGGTCGCATGATCAAGAGAAGGTTAATAGGAGGACACAGGGATGTGTAGGAAAGCAAGGCCTTGGCCGCTGCACAGCCTGCTCTGGGGATGTGCGCGTTCCCTTCGTGCTCGAGGAGGGCCCGGCTCAGCGCCCGTGGCACAGTCACCTGCTGTCTGCAGGGCCTCTGGGCCTCCAGGCCCTCTGTCCCCTCTCCTTTCTGCCCACGTGCCTCCCACGGGGCCAGGAGGGACAGGCCAGGACAGAGCATCCTTGTGGCCATGGCGAGCCTGCAGGTGTCCGGATGATGGTTCTGGCTGTCAGGGCAAGAGTGGCCGAGTCACAGGCACAGAGCCCGGCGCCTAAGCCTTGAGGAACCTTGGGGCTGTGACTCTGGAAGGGACAGGCCTCCGTCCAGCACGGGCAGACCCTCACTCGCTCGGCCGTCCAGCCGTCGGGGAACACCTGTCCGTGTTCACACAGGCTGCACAGTGAACACAGGTTAACACACAGCCTCCAACCGCAGGCCCTTAGCCTCCAGTGCGGGCGATGGGCAGGTGCACACACAGGTGTCGTCCATGTGACAAGTACTGTGAGGGACACGTGTTCAGCAGCCAGAGAAGTGAGACTCTGGCTTCTGGGGGAGTGTCTGGGGGCCGTGAACTTGGAGCTGTTCCACCAATTAGGGGAAGCAAAGCGGGGAGGGAAGCCCCCACTCAGAAGTGGCCCCGGGAGCGAAGGCCCAGGTGGGTCACCCGTGGGCTCAACCCCAGCGGCTCAGCTCTGCCCACCTCAGCCGCATTCGTGGGCCTCAGCGTCCAGATCCCTTTTCGGTCATCTCGGATGCTGGGAGAGAAATTGAAGTAAGGGACTGTTATTATCTGTGGAACTGCAGAAAAATGTGGCTCCTGGAAGGCAGCTTTGGGGGAAGTATGTTAAAACCGTGCCGTGATGCCCCAGCTCTGGATGAACCGCCCTCAGTAGGAATTCTGTTCCTCTCAAGTCCAGGCTGGCCTCTAATTTGTGCACTGACTGTGGAGGATTTGAAGTCTGTGCAGCCCAGAGCCACCTGGAAACTTCTAGTGTTCATCCACACTCTCATAGACCAAACATTCCTGACCTGGCTAAGTTATAGTTCACAATGTCTGAGGATTTATTTTCCCAAGGAAAAAAAATGCAGCAGTCTTTTCTTCATCTAAGAATATTTATGTAGTAAATTTTATATCCTGAAGTATTTTTAAGGCTATCGGTTTGCTCCTGAGTAGACATGCAGGAGAGTAATTGTCCTTCAGATGAAAATGTGCCCAGTTAATTATGAATGTACAATTTTATCAAAAGCATACTATTACAGCTCATCACCAATTATAGGAAAGAACTTGTTTTTTTCAGAATACAAAACATCTCCATGTTAACTAACTCTTCAGGTTTGCCGTTGTGTTTTCCTCGGGGTGTTTCTCATTATTTTTAGGGTAATTCTCAGGTTACAAGTTGTTCTCACAAGCTGGTAGGGACACGTATTATTCCTTTATTACAAATGAGGCAGGTAGGTTGTACCAGGTTACAGGGCTTGCCCAGTGTGGTAGAGCTGGTCTCCTGCAGCACTTCCCCAAATGTCCTAGGGTGCCAAAAAGGGTTCTAGCATCAAAGTAGTTTGGGAAGCGTTGGAATTAAACATAAAGAGCTTTTGGGTTTTTCAATTGCTGACATTTCAGAGAATGGGTCTATGCTGATGTGCTTTGTAAAGCTCCAAGAAGAGACGTAGTGTCTGCAGCATTTCCCAGACATCCTTGAGCACGGAATCTTTGATATCCAGAAGCACCTTGTGGGGTTAATCATGGAACACAGTCTGGTAAATGCTACCCTACATTGGGTGCCTTACCTTAGAGTAATTCAAGAAAATACGTCTGAAAACCCTTCTTTAGAAACGAGGTTATGAGAGATGTGATGGGAAACAAGGAGGGCAGAAAAGTTAAGGCAGCTGACAAGGTCTACGGGAGCTGAGGGCTGGGCGGTAATCCCCGGTGCGCCAGCTAAACCCAGATGGGCAAAGGCGCTTCCAGATCCCAAGCCAGATCGAGTGCCTCTTGATCCAGGAGCGTCACAGGGACCAGAGCAAACCCTACATCCATCGTTATTATTTTTCTGGGTTCTAATTTAGTTTAAACAAGATCGGCGGCCAATCAAAGGAGGTGTCTCAACACGAGGAGGAATCTCATAAACTCTTATAAATGGAGAGCGCCACATGGCCAGCTTAACAATAAGCCCCACCATCTGAAAAAATGATGGAATAGCGTCCGAGTCTGAACATCTCTAGACATAAGAAAAGAAGAGCTATGTTCGTAGACTCACCATGCCTGATGGAGGTGCAGAGAATTTGGAGGGAACAGAGAACGTATTTCTATAAAGTGTAATTTAACGATGTTGCAGTATGAACATTAAGAGTGCGTGTGATTAATAGGGAAGAGGTTGAACAAAGTGCGTGTCTCAGAATTCCTGCTGTGACCAGTGGGGAGGGCTTTCGTGGGGCAGCGCGTGCTACCCAGCAGCGCCCTTGGTGGTGATCAGCCGAAACGGATGCCTGGTAAACAGAGGGCAAGACAGAGCTCTCGGCTCATTCGTTTCTGCAATGCTCTGCTCTTCCCACACGTGTGACACAGCCTCACGCTGGTCAGATGTCCATGTGACCACCAGTGACCACTTTGGCCACTGGAAGGAAGAAAAGCACCACAGTTTCATTTTTAATTGAAATCCTTCATTCGGATGCCTCCCGAAACTAAAGATGTTTGTGTCGAGAACTTTTATCCCAGTTCAGGAGCAGTATCGGGCAGGTCACGACCCACCCTACGGGAAGTCTGGTGGTCACTGCGAGCCCTTCCAGAATCTCACCCATGCTCCGACCTGGGCCCTGTTCTCAGCCCCTGTGGCTGAAGTCCTCAGGCCTGGCCACCCATTGGATTTATTTGGGAGATGTAACACTACCCATGCCTGTACCCGACCTGGACCAGAGTTAGAATCTTTGGGGATGGAATCTGTATCTGTTAAAAGGTCTCCAGGTGATTCTAAATGAAGCCTCCCCAAATTGATATTCCACCAGGACTCGTAAGTGGGTAGGCTGTCTGATCTCCAGTGAGGACCCAAACGTCCAGGGAGCTAAGTATGAAGACGAAGCTCCCGGCCAGGGCTCCAGCCAGCATCGGGCGGCGGGGAGGCGAGGGACCTGAAAGCTGGGGTGTGAAGGTTAGTCCATAGCATCTAAGAAAATGACCCGCAGGTGAGGCAAGGAAGCTGGACCAAGGATGCGCCCTGCAGAGTGTTCTGGGGGCTGGGCTGGTGACCCCTGGGCCCACAGTGCCCCACCAACCCCACCCCGTCTCTGTGGCTGCTACCACATGACTCTCAGCACCACCATCACCCCCAAAATTAAAACAAAATCTTTTTCATGTCATGAAAAATTGTAGGTAACATAAAATATATTAAAAAGGAATTCTTGCCACCAGAGGAATTTACTGCTTATAGTTTGGTGTTGAGACTTTGCTGTGCAAATGGACATATAGGTTTGGTACATGTTTGAAAGTTTGCCTAATTATTTTCTTAGGACAAGTTTCTAGAAATGTAATTTTTTTTCAATCAAAGGGTAGATACGTTTTAAATTCCTATAATAATTGCCAAAGGGCCTTCCATGAGGAGTGTATTAGTTCTAACTGCTGGAAGCAAGGCTCCTTCTCCATGTTCTTGCCTCTAAAGTGCAAGTTGCCTGAATCCTTACCAGTATGAACACTTGTTGTTTTAATTTGCATTTCTTTGCATATCAGGCTAGACACGCCGGGTATTCTTAGTTTTAGGGTTTGTTTCCTTACATCACTTGAACTATATTGTACCACTCCCTTACGGCCTGCAGAGCTTCCACTGGAAAGTCAGCTGAGAACCTTACGGGGGTTCCCTGATACGTGACTCTTTGTTTTTTATTGCTGCATTTAAAATTCTCTCTGTAACTTTTGCCATTTTAATTGTAGTACATCTTGGTGAACACCCCTTTGAGTTTCTCTTGTTTGGGACTCTCTGTGCCTTCTATATCTGCATGTCTGTTTCCATTCCCCAGTTAGGGAAGTTTTCAGCCATTATTGCATCAAATATGTTCTCAGCCCCCTTCTTTCCCTCTTCTCCTTTGGGGACCCCCGTCATGCTAATGTAAGTTGTTAATGTTGTCTCAGAGGCCCTTAAACTGTCCTCACTGTTTCTAATTATGTTTTTCTTTCTGCTGTTGTGATCGGGTGATTTCCACTATCCTATCTTCCAGATCACTGATTAGTTCTTCTGCATCATCTAATCTGCTGTTGATTCCCTGTGGCCTGTTTTTCATTTCAGTGATTGTATTCTTCAGCTCTGATTGGTTCTTTTTTGTATTTTTTGATTCTTTGTTGAAGTCCTCACTGTGTTCCTCTATTCTCCCAAGTTCAGTGAGCAATTTTATGATTGTTGCTTTGAACTTTTTATCAGGTCAGTTACCTCCTTTGCACTAGGGATTTTTCTGGGGTTTTATCCTGTTCTTTCATTTGGAACGTATTCCTCAGTCCTCTCATTTTATTTGACTTTCTCTGTTTGTCTCTATGATTAGGTGAAACAGTTACCTCTGCCTGTCCTGAAAGTGTGTCCTTGTGAAGGAGTATCCCTGTGCCGACTGCATGTGCTGGTGGCTTTGGCGGGGGGCTGGAGCTGAAGCAAGGGCAGGCTGTGGATTTTTCAGGCCACTGCCTCGGTGGGGGCAGGCAGAGCTGGAGCCCAGCGGGGCAGGTGTTTCTCCCAGGGCACGTCAGAAGCTGCCGCCTTGGTGGTATTGGGAGGGTGCTGAAGCCGAAGCCCGTCACAGGCTACAGCTTCTCTCAGGCGCATCGGGGGCCACCTTGGTGGGGACGGGTGGTTTGCTGGAGCAGAGGGGTACCAGGTGCTTCTCCATCCGCTGCCTCTGTGCAGGGACTCAGAGGAAGGGAGTTGGTGTACCTGACCTTTAATAGTAAAGTCTTGATTTCCCACCACCCTCTGGCTCTTAAGCCCTGCTGATTTTCACACCCAGGTAAGGGGGCTCACCTTCCCAGGGCAGGTAGGTCCCCAGAACAGGGGTGCCCAGCGTGGGGCTTGAACCCCTCACTCCTCAGGGAGGGCTCTGCACGTGTGATGTCCCCTCCCACCATGCGTCGCCTGCCGGGGTCCTGACCGGGTCACGTCTCTGGCCCTCCTACCCGTCTGCTTGTGGTTTTTCCTTTACATCCTTGGTGGCAGAAGAGCCGTGCTGCCCGTCTTCAGGTGGTTCTCAGAGGGAATTGTTCCATGTGTGGTCGTGGCTCTGGTGTGTCCACAAGGAGGTGAGCTCGGGGTCTTCCCAATCTGTCCTCTTCATCCCACCTCCCCATTTGTGAGTGTTTTGAGAGAACTCTTTTGGTTATGAGAACATAAAATCAACGTATGCTGGCACCAGTGAAATAAAATTGTACTGTTCGGGTAAGAGAGCCCGACGACAGGGATGTAACGGGGATTCTGCCTTCTCAACTCTGACGCCTCGTCCGTCTCCTGGGCCATGGCGTGGAGAGCACGGCCACGGGCTGCCCCCTTGTGTGGCCATTGTAGGTCTCACCCCTTGAAGAGCCGACTCCCTCTCCGTGGGTCTCACCTGCACAATTCCAGAGAGAATTCTGGCTGGTCCATCTGGCCGGGCACCGTCCCTCCATTAAAGAACCACCTTGGCCCTTAGCGCCGGGTCCCCTCGGGAGCAGCAGCTGACAGTACGTGGTCTGGATGGAGAGGCCCACAGGGGACAAATAGCACGTGACCAACTCCATGCCTTGTAACCAAAGTGGCCCGGATGCTCCCGGGGACGCCCATCTGAAGCGTGCCCACAGCCTCAGCTAATACGTCTGCTTCTCGGGTTGGTTTAACCTTCTCCCAAACGCTGTAACGTTCCTGAAACATTAGAGTGTTCGTCTTCCCGAGACTGAGACCTCACGACCTCTATCGGCATGATCTTGCTTCGCGAAGAAACACAAACCCACGGCCAAAGCCCTTGAACGACAACGTACGTGCTCACTGGAGTTTCCAGCAGCGGCGTGGGCAGGCGTGACGTCATAGAAAAATCCTCACCAGATGTTTCTCCTCTTCCGCCCCAGACCCCGCTTTTGTCTGTGAGCTCTTCTCCCACCTCCAGAGCTGGTGGTGGTTGTGCGTTTTGGGGTTTTTGTTCGGATGGTTTTGTTCTGCGCCCCAACTTATATGACTTGCTCTGGCCCTTTTGGGTACCTTCCCTCCCGCTGCCATGATCTATATGCCAGGCATTAGAGGATGAGGAAGGGGCAGCCTTACCAAATTTCATCTTTCTGAAACCCTCGTAGTTTCCACCAAGCAGGGACCATCCGCACGGGGCACCCAGGGTTTCTCCCATCCTGTCCCAATGCCCACCCCGACTTCCCTCCTGTCTTCTGCTGAGCCAAGAGGAACTCCTTCCGAGGTGCTGAGAGCAGGGCCTCTCCATAAAGCTAGGGCATTGAGAAAGATCCTGAGGTTGAACCTTCAGCAGCGGGACTGAGCTGCATCTCGCGGTGAGATGTGGATTCACCAGAATTATGTCCATCTGTGAGTAACAGAAAACCCAGCTGGCAGTGGCTTTACTCAGCAGGGGGTGTTTTTTCATATACCATGGAGCCTGGCCTCAGAGAGCTGAAGATGTGGGTCCAGGGCCCAACTCATCCAACAGTGGTCCCAGGAGACAGGAAGGTAGGAAAGCGGACGTGAACGCGGGTAGAAGGGAGGATTCCCAGGTGCACGGTGAGGTGCGGGACCCCTTGGGAGCTTCAGAACCTCCGCGCACAGGTGAGAGGAGCGTGCTCATGCACCAGTCCCGCACGCACTGGACAGGGGCACCTGAGCTGTGGGCGGCACCTCGACGCTTCCCGAGCCAGGCACTGCGTGGGCACCCCCAGCCTCGCATCCCAGGAACCTGGGGGCAGCTCGGGGCGTGGGCACGGTGCTGCAGGCAGTGGCTACGGGAAGGGTGGGATGTAGATCCAGACCTGCTGAATCGGACATCTTTACATGCTTCCTTCATTAGGGGAAACTCTGTTATTTTTTCTTATAAACGTCACCCCTCAGTTTATTCTCTTCTCTTCTGGGATGATGGCTCCTGGGTCTGCGTGGGTGACATGATCCCCCATAAGGCGTAGTTTCCTTTTACAGAGTCTGTTTCCTTGTCCCTTTCCGATTCCTTTGGAGCAATCCAGCACCCAGGCTTCCTGCACGCCGACTCATTTTTTGCCTTCCTACACCCAGCCTGTCATTCGATTCTTGTACAGCATTTACTCCCACGAGTCTGCCTCCTCCCGTGACCCCTCCAGTCGGGTCCCTGTGATGCTCGCTGCTGTTCCCCGTCTCCAGCACGTCCCCTCACCTCTTGGGCCATCAGGTGTGTTTCCCCCAGGTCAGCTGTCCCGCTCGGGGTACCTCTTTACTCTCCCCTGAGGAGCTTATTCTCCTGACAGCACCGTGGTGACGGAGGGTCTCTGGGAAGAGGTGGAAGCCCTCCCCAGGGGCCCTCCTTAGGGCCAGGATCCCAGAAGCATGTGTTCAGCACCCTCTGCCCGTACCGGGGCCCTGTGCCTTGGGGGCACTCCCTGAGGGGAGGATGGTGGGGTCGGCGATGCCTGGGGGTCCAGGCGGCCTGGACGTCTGGTTGTCAGCTTCCCGCCCACCAAGGGGTCCTCCCCCGCCCATCAGCAAAGCCCCAACCGTGCAGACCCCGGGGCAGAGACACGACTGCCCCCAGCCTGGGCCCCTCCTGCGGTCCAGCCCTCCTCCACTTTGTCCACATTTTCACATGTACTTTCTGACCCAGCTACCTCTGTCTCCTTGGGGGTCTCTCCCAGCTCTTGAGCTGACTCTGGGTCTGAGAGCCTCCCCACATCAATGCCCACCGAGTCGGGCTCACGAGTGGCACCCAGCAGCTCCGTCAGTAAGGACGGGACACGCGCGTTAATGGTGTCCTTTCATCCACGGGCACAGATGACCCCCTGCCACAAGGAAGGCGCCAGGTGTGGGACTCCGTCACCACAAACCATGTGCGGTCTCCACCTGCGGACTTCAGCCCCTGAGCCGTGTGTGCTGAGCCCTGGAAGCAAATCCTGATGCTCCCCACAACTCCAGCTGGACCCTCGGTCATCAGGGCCAGGCCCCTGCTGTCTGGATCTGGTAACGGCAAACAGTTACCTTCGGGCTCTCAGGTTCGCTCCAAGAGCTGAGACCAGACTCCACCATGATCCTGTTTCCCCTCCTTCCCTCTGATGAGCGCCCCCAGTAGAGGAAACCAGGCCACTCCAGCAGTGTCGGGGGAAGGCCAGGCTTGTCCCGGAACCCTCTGCTGTGATCCCTCCCCTCGAGCCTGAGGTGGGCGTCTCTGATCCTATAAAACATCCCATCCCCCCTGCCGGGGCAGCTGCCAGAGTCTCGAAGCCCAAACACACAAGGAGGGCCTGTCTCCCCACTCCCGCTGACGTGTGACAAGACAACAGAGCAAATAAACTAAAACCCTCCACACGGGAGCCCCGTCCACTCTTCTACTGGGCAGGTATCTCCTCCAGGACCGTTAGACTATCTGTGACCAGAACTGAGGCCGTGAGGTCTTATGCTGTGGACAGTCCTAATGAGAGAGCCTGCAGGCGACACCGAACTTCTGGCGTCTATCTGTCTTGAGGTTGTGCCTTTCTGGCTCCTCTTTAAAGCACAATTCCCTGGAGCCTGGTCTCACACTCTTTGCAAATGTTTCTAGTTTCTGGGAGCGCGTGCCCTTCACCACGGTTTCCATGAAGGAAAGGAGACAGGCCGGTCCCAACATGACCACACCGATTCCTCCGCTTGCTGAAATGGCTGCATCTTGTTAAGAAATAAGGGGGGGGGGGTCTGTCTCGGTCAGCTCCGGCCGCTGTGACAACTCACCACAGACGGGGGGCTTAAAGCACAGAACTTACTCCCCACGTCTGGAGGCTGGAGGCCTGAGATCCGCGTGCCAGGGTGATCGGTGCCTGGTTTGCAGATGGCCGCCTCCTCGCTGTGTTCTCACGTGGCGGGGGGGAGGGGGGAGAGAGAGAGAAAAGTGGGGGGAAGCAAGCCCTTATCTCTCTTTATCAAGGCTCTGGTCCCATCATGAAGCTTTCACCTCTGCATCCTAACTACCCCCTCAGAGGCCCCACCTCCAAATGCCATCCCCTTGGGGTTAGGGTTTCAACCTCTGAACTTTGTGGGGACACAGGTGTTCAGTCCAGAGCAGTGTCTTTGAAATCTGGGTTTAAAAAAACACTCAGCCTATAATTTCTCAGATTGTCTCCTCAACGCCTTCTGATTCGGGGAACTCATATGTCGCCATCTACACGTGGCAGTTCATGTGGTCCATCCATCGTCAGCATACACCTTTCTCATGATAACGGTGGTAATTTGACCCCTGGGAAATCTCCACAGTCTTCTCTGATTTGAAGATGATGCTCCAAGGACCATCACAGCTTGTGTCCAGTTGAGCCCTTGCTCTGTATTTCCAACAGCTGAGCAATGGTGCAAGTATTTCTCCATTGCGTTCTGAGGCAATGATTTTATCCAGGGTGCAGCTGTGCATGATTCTTTGTGTCCAAAATCCAAGGCGTTTGCCCCCCAATGTAAGCTGAATTAAACCAGACTCCCTTTTCCCTGCTTCCAAGTCTGTCTCAGCAGGGCGACCCATCCAAGAGAAACAGAAGCATGTCACCGAAAATATCTTAAGGAAAAAGTGATTTTCCTGTTTTACTGGAGGTTGGGGGCGGGGGATGACACAGTGCTTCCTAGAGCTGAACTCCTGGAAAATCTCCTGCTCGGGCCCGGCAGTCGGACAGCACAGCACAGAACCCTCTGTAGAAGGAGAAGGTGTGGGAGGACAGTGGGGGCTTACACTGAGGGCGGGGGTCCCTGAAACCATGAAGTCAAAAGGCTGTCTGCGCTGTGTCCTCAGAACGACCCAGCTTACGCCATGAAGAAGTCCATCTGGTTAGTGTAATGGCTGAAGGTTCCACTTCTTTTTTTTTTTTTTTTTTGCGGTACGCGGGCCTCTCACTGTTGTGGCCTCTCCCGTTGCGGAGCACAGGCTCTGGACACGCAGGCTCAGCGGCCATGGCTCATGGGCCCAGCTGCTCCGCGGCACGTGGGCTCTTCCCGGACTCGGGCACGAACCCGTGTCCCCTGCATCGGCAGGCGGACCCTCAACCACTGCGCCACCAGGGAAGCCCGGTTCCACTTCCTGACTGCCTCTTCTTTGCCATCTTCCTTCAGTAACAAGTGGAGAATAACGGAAATGTCCTGGGAGAAGGCACCACAGAAAAACTAATTTTAATGTCACTCTTTGAAATGCATTGCCTGCGTTTACATCTCAAATGCCTATGTTCCTTGGAGGGTAACCACACATCCCGATTTTGACTAGGACTGAGGGGTCTCCTGGGATGCAGGACATTCAGTGCCGAAACCAAGAAAGTTCGGGACAAACGCGGATGAGTTGGTCACCCTAGTTCCACACCCGAGATGAACAGACTCACTGCAGTATTGCTAAGATGAGCATCTTGACCAAGGCACCAGATGTTTTGGATGGCTGCAGTACATCAGAGCACATCTACCGTAATTCTTTTCAGAATCCCCAGCCTTCGTCTTTACCTATCCACATACTCTTTTCCTCATCTTTGGATACGTGTCAATGCTCTCCCAAGTTAATTGTGCTGCACCCTGAATTCCAGATAACGGTGCCAGAAATGGATGCAGGCTTTAGGGTTTGGCTGCCAGGGTCTGGTTGTGAAACATACATAGTTATAGTCGAGAGGAAAGTGGTGGAGAGAAGACCCCTCCCTCCCTTTGGGGGGTTTGGGGAGTGAGCACAGCACCGCGCATTCGGATATGAAGTCGTTAGAAATGGTGAGGCTCTGGGATGACCCCAAGATCTGTCCTCCAAGATATGCTGAGTGTCAGTGTGCCCCCGGTCACGCAGGCTATAAACATGAGGACTCATTAGGGATAAAAGCGGGAGAGTCAGATTGAACTAATTCATGGGCAGAGGTCCAAACATTATTTTAAAACACGGTACTGGCACCACCTAAATTATACGTGGATCCCACAAAGTCATGCCAGCATTGTACAAAAAAGCTGAGTCGTGTAGCTCCGATCCCGGGGCCCTGAAGACCTAGCAGTGCGAGTCTCCTGGTTTGTAGCTGGGAATTCATTTAAGGGCTGGAGAATTTGGAGAATTTGGTTTCAGCTGTTCTTTCCCTGCTTAAGGAACATCATAAGTAATGTCCATCAGATAAAACTGTGAGGATGGTGCCCCACGTAAGCTAGTTGAGAATCTCTAGTCTCTTGAAGGAAATGCAACGTCTCTTTACCTCTTGGCTTGGTTTCTGCCTCTTGTCGTCTTTTTGGGGGGATCATGTGACACTACGTTGGTCTGAATCACTTTTTCTTAAAAGTCCTGGACTTCACTATTATTAAAAAAAGACACTGTGGACTCTGTTACTCATATTTAAAAAATAATCACAGCAATAAACTCATGGGACAGTAACAGTGCTGCCCGAGGGAGGGCCCTGAAGCCGCCACATGGCCCCTACTGAGGGACAGGGCAGCCACCCTGGGGCTGCGAGTAGGTTTCTGCCAAAGATCTCTTCTCTGGAACCAGCTCATGTGTGCATCATCCAGGTCTGAAATCTCTGTCTAATCTGGAAAACCATAAAGCAGCAATAAACAAATGGAACTCTGGCGAAAAAAGCTTCGTACGTCCCATGCATGCTTTTACAAGTGTTTATTTATTGAACGGTCTCATCTTGCGTTCGTTTTGTGGGTGACCTTCCCTGTTCAACCCCACTTCCAGATGTGGCCAGGCCCCCATTCTGTCCACTGGCTACGGTTTATGGTTCACTATTCATTATTTTTTTACAAAGATCATAAGAAAAGACCCTAATGCTGGAAAAGGAGCCAGGAGGATAATGAATCAAACTGGATCCTAACAACAAGGGCCCGTCTTCTTTCCAAAAGCCTGTCCCTCTGCAGCCCTGCAGGGTGGGCTCCGTCCCGGTGGGCAGTGCCATTTCAAGGACCTATTGGGATCCTCCAAAACCGAATACCGGGATGAAAACAGCAGGAGTGATATTCTGAAAGGCTCTAGGTATTTAAGACACGATGGCAGCAAGATTCCTTCACCCAGGCGTAGCTGGGCCCACAGGTGCTGATGCCCGGATGGAAGAGGCTGCTGGATTGGAGTCTCATGGTCAAGGGAGCAGCTAAGAGAGTGGACTGCTGTGTATGGGGTTTGGCGCATCCTTCTTGCAAGGCATCTTTTGAGGACTTTTGCCCTAATTCCTAGGGAGGATGCTAAATTAAAAAGGAAAAAGAAGCCTTTATAAACCATTACTTTTAAAATTCATATGAAAGACATTGAGAATAGATATCATATTCATGCTTCAGTTTCACACACTTTCTGTCCAAACATCATGAAAATAGATACATGATTTTTATTCTTTTAAAGCTACTTTGTGGGCTTTCCTGGTGGCACAGTGGTTAAGAATCTGCCTGCCAATGCAGGGCACACGGGTTCGAGCCCTGGTCCAGGAAGATCCCACGTGCCGCGGAGCAACTAAGCCCGTGTGCCACAACTACTGAGCCTGCACTCTAGAGCCCACGAGCCACAGCTACTGAGCCCGCGTGCCACAACTACTGAGCCCGCACGCCTGGAGCCCGGGCTCCACAACAAGAGAAGCCACTGCAATGAGTAGCCCGCGCACCGCAAGGAAGAGTAGGCCCCGCTCGCCGCAACTAGAGAAAGCCTGCATGCGGCAACAAAGACACAATGCAGGCAAAATAAATCAAATAAATAAATAAAAAATAAAAAAGCTACTTTGCGGCCTGTACCCCAGCGCTGGGGTACCAGGCAAGGAGAACATGATTCATCCTGATTACAATCTAGCCACACACACTTTGGGGTCATGAAGACCATCCCCTCACATTTCACAAGGGAAACAGCAGAGCAGGGGCTCCGAGGGTCGGCGTGGAACAGGGATTGTGAAGTTCTGACCATACATTTCAGCGGGCACAGAGGCCGGGCTTACATTCCTCCCGGGCTGAGGTTTTGCTTTTTATGTTCACTCCCTTGAGATAATCAAAAGCACACCTCGCAGCTCGCCGGTGGTGGCCTGGACGCCGTCCCCAGGGGGAACCTCAGGGCTGAGGGTGGTGACATCTGAAGGCCCCGTGGCTGCAGCCAGCGGGCGGGGGGAGGGGACTGGTGATTCCTCTCATGGTATCCTTGACGTATCAGCCTCCAAAGCGATGGACATCAGTCGTTCTGAACCCCGCCAGGGACTTGCTCTGAAAAACTCATCAGCAGGAGGTTCGTGTTTAAATGATCACTGCCTTGTGGCCGAGCAGGGGAAGAATACATCGCAGTCAATTTATGAGGGCTCTGCCTCGAGCCTGTGGATGGAAAGCGTTTGTTGCTGGCTGGGAGGGGCTATATATGATGTGATTGTTCAGGAAGGCGTGATAGTGGTACCATGTTTCCTCTCCTTTTTTTTTTTTTTTTTTTTAAAAACAGTCCTTGGGTTTTGAGGACGGTTACAGTATTTTTTTGCCTTTTCTTTACATATGCCTTTTGGCTGTGAATTTGAACCGGGCTGTATTTCAAGGAGTCAACCTTAATTTTGTGACCAAAGAATCTGTCACCATAGACACCGTGCCTTCATGCTGTCCACTCCCTCCCCTCTTTTCTTTCTAACTTGGTATATTTTAAATCACGGGGAGAAAGGATCCTAATGGCCGCATGAGGCTTTTTTTTTTTTTTTTTGCGGTATGCAGGCCTCTCACTGTTGTGGCCTCTCCCGTTGCGGAGCACAGGCTCCGGACGCGCAGGCGCAGCGGCCATGGCTCACGGGCCCAGCCGCTCCGCGGCATGTGGGATCTTCCCAGACCCGGGCACGAACCCGCGTCCCCTGCATCGGCAGGCGGACTCTCAACCACTGCACCACCAGGGAAGCCCCCGCGTGAGTCTTTTGAGATGGTTAAACCTTTTCTCATTTCAGGCCTTAAGGATTAAAAATCTACATGAGCTATTTTAAAAAAAAAATGAATCCTAGATTTGAAAAATATCGAAAATCAATTCAGAGGGGTGTTCACAGAATTAACAGACTAGTTTGTCGATTGCATCCTCTTTACGTATGAAGGAGAACTGACTTGCTTTCTTTCACGCCACAAATCCCAGGGCAGCGGCTGGAGAAGCAGTTTAGAGATGTACATCATTTCACTAGAGGAGAAACAAATGGGCTTTATTTTCTTAAGTGTGTCCCGGGGTTTCAGCAGACACCCTAGTCTCTCCTCCTGGTTTCTCACTGGAACCCAATATGCTATTTCTCAAGAGGCAGGTGGGTCCCTAACTGTCTGCATCAGCATCACCTGAATAAGGAGGAAGGGTTGCTGAAGAAAAATGAGGATTCCGGGCCCCTGTCCCAAATCTACCAAACCGGAATCTTTAACCTTGGCTCCCAGAATCTGAATTTTTAACAAGCTTCCCAGGAGATTCTTAAGCCCCTAAGTTCGGGGAGTGGTTGCCACGGGATGTCTGAGAGATTCTAGAAGGGGGCTGGCAGCGCTCACCCCAAAGCCATGGCTCCTTCCTTCCCCAAGTGACGGGACCCTCCTCTCGGCCGGGTACCGGGTACACGCCTCTCTGACCACCAGGGTGGCCGCTGACAGAGTCCAGGCTGCCACGCAGCTGTGGATGGAAGTAAAGGACAGCTGCCACATGCCCTGCTGCTTCTCCCTTCTCCCTAGAAGAGGGACGCTATGATCGGCACCCAAACATCCACCTTAGAAATGAGGCCACGGAGAAACAGAAGGATCCCTGCGTCCCTGACGTCATGATGCTGACATAACATCCTAACCTGACGTCTCTTCTACGTGATGGAGGAACAGGTGTCTGTCTGGTTGTGTCATAACTCACTCACGTGTGTGTTTCATGTTGCTTTCAGCTGGGAGGTAGGCAGGGTCGATGCTACATGTGGATGTCCCTCATCCTAAAGGATACAGACACCAAGGAAAACAGGCTCCTTTCCCTCCAGAACCCCGGGACCCGCCCGGTATTGATAAGGTGGTTTCTTAAAGGTAAGCGGTCCTTGGGCTTCCCTGGTGGTGCCGTGGTTAACAGTCCACCTGCCGATGCAGGGAACATGGGTTCGTGCCCCGGTCTGGGAAGATCCCACATGCCGCGGAGCGGCTGGGCCCGTGAGCCATGGCCGCTGAGCCTGCACGTCTGGAGCCTGTGCTCTGCAACGGGAGAGGCCACAACAGTGAGAGGCCCACGTACCGCAAAAAAAGGTAAGCGGTCCAAGTTGGGGAACTGGGTTTGGACTGTGCGTGACTTTCTTCCAACCTGAGAGATAAATACTGTGAGAGGTTGAGTTTTGGAAGAAGAGAGATGTTTAAATAGGACCCTGAAGTCCCTGCTATTGCAACACAAAAAGACATCAGCAAAGTCCTATATTGTTCTTAGGGAAGAAGATGAAGTGATTGTAGAGAGAACAAGAGAGGGGATGAGAAGCAGCTGCAGAAGCGGGGCACACTGGCTGATTTGTGTGTGGGGGGTGATCCCAGCCAAGCCACTCCTTCCCTCAGCCTCAGTTTCCTTCCTGAAGGATGGAGACCCTAGCGTCTGCCTCCCAGGGCAGTTGGGATGAGCGAGTGACATAACATGGTGAGTGAGTCATAAAGAGCGGAAGGTGTGCGTATGGTTTACTGCATATTCAGGCTCCGTGCTGCACCCCTGCGGTAGCGGGGCCTCCGAAGCAGCAGCTGTGCTGGTAAACGCTGCTCAGGGGGGATGGGGAACAGAAGCTGTGGGTGTTTCCTCCTCCGGCCTCCGGGTGCTGGCTTTCCAAGGCTGTCCTGGCCACATCCTTACAGGTGATCCACCAAATACGTCAACTCATCTCAAAACTATTGCAGTTACCACCCCTCTTCATCGCTATTTAACCCCTTTCATTGTGCAAAAAGAAAGAGTTTTGAAAGACCAGCCATCCTTGAGTATTAGGAGGACAGGCAGAAATCTCTCCTGAGTGTAGCGTGGGTATGGCAGGGGCTGTACCCATTACACCGTGGTCGAGGCTCCCAGGTGATATCAGGGGTCAAAATGCTACCTGCCGCCCAGGCCGGCCACAGGGGAGTTCTTCCCTCCAAGGCAAACCCTGGGAATGTGAATATGGATGTTGTTTACTCCCAAGCCTCACTCAGCTTAATGCCTGCAGTGCACCATCCGCTAGGTCTTCATAAATCCTTGGGTAGAAAATCCTTTGCACACTTTTTCACACGGATGTGCCCTCCCACGTTCATTTTCAGGTTTCTGGAAGGCGCAATAATGTAGATCACATACGTCTGGCAACACCCAGCACATCTGGATGTGCATGGTCCCGGGTCGGAGCTCGTACTGCTCACCGCACGACGGGCCAATAATTGAGAGCTGAGGTGTTGCGGCCAGGAATAGCCACTTTATCCGGAAAGCCGGCAGACCGGGAAGATGGTGGGCTCGTGCCCCAAAGAACCATTTGCCTGAGACAGAATTCGTGGTCCTTTTTTTTTTTTTTTTTTTTTCTGGTACGCGGGCCTCTCACTGCTGCGGCCTCTCCCGTTGCGGAGCACAGGCTCCGGACGCGCAGGCTCAGCGGCCATGGCTCACGGGCCCAGCCGCTCTACGGCATGTGGGATCTTCCTGGACCGGGGCACGAACCCGCGTCCCCTGCATCGGCAGGCGGACTCTCAACCACTGCGCCACCAGGGAAGCCCTCAGACTCCTTTTGTACTAAAAGGGGAGGACGTGAAGCCAAGTACTTCCTGGTTCCCGTCAGCCTCCGGAGGGGAGGTGTTAATTTCTCCTTCCCGCCCTCATTCACAGGTGGGCCTGGTCGGGAGGTTTCCTGGGAGCTAATCACAGGTATTTTAGCCGAATGCTCGTTACCTGGGAGGCAGGGTCCCCAGAGACGGACCATTATGTGGAATTTAAGCTTCTAGGCCACATCCCTTCGTGATGAGCTTGTGATCGAATACAAAAGGCTCTTCCTCACTACGCTCAGCGCCCTGCACGTGGGTCTCAGGGAGGTGGAGGCCCAGACGTGGCCAGGCCTGGCTGCCCTCCCCCGGGGCCGGGGACGGGCTGGGGGTCGGCCTCGGGTGGGAACCTGCCCCTCACTCAGAGCTGCAGGGCGTCTTCGCTGGGTGGTGGCAAAGCAGAGTCCACTTTCCGGGCAGGTAGAAGAGTTAGCTAAGCCTGGCGGGGTGGGGAGAAGCTGGTGCCGAGGCCCTGGCGGGAAGGGGCCGATGGAGACCAAGAGCTGGAAGGAGGAAGGAAGTGGAACTGGAGAAGCAGCAGTGCATCCCCACGTCCCGTGAGCCTTGAAAAGACTTTGTTTTCGGTCTCACCGCAACGGGCAGCTGCCTTCTTGTCGGAACCAAGGACGACCCGACACCACCCACGACTTGTCTGGGGCGCAGGGCGGGCTGGCGACGGCCGAGTCGGAGGGCTTTGGCATCTGCTGTTTCTCACACTGCGATGGGGATCTTCCCGCAGAGCCCGCTCGGATCAGTGGGGCCTTAACGGGGGGATGAGAGTGACTGAGGAATGTCTTTATAATTTATGACAAGCTCTGGGGTTATCTCACACACGATGTCTGATCAGGATCGAGCTGACACTGCGGAATCTTCTCGCTGCTAATGGATTCCTTAAAAGAACAGAATCCACGAATTTGGGCCACCCCAGGCCTCTCCTGCCAGCCCTCTCAAACCTGAGCTTCACCTGTAACCAAACTGAGTCGTAAACAAGACCACAGGGTCTGGGGATGAAGAACTCAGGTCTGACCAGCCGTGGCAGGGTGCATGCTCTCAGCTCTCCCAGGGGTGGTGATGCGCCCCTGCCCTGCCCACCCGTCCTCACACTCCCCTGCTTCAGGACGACCAGCGGGCGAAACGCACAGCTGCCATGGAACAGGACAAAATCTGTGGAATCCAAGTCACAGAGCACCCCAGCTAACGATGCAGTCAGCGCGCGTGATTAACGATGCTTCATTTCTGTGTTGCATGAATGGCAGTTCCAAAGCAATTGTCCTTCATCGGACAAAACATCAGGGAACCCAACCAAAAAGATGTCTGAGTGACACTGCTCAGTGAAAACAGGATCCTCAGAGGATACATAAGGAGCCTCATAAGGATACATCGTGCAGTGCCACGGTCAGGTCTGCATCTACTGGGTAGCTTTGGGAGTGGCACGGAGGCTGGCCCAGGGCATGTGGCGGGGACAGGCTCGCCTACCCAGGGACGCCGTCTCCTGCTCACCCAGACACCCTCCCATCTCAGCAAGAGCACACGCCCCTCAGGAGCACAGTCTAGACTTCAGCTGCTGACCCTGACCAGATTCCCGGCTCTACTGTGGACACCTGCCCCCGAGTCTTCCTCAGAATTAAATGACAGGTGTGTGCAAACACTCCGGGTAGTAAGAACTCGACCAGGGTTACTCCCCTCCCACCTCTTCTGTAATAAAGTCATAGCACGCTCTAGACCAGTGATTCGCAGAGTAGGTGTTGAGGCTCATTGCCATCAACTCACTGAGGATACTGCTTTGAAACCCAAATCCCCCGGCCCTGCCCTCTGAGGCCCAGTAGCAGGGCCCAGGAATCTGCATTTCTTCAAGACCCTTTGATTCGGATGCACACGACTTGAAAACCACATTATAGATCAGCACAGACAGACTTAATTATTCTGCAGCTGCTTCAATGCACATCGGTTCGTTTTGCTGTGTTTCTCCTCTTCCCCAGCCCTGCCTAAACCTCTGAAAGTCAAGGGCTGGGTTTTCCTTCAGATGAGCCAGCAGAGGCTGGGTTCCATATAAAGAAAGAATAAATAATGGATGACCTAAGAGCGCGCAGATGACGTCCTATGAGTCTTCCCTCATCACTACGAGACTCGCGGCTTGTTCACCCACCATTGTCATTGTCCTATAAATCCCTGTCCGAAGCTTATTTCTGGGGAGAGGGAGGGATTTCTTAGCCTCCAGGTAAAGAGCTATGGACCCACTTGGGGCAGCGGCTCAACGCAGACCTGAACGAGGGGGGCAGGATGCCTGGCCCCTGCTGTTTCCTCCTGGCCTTCCTACCCTCCGCCCTCCACCCCAGGCTTGAGATTTGGGTACAAGAAATTGTTCTCTTGTGTACTTACTTCATGCTTTGCTGTTTACGGAAACATGTCTTTTTGTCTGGAACTCAGGTCCAATTTTAGCAAGTCTGCAAAGACCGTATTCCCAGATGCCCTTGTTTTGCTGTGTAAGTCCCTGTCCCAAATGTATAAACATCGCATGACAAGTGGTGAAAGGAATGTCTCTTTTGCCACCTGACAACCCCTCTCTGGGCAAGTGTGGCCCCCGGGCTCTGTCATCTTGTGAGGTGCTGGGTGAGTGGCCTGGGCTGGGAATTCCAGTAACCTCTGACCTGCCTGTGCTTCTCAGGAGCGGACCATCCTGAACTGATGCTCCAGAGCCCCTTGCAGGCAAAGAGGAGGGATCCTGCAGGTCTGTGAACACAAGCTCCGTGTGTCAACTTACGTGGGTGCCCAGGGCTTGGGGAGGCCAAAGGCAGAAGCCAAGCTCTCCTTGTGAGCAGACAAGAGCAGTAAAGGATGCTGCCCGTCGTCCCTCACCCTGGAGACCTGAGGAAGGTTCTGCTCTAAAAACGAACAACCAGCCATCAGACACGGCCCCTCCCGGTACGCACAGGCTCTCGGTGAAAACTTGCACCCCACCCTCCTCATTCCTCACTCACCCCTCATGCCCCAGCCTCTCCCCACGCCAAACTCTGCATTCCTCTGCTGTTGATACTATAAATATAAAATGCACAAACTCAATCCCAAATCACGAGGGGGCTTCTCTTTGTGTGACCACAATGTAAATGTCCCTCGTTTCGGGATTTTTATGAGGCCTCTAAGAATGTTCGGAATCCCAGTCCTGCTCAGACAATGTCTCCCTAGTCGACATGATTCAGAGGTTGAATCTTGGGACAACTCTGGAATTTCTGGTCAGAAGAGAACATGATCCTGAAGTGTCTCAATGTGAAAGATTTCCATATATTTCCCCCCTTTACCTTTTTGCTTTCATCCCAGAAAAAGAAATGTGGAAATTCTTCTGTTTCCTTTAACACACGGCAGTCTGAAGTGGATTGTCATGTGCCCGTCCCTAACCCTGAAAGAGAGGTAGCATCATGGTGCTGAGATTTGGTCCTGACTTCTGTTTCTCCATGAGGTAGCATCTTGTTACACAACCACTGGATGCTTTTAAATCTGAATATCATTGATTACCGTCTCCTGACAGATCATACTTCTGGGGCCGAAGTTTGAAAACGACACATCTGGACCCTGAGATGTCCTATCTGAGCATCCGGAGCAAGGGGCCCCTGGAGGTCACCCAGACCCCTGAGCCCGGGGGCAGGACCACACTCACACCGTCCTCAAGAGATAAGGGTCTCTTTCCTTTTAAAGTTTACCCGGAAAGGCAGATCCCAGTAAGAAACCCCTCCAGTGTTTTAACAACGTGAGCGTTTTCAGAAGAGAGCTAAACCTACGCTCACTCTACTTCTTATAATTTTGAAGCTCCGCCTTGGAGACCCTGGAAAGCATGTCTCCCCACATCCAGGCCCTTCCGTAGTGTACGTGACAGCTGAATCGTCTGACCGCTTGTGTGAGAAAGGATGAGGAAGTACAATACTGAGAAGCCTTCCTTCACTCTCTGCCATCTGTATGCTCAGGGTCCTCGCTCTGCAAACCCAGTGTGATGGGAAGGACCAAAAGGGATCATGTGTCAGGCTGCCCAAGGGCTGTGTTATTCGTACCAGCCCCACAACCATCATTCTAAGCTGAGTCTGAGAGCTGCTGTTTAAGTTGACTCTATTATAGAAATAACGGGGACTCCTGAAAAACAATACCATAAATACAAGCCTAATCGACAGATACAAACGTTTTGTTCACGAAACAGCATGTAGCTACTCAGGTAAGCAAACTAGCTGTTGAGATCCCACAAAGCACCAGGAAAAAGCTTCTCCCCCTGAAGAGGAGGGTCATCTGAAGAGCTGAAGCAGAAAGCTACATCCCTTGTCTGGTGGCAGCAGGCACAGGAAGTGGTCAGCAGAGTGGTGGCAGGAGAGGACATCGCAGATTGAAACCCTGTCCACGAGAGACACACACAGATCCAGGTGACTCAGGATGCAGGGTGAAGCTGTAAGGAGAGACACACCAGGCAAGGGGAACAGAAAACAGAGGAAGGCTGTGACCTACCATCCACTGAGGCGGAATGCAAGCCAATGAATAAACGTAACAAGAGAAAGGGCACCTTGCAACACCGAACGATACAACTCAAAATGAAAGTGTGACAATTATGAATATATATCCACCGAAGAACGTAGCACCCACCTTATAAAGCAGAAATAACAACAGATGCAAGGAGAAATATACATAACTGAAAACCCTCTCAGTCTACTATAAATCAAGTCAAAATATCTGAAGTTCAAAGAAGACATAAATAACATCATTAATAAGATATATGTTATTCAAGTCTACATCCTGAAAACATAGACAACAGTGTTTTTACAAGTGACCAAGGAACATACATAAAAATTGTCCATAAGTTAGGCCACACAGAAAGTCAATCGATCCCAATAGATAGAAACATTACAGATGGTATTCTTTGATCACAATGCAATGACACAAAAATTTGTCAGAATCTCACTCATGAATACCTATGCAAAAATTCTAAATAAAATATTAGCAAAGAGCGTCTGTCAGCACATTAAAAAAAATAATTACCATGACTAAGTGGAGTTTATTACAGGAATGCCAGGATAGTTCATTACTAGGAAATTTATTATATTCCATCAAATTAACAGCTCTAAGGAGAAAAATTATATGATCATTTGTAAAGATACTTTGAAAAAAAGCATTTGGATCAAAGCCAATAATCATACTTGACCCAAAAAAAAGCCCTCAATAAATTAAGAATAAATTAATACTCCCTTAGCATAACAAAATATATTGTTCTCAGCCAAAAGCCCATTCCACACCTCTTGGGGAAACGCTGGAGGCATTTCCCCATTAAAATCAAATATAAGGCAAGAATGTCCACTATCACTACAGTTATTTAACATTGTTCCTAATAGGCAATGAAATTAGAAGAGAGGAAAATTTAAAGTATAAAAATTGGAGAGCAGAGTTAATCTTTATTATTAGATGATGTTATTACATAGTTAGGAATACGAGAGAAATATATATGGATAATAAGAGAATTTAGTAACATAGAATGGTACAAAATGAATACACTATAATTAGTTGATTATATTCAGTAAGAAGATGAAAGGAGATAAAAGACCCCATTTATCCTAGCTTGGGGTTAGTAGATGCAAACGGTTACATACAGAATGGGTAAACAACAAGGTCCTACTGTATAGCACAGGGCACTATATTCAATACCCTTGGATAAACCGTAATGGAAAAGAATATAAAAAAGAATGTATATATGTGTATGACTGAGTCACTTTGCTGTACAGTAGAAATGAACACAACATTGTAAATCAACTATACATCAATAAAAAAATAAATTAAAAAAATTTTTAAAAGACCGCATTTATAATAGTAATAAAAAGATAAAATACCTAGGAATAAATGTAACAAAAAATGTGCAAGACACATATGAAGAAAACTATAAAACATTTCTAAAGGACACAAAATAAGTTTGAACAAATGGAAAGACCTCTGTTTTTCTCAGCTAGGAAAACTTGATAACTAAAGATGTTGATTCTCTCTCTGTTAATTATGTAAATTTAATTCTAATAATGAAAATATTATTAAGGGTTCTATTATTATTATTTGTTTACTCCACAATTCATATGGGAAAGTAAGAAGAACCTGGAAACTCTGAGAGGGAAGAGCAATGAGAGAATTAGCCTCACTGGATATTAAAAGCAAAAGCCTCAATAATTAACACAGTGGGGCAGTGACACTTGAACTAAGATCAACTACTGAAACAGAATAGGATGTTCAGAAATAAACCCAACTATATACAGGAATTTAATACATGATGAAAATGGCATCTCAAAACCGTAGGTAGAAGATTACTATCACAAAGTGGTAGTGGAACAAAGCACAGGCAATGGAAACAAAAACAGACAAGCGGGACTACATCAAACTTCACAACTTCTGTGCATCGAAGGACGCAACCCACAGGGTGAAAAGCCAGCCTATAAAATAGGAGAAAGTATTTGCAAATCATGTATCTGATGTGGGGTCAATATCCAGAATATATAAAGCATTCTTATGCTCAACAACAATAAAAATAACATGATTTTAAAATGGGAAAGGGGGACTTCCCTGGTGGCACAGTGGTTAAGGATCCGCCTGCCAATGCAGGGGACATGGGTTCGAGCCCTCGTCTGGGAAGATCCCATATGCCACGGAGCAACTAAGCCCGTGCACCACAACTACGGAGCCTGAGCTATAGAGCCTGTGAGCCACAACTACTGAAGCCCATGCACCTAGAGCCTGTGCTCCGCAACAAGAGAAGCCACCACAATGGGAAGCCTGCGCACCGCAACGAAGAGTAGCCCCCGCTCGCCGCAACTACAGAAAGCCCGCGCGCAGCAACGAAGACCGAAAGCAGCCAAAAATACATAAAATAAAAATTAAAAAAAAATAAAAATAAATGTTTTTAAATGGGAAAAGACTTGAGTAGATATTTCTCTAAAGATCATATTCAAGTAGCCAACTAGCATATGAAAAGATGTTCAACATCATTAATCGTTAGAGAAATTCAAATCAAAATCACAATGAGATGTCACCTCATACCCATTAGGATAGCCACTATCAAAAAACAAAACAAAACAAAATAGGGGACTTCCCTGGTGGTCCAGTGGTTAAGAATTGCCTTCCAATGCAGAGGACACGTGTTCGATCCCTGGTTGGGGAACTAAGATCCCACATGCTGAGGGGCAACTAAGCCTGCACGCCACAACTACTGAGCATGCGAGCCACAACTAGAGAGTCCACATGCTGCAACTAGAGAGAAGCCTGCATGCCGCAACAAAGATTCTGAGTTCCACAACTAAGACCTGGTGCAGCCAAAATAAATAAATAAGTAAATAAATATTTAAAAACAAAACAAAAGTAGAAAATAACAAATGTTAATTTGTTAGGATGTGGAGAAATCGGAACCCATGTGCACTGTTGGTGGGAACATAAAATGGTGCAGCTGTTGTGGAAAACAGCATATAGAGGTTCCTCAAAAAATTAAAAATTGGCAATCCCACTTCTGGGTATATATCCCAAAGAATTGAAAGCAGGATTTCAAATAGATATTTGTACACCCATGTTCACAGCAGCACTATTCACAATAGCCAAGAGGTGCAGGCAACACAGATGTCTGAGGACAGATGGAAGATAAAGAAAATGTGGTCCATCCATACAATGGAGTATTATTCAGCCTTTAAATGGAAGGAAATCCTGTCACATGCCACTCCATGGATGAAGCTTGAGGACATTATGCTAAGTGAAGTAAGCCAGTCAGAAAAAGACAAACACTGTATGATTCCACTTATATGAAGGATCTAAAGTCGTCAAATTCATAGAGACAGAAAGTAGAGTGGTGGCTGCTGAGGGTGCAGGGAGGGAGAATAGGAAATTGTTGTTCAATGGGACGGTGTGTCAGGTTGTTTTTTTTTTAATATTTGCTTATTTGGCTGTGTCAGGTCTTAGTTGCGGCACGTGGGCTCTCTAATTTGAGGCACCTGAGCTCAGTAGTTGTGGCGCACGGGCTTAATTGCTCCACGGCATGTGGGATCTTAGTTCCCTGACCAGGGATCAAACCCGCGTCCCCTGCATTGGAAGGAGGATTCTTAACCACTGGACCACTAGGGAAGTCCCAAGCGTCAGTTTTATAAGATGAAGAATTTCTAGAGATCTGTTGCACAACAATGTGAACATACTTGAAGCTTCTGAACCGTACACTTAAAAATGGTTGAAGTGGTCAATTTTACATTATGTGTTTTTTTACCACAATTAAATATTTTTAAATTATTTTTTTAAGTGGTAGTGAGGCAACTGGTTTATTCCTTGGAGCAAAATAAGACAGAATCAGAGAAAGGCAGCCAGAACCACCTTTTTAAAAATTTTTTAAAATTTCTTTTAACTTTTAAATTTTTATTGAAGTATAGTTGATTTACAATGTTGTGTTAGTTTCAGGTGTACAGCAAAGTGATTCAGTTATACATATATATATATATATACACACACATATATATGTATTCTTTTTCAGATTCTTTTCCATTATAGGGTATTACAGAATATTCAGTAGAGTTCCCTGGTCTATGCAGTAGGTCCTTGTTGGTTATCGATCAATATTTTATTTTTTAATTTATTTTTATTTACTTTTTAAATTTTTGGTTGCATTGGGTCTTTGTTGCTGCATGGGCTTTCTCTAGTTGCAGTGAGTGGGGGCTACTCTTCATTGCGGTGCATGGGCTTCTCATTGTGGTGGCTTCTCTTGTTGTGGAGCATGGGCTCTAGGCATGTGGGCTTCAGTAGTTGTGGCTCGCGGCCTCTACAGCACAGGCTCAGTAGTTGTGGCGCACAGGCTTAGTTGCTCTGCGGCATGTGGCATCTTCCCAGACCAGGGCTCGAACCCGTGTCCCCTGCATTGGCAGGTGGGTTCTTAACCACTGCACCAGCAGGGAAGCCGCCATCAATATTTTATATATCATAGTGTGTGTATGTTAATCCCAGTCTCCTAACTTACCACTTCCCCCATGTTTCCCCTTTGGTCACCATAAATTTGATTTCGATATCTGCGAATCTGCTTGAGACATCACTTCACCCATCAGGCTGGTGGATGCCCCGACGTTTGCCGCTGTGCTCTGCGGGCAAGGCCGTGGGGAACAGGCACTGGTCAGCATTGTGTGTGCTGGCCAGGCTCTTTGAAGGGCAATGGGGCCATGCCCACCAGAACAAGGAATGCAACCCCCAGTAATCCTACTTGGGGGAACGAATACCTTAGATAGACTCGCACGAGTGTAAAATGTCATGTGTAAAGCTTGTAACATTGTTTAATAGCAGCATATTGGAAACAACTCCAATGTCTGTCATCCTGGTCCTGCTTAAATAAACTGTGCTGCATGTGTCCTAGAGGATGCTACGAGACATTAAACGTGAGCGTGATATGCATCCTGCCTCTCCTCTTCCCAAGACCCTCCAACGGCTGCCCATCGCCCCCTGTTGCCCTCCGTGCTCCTTTGACATTCCACCTCGCTTTTCTCCAGCCACAAGGCCTTTTCCCTGTTCCTCAAACAGACTAGTCAAACTCCCACCTCAGGGCCTTTGCAAGCGATGTTCCCTCTGCCTGGATCCCCATACTCCCCAAAGAATCCCAAAGCTCACTCCCTCGCCACCATTCACTCTTTGCTTAAATGTCGCTTTCTCGGTAAGGCCACCTCTGACCACTCCATTTAAAATTAAAATCTCCCACCTGACATTCCCAATCTCCACTGTCTTGCTCTATTTTTTAAATTACTCTTCTTATATTGTAACACATGTATAACTTATGTTTAGCACCTGCTTTATCTGCCCCCCCCCAGATATAAATGATGCGGGGCAGAAATTTTTATCAATTTTTTGACTTCCGTATCCCTATAATATACAATAGTACTTGGCATATACAGTGGGTGCTTAATAATTGTTTGTTTCCAAATGAATGAATAATTGAGCATATGGTATAGAAAAGATCCAAAAGCATATTTAAGTGAAAGAGCACGTTAAAAGACAGTAATTGTTCTGCATGTAGTATTTTTAAGAAATAGAGAAAGAGTATGTGCAGGTATATGTATAAAGAAACTTAGAAGTCTGCAGAAAAAAAATTAGTACTGGTGGGCTTCCCTGGTGGCGCAGTGGTTGAGAGTCCGCTTGCCGATGCAGGGGACACGGGTTCGTGCCCCGGTCCGGGAAGATCCCGCATGCCCCGGAGCGGCTGGGCCCGTGAGCCATGGCCGCTGAGCCTGCGCGTCCGGAGCCTGTGCTCCGCAACGGGAGAGGCCACAACAGCGAGAGGCCCGCGTACAAAAAAAAAAAAAAAAAAAATGAGTACTGGCGGTTACCTTCAGGGAGGGGTACGGACTGAACAGATGGGAACCTGGTAGGAAGAAGACTGGCTTGTATAGACCTTTATTTAAATTACGTGAATATTTCTTACTCAAAACATTCAATTATGCACACACACACACACACAACACATGCACACACTGACATTAGAGCCCCCAGGCAGAAAGATCCTGATTTACGAGTTCTGAGCAGGGCCCAAGGAATCTGCATTTTCAGGAAGCTCCGCACCCCTCTTGGAGACTGGTATGCTGCAGACCTCACCCTGAGAACACTCACCTCTCCCTCTCCCAGCCCAAGAAACTCAACAGACCATTCAGCATTGGGAAAGGAGGGCAGAGTCTCCAGGGACCTTTGGAACTGAGAGCCGCACCCACAGGTGGCCTCCTGGTGCGTACCATGTGGAGGGACACGGGAAGTCCATCCGCTCCTCAGCCTCACCCACACTCGCGCACAGGACCCCCAGGGGGCGTCATCTTTGACTGAGGCAGTTCGGTGGGTGTCTCATGCACTTCAGGCTCCTAAACTCTCCACAGTGTGAGCAGAGGGGCTACAGGTCATCTGTGATCCTGGTGACCACACGCTGAACGACCCCCTGCCTCACGCCCAACTGTTCCTCCTGCTTTAGCCCGGGCATCGTCATCAGTAAAGTGTTCCTCCTAATTCACAGAGGAAAGATCTTTTTAACTCCCCTTCCTGGAGATGAGGAAGGTGGTTAGGACCTGAAATGTATATTAGTGACACCCCCCTACCCACCGCAGCAAGGCCACCTGCTTCACCGGAATGCTTCCAGAGAAACCAAGTCTTTCCCTCTGTTATTCAGAGACTCGAGGAACAGGTGTAGGGGAAAAAAATAGAAGGACCTAATCACACACAAAAAGGGACTGAACCTGCCAAAATATTTCCCCTTTGAAAAGCAACCTTATCCTTATTAACTTTACTTTGATTCCCAAAGAAAGGGGGAGATTTAATGAGAAAAAAAATCCAATACTTCATGACCCGTCATTTCCTTAGGATATGAAAAATGAAGACATGAACTAGACTCTCAACATTTTACTTTTATTTCAAAAAATGTTTTTTGCACTCTCTCTGTTTTGGACCTTTCAAGATGATTCTATTTCTGGAACACACTTTCTGATATGGTTTCTAATTGACTTCAAGAACCTGTCATGCCTTTGACATGTTATATGCTACATTTAAATTAATAGCTTCATGGGTCCCTTATGAATTTTTTCCTTAAATTTCCAAATAGAATTCTGGCTTTCTGTCTCTCAGACTGACCAATCACAAGCAGTTCTGTGACTCAAAGGTGGGAAACACTAGAAGTGGTGAAATAATCTTTGTAAAAGTTTAAAAATGAGGCTGTGTCTGCCAATCGCTTATAGTTGGTAAGTAGGTCTTTATTAAATGGTTTGTCCTGTCTGTCCTATTGTTTCCCCACAATATCCGTCTGTGTGGTAGCTGAATCACTATGACGTAAAGCTGCAGAGAAAGACAGCAGGACGACCAGACATACACACATCTTGCAGTCTTGGGTCTGTTCCCTAGTTGGAGTGGGAAGGCTTGATTAATGACAGACTTGTTCAACATAAAAAAGAACAAAGCCCACATTTATTCTTGGCATTCCTCTTCCTAGGGGCTTGGGGGGTAATGTAATTAATTTATAGCTTTGCAGTAAGGCAACATCAGAGAAGCAATTTAATTCATGAGAAGCAATGCAGATGGAGAGTGTTACTGAACATACCCCCGCATGGGAGGGTCTGTGAGAAAGATGGAACAGAAGGTGATTTCTTCCACAAATAATACAGATTCATTACTAGTTACTACCTGGATTTCACCCCCCAGCCAAGGTGTCTTGAGAGGCGCGAAGCTGACTAACTGAACAGAGGTCTTTGGGACAGGCTTCCGAAACCGTGGGTGGAACTTGCTTATTACCTGCTCCGCCGTGAGCGCTACCCCGGCCCAGGTGAAGGTCTCACCAGGTGTGCTGACGGCTTGGGGCCCCTGAGGCTCGCCTTCGGTCCCCTCAGCGTTCTTTCGAAAGTTAGCGGCTTTGCTCCCTTGGACACCCCCTCCGCCTCCCCTGCAGCCCCCAGGACGCACCCC